>NW_028270162.1:73701495-74001495 GCF_037043375.1 Chiloscyllium plagiosum | reverse complement strand
TGTCCAACCTTACTTGATGAATTTAAATTCAGTTTTGATATAATTCCACTAACTATTCTTTATCTTCTCTACTGTCTCTACATCCATATTACAATATGAAGATCAGAACTGTTTGCAGTGCTCCAAGGGTGATCTGTCCATGGTTGTATACATATCAAACACATTTCCATTCTGTCAACCCAGAAATAAAGCCATGCTCTTCTTTTCTATTGAACCTCACAAACCGGTGCCATTTACTGCTCGTGACTCATTCCTATCTCCAGATCCCTCTGCCCTATTTAAGGACATATTTCCAAAGAGGAAGTGGTCTCTTTATTCTTTTGACCACAGTGTACTACCTCACACATGGGTCGAGGTTAATCTTCCACAGCTTTGAGTGCAAAATTCCCTTAAGCAAATCTTCCCAACAGTAAGTTTTCCTAAAAACAAAAGAACAATATATTAATGTTGTTAATCTCGTCAACTATTTCTTGTTTGAAAAGCACTAACTGTCCAGCTCACTTTTGAACAAACATCCTCTGCCACAGTTATTAAAATGTCACAAGCTGAACTGCAACCACTATTTGCATTCATATTCATAGGAGCGCAAGAATGAGAGGTGGTGTAATTGAGGTCTATAAAATGGTCAAGGGATTGACCAAGTAGATGCAGAGAAGATGGTACAATCTAAAATGAGGAGTCGTAACTTTACAATAAAGGGGAAGTTGGAGGAATTACTTCTCTTAGAGGATGGTGAATTTGTGGAATTCACTACCTCAAAACAATGTGGATTTTGGGACATTAAGTAAATTTAAATAGGAGACACACAGATTTTTAATTAGTAATGGGTTGAAGAGTTAAGGAGAGCAGGCATGAAAGTGGTGTTCAGGTCAAGATGAGATTAGCCATGACTGTATCAAATGGCAGAGCAGATACAAAGGGCTGGATTAATAATCCTGCTCCTAATTTAGATTAGATTACAGTGTGGAAACAGGCCCTTCGGCCAAACAAGTCCACACCGACCCGCCAAAGCGCAACCCACCCAGACCCATTCCCCCACATTTACCCCTTCCCCTAACACTACAGGCAATTTAGCATAGCCAATTCACCTAACCTGCACATTTTTGGATTGTGGGAGGAAACCGGAGCACCCGGAGGAAACCCACGCAGACACGGAGAGAGTGTGCAAACTCCACACAGAGAGTCGCCTCTGTGAACCCGGGTCTCTGGCGCTGTGAGGCTGCAGTGCTAACCACTGTGCCACCGTGTCTCCCACAATGCTTCTGTTCTTATTTCAAAATGAGGAAGTAAGAGGAATGGATTACTACAAGGGGTTTAATGGGAATGGTATTGGAAAGACTATGGTGAGAGGCTGTTTGATTTGGTGAGGTGAGCCACAATATCTCTACAGGAGTGTCAGCAGACCAGCTGGGCCCAGCATAGAGAAAAGACCGTGATGTCTCCTTTGCAGCATCTTTCCCCACCTATACATTTCTAGCCTCGACCTTATTCCCTCCTCCTTAGCTTTCAACCTGCATCTCCTTCAGTAAAAACCTTGCAGCCAGTTTCCTCCAAACGCACCATCACCGAATCCCCACCATCAACATTCTGGGGGTTTACTATTGACTAGAAATGGAAGTGGACTAGCCATATAACTACTGTAAATAAACCACTCCCCGAATCTCTGAAGCCTGTCCACCATCTACAAGACACAAGTCAGGAGTGCAATAGAATATTCGCTACTTGGTTAGGTTTGGGTGCAGCTCCAAGAACACTCAAGAAGCTTGACAGCGTCAGGAAAAAGCAGACTGTTTGATTGGCACCACATTCACTCCCTCCTCCACTGATGTCCAGAGAAGCACTATGTACTATCTACAAGATATATTATATCAATTCATAATACTTCAATAGCATCTTCCAAACCTATGACCAATACCAACTAAAAGGAAAAGGGAAGCAGATTCATGAGCACACCAAGTCCTACAGGTCCCCTTCCAAGCCACTACCATCTGGAGTTGAATATCTTTCATCCTTCCTGAAGTGTCATTGAGCAAAAATTCTGGAACTCCCTCACCACAGCACTACCAATAGGCCTAAAACCTACACAGACTGCAGTTATTCATAAAGGGAGCTCACAACTATCTTCTCAACGGCATAAGAATGAGGCAATAAATGTTCACACAGCCAGTGGCACCCACATTCCACAAGTTAATTAATTCCGTAACACCTCCTCCTTCCTTCCACAACGCTCCCACCCATAAACAGCTGCGCTGTGCAAACACAAGGCCTTGAGCAGCATGTGGTAACCTACAAGGAGGCCCAAGCCACATTCAGGAATCTCTTGAGGCCCTAAGCCGTGCTCAGAAAGGGGTGGTCCTGAATGAATAATAATCCCCAGCGATTGACACACCGTAGTCAACAGTGAAACTATCAGTTGCCAACTTCTTCACAAAGAGATTGGTTGGGACACGGGATGAACGGCCTGAGGAAGTGGTAGTTGAAAATACAGTTACAACATTTAAAAGACATTTGGAGAGGTACATGAATAGGAAAGGTTGAGGAATATGGGCCAAATGCAGGCAAACTGCACGTGTATACTTTGGGAAATTTGGTTGGCATGGATGAGTTGGACCGAAGGGTTCATTTCCATGTTGTATGACTATGATTCTATTATTTTCAGCCACTGTGGCATTTTGCAATTGTCCTAAACTATAGTGTACTTGAACAAGTCAATGGAGGCTTTTGGCACCAGGGCCACAGTACTCTGTCGGTAAGGTGTTGAGTAGTAGCTGCAATTTAGTGGGCAATTAATAAACAACATAATGAAGAAGTATACAAGGAAATTACAGCAGATGATGGAATCTGTACTGAAAATAACAAATGCTGGAGATGACGGCAGGTCAGGCAGCATGCATGGAGACCAAGCAAGCTAACGGTGAGTCTCCATGACTCGAACAGAGCTCTGATGTAGAGTCATCTGGACTCAAAATATTAGCTAGCTCTCTCCATCGATTTCTTAAAAGAACTTCATGGGATGAGGGTGCCATTGGCTCGGCAGCATTCATTGTCCATCCCTAATTGCCCAATGGGTAACTAAGAGTCAAGCTCATTGCTGTGTGTCTGGAGTCACATATAGGACAAACTAGGTAAGGATGGTGGCTTCTTACATCACGCATGTTAGTGAACCAGATGGGATTTCTGAAACTCGACAAAGGATTCATGGTCATGAGATTCTTAATCCCAGATATTCACTGAATTCAAATTCCAACATTTTCTGTGGCATGATTCGACCTGTTTTTCCAGAATGCTACCTGGATCTTTGGATAAACAGTCTAGCAATAATACCACTCAGCCATCGTCTCCCTCCTGTGATCTTCAGTATTTGTTGTTTTCAGTTCTCAAGAAATATGTTATGCATTAATTTTGAACTCTGTAATAGCATCCACAGTGAGCACAAAAGGCCCACCTCCAGTCATGATGTTTGAGTCTGGATGACTCAGTCAGACTGGCTAATGAACCGGAATTACGCATTTTAATATCAAGCAGTTTCTCCGCAGGTCCGGCTGGCTTGGGGCTGCTCTCATTCCTTCTGCAATGAAACAAATAAAGAAAAGACAGTCAATACTCCCCACTAAGTCTCTAAATTCAATCGCACAGCAGCCATAGTAATTTATTTTAATTCAAAAATTTTCAGCAAGCTCACCACCTCCTGTCTCAGTTTAATGGGAAATGAGATCAATTCTGCAGCGCCTAATGTCTCAGTGGAAAAGGCCACTGGTTTCAGCCCTTGAACAGGCTATCAGCCAATCCGAGTTTTCAATCTTGTTCTTTGACAGATTGCAACAGGTTTTGCACAAGGGGGCATGCAGACAGGACAACCTTCAATTATATTCAACAGAAGTAAAGACAATTCAGATTAAATGAGGCAGATTAATTGAGATCAGGCCTCATGTGAGGACACAAAACAGTCAAGTTTGGAATTTCCAGAGACCATCAAGACTGTCCAATCAATTACTGAAGTTGTCCCATATTACTTTCCTAATCAAGCTATTTCGAGGCATTATGACACCTCTGGAGCAGGTGGGACAGTTCCAGGCCTTCTGGCTCAAAGTTGGAGACACTACCACAGCATCACAAGACCACTTTGTTTTAGACTGTGTAACTAGTGGGTTAATTTGTCAAATTATCTTACTAATCCGGAAGATACTGCTATATCCTAATGCTGGGAAATAAACAAGGTATTAATGGGAGCAAAGATGTTATAACAGGCTCTCTGACAAGGGACAAAATCTCTTCCATCTGTTTTTTTCATCATTCGGTAGTTTGAAATTTTTAAACCTTCTGGTCTACTATCATCTCTGCAGTTTTGTCCATCTTTTCTTTCAATTTGATGACATTCATAATTCCCTCACCTATGCATCGTTGTTCATCGTGCATTTCTTTTACAAGTCAATAGATATTGTTGAGAATTATACAATAACTGAATATATTCTTCTGCATTAACATTCTAACTATAGTCCCATTCTAGTTTAGCTAGCTACTCCTTTATACCCTTGTTTAGTTACTAGTTGAAAAACCAAATTCCTCACCTTAAATCTAAATTCTATCATGCTGCATTGAATCCTACCAAAAGGGTCTTTTATTTTGAGCTCATTAATCAATCATATCATCGGGTCTAAAATAGCTCTTCCCTGATTGGTTCCAGAGCATCTGTTCTGAGAAATTGTACAGAGCAGTCTACCTCAAACTGCTTCAGAAGGTAACATAAGCTGAGTGCACAATACCATTTTAACTAACAGAGAACCCTCTGAATACCAGGATTCTGTTAGATCCTCAAAATTACTCAGAGCATGGAATCCCTACGTTATGGAAACATGCCCTTCATCCCAATAAATCCATACCAAATCTCCAAAGAGTATCCCAACCAAACCTATTCCTCAACATTTTCCCCTGATTAAAACACCGAACCAGTGCAATTTAGCATGACCAATTTACCTAACATGCACTTCTTTGGACTGTGGGAAGAAACTAGCGCCTGGAGCAAACCCACAGTGACACAGGAGAAAGTCGCCCGAGGCTGGAATTGAACCTGGGTCCCTAGTGCAGTGAGGCAGCAGTGCTAACCGTTGACCCACCCCTCTTTTTTTCTTAAAAGACTGAGTGCATTCACCCTGCCTTTCCTGATCATAGATGACTGCAAAACCATCAATAACTGTGGAACAAGCAACCAACCTCAGGTTATTAAGCCGTGAAGTTTAACAGTATTAATCAGATTGCGGCAGTGTAAAATCTTACCTGCAAAGTTCAGCCAAGGTTTGCAGTTGCTTCATGAAGTCGGAATGTTGCTGCCTCTGTTGGTGGAGCTTAAAATGAGTGTCGCTCAGCTGGCTGTTGCTGAGCAGCTGCTGCTTGATAGCCCTGTTGATGACATTTTCCATCACTTTACTGCTAATCGAGTGTGGACTGACAGAGGGAAATTGCCTGAGTTGGATTTCCCCTGTGTTTTTGTGTTGAACAGCCCTGGGCAATGTTCCACATTGTCGGTAGATGCCAGTGCTGGAGCGGTACGTGGCTTGGTGGGTGGCAATTTCTGGAGGACAACTATCAGTATTATTGCCAGAATGTTAGCAGGACCCATAGCCTTTACACGACTTAACCATTTCTCGACATTGTTCGAACTAAATTGAACTGGCTTAAAGCTCACATCTGTGACGTTAGGAACCACTGGAGAAGGCTAAGATGGACCATCCCACTTTGCATCTGGCTGAAAATTATTGCAAATGTTGTCATCTTATCTTTTGCATGGATGTGTGAAACCCCTCCATCAGTAAGGGTGAGGATATCTGTGGTGCTTCCTGCAACGAGTTGTTTAAATGTCCATTATCATTCACAACTGGGTGTGGCTGAACTGCAGAGCTCTGATCTGATCCATTGATTGTGGGATCACTTAGCTCTGTTGCTTGGTGCTGATGCTGTTTGGTATGCAGATAGTTCTGCTAGGTAGCTTCACCAGGTTGGCACTTCATTTTTAGGTATGTCTGGTGCTGCTCATGGCATGCCCTCCTTTTTTGTCCATTGTGATGGGTGAATGCAAGATGTACAAACCCATGAGATTACAGATTGTGCTGGAGTACAGTTCTGCTGCTGTTGTTATCCCACAGTACCTCAGAGAGATCCAGTTTGAGTTCCTACATCTGTCTCATTTAGCAGGGTGATAGTACCACTCAGCACAATAGAGGTTTTTCCTCAACTTTAAGGTGAAGCTTTTTCTCCAAAATGACTCTGCGGTGGTCGCTCTTACCGATACTGTCATGGACAGATGCATTTGCAGCTGGCAGATTCATACTGATAAGATCTAGTATGTTTTTCCCTCTTGCTGGTTCCGTTACCGCCTGCTGCAAATCCCGTTGAGCAGCTATGTCCTTGAGGACCCGACCAGCTCAGTCAGTAATCCTGCTGCTGAGCTACTCTTGGTAGAGGACGTTGAAATCCTGTACCCAGAGTAGGCTTGTCACCATTTTATTGCCTCAGTGCTTCTTCCAAGTGTTATTCAACCTGGAGGAGCACTGATTCATCAGCCGTGGGAGCAATATACGTGGTAATCAGCAGAAGCCATGAGACTTCCTGGTGTCCAAAGTCAATGCTGAGTGCTCCCATGGCAAATGGTTCCTGTGTGTACACTACTGTGCCATCACCTCTACCTGGTGTGTCCTGCTGGTGGGACAGGACATATCCAGAGATTCCAGGAGAAAGTGAAGACTGCAGATGGTGGAGATCAGAATCGAGAGTGTTGTGCTGGAAAAGCACAGCAGATCAGGCTGATGTAGGGCTTAGGCGCGAAACGTCGATTCTGCTGCTCCTCGGATACTGCCTGACCTGTTGTGCTTTTCCATCATCACACTCTCGATATCTAGGGATCGTGATGGTGGTATCTGGCCATTATCTGTCAGGGATTACTCTGAGTATGACTATGTCAGGCTGTTCCTTGACTAGTCTTGAGACAGCTCGCCACGTTTTGGCCCAAAACAAAACAGATGTTAGTGAGCAGGATGTTGCAGAGTCGAGAGGGCTGATTCTGTGGTTGTATGTCCTAATGCCTTGTTAGATGCCAAGTGGTCCATCCAGTTTCATTTCTTTGTTGAGACTTTGCAGTGATTA
The DNA here is from genome assembly GCF_037043375.1 of Chiloscyllium plagiosum. Taxonomy (NCBI): domain Eukaryota; kingdom Metazoa; phylum Chordata; class Chondrichthyes; order Orectolobiformes; family Hemiscylliidae; genus Chiloscyllium; species Chiloscyllium plagiosum. The sequence goes on along the minus strand of NW_028270162.1, from coordinate 73,994,358 downwards.
ATACAGTGAGTAGCTTGTTGGGCGACTGTCAGGTTGGCAGGATTTTTTCGCCATTGACAATAGTTCCATGCAGATCAGGAGATTTCTAATTCCAGTTATTTTTTCTTGATTTCAGATTCCAACATCTGCCGAGCTGGGATTCGAACAAGGAATTCAGTTGTACATTTTAATATTCTGGATAAAAGTTAAATACATTAGGTTTGTTCACTCATTTTAAATATCACTAACCCTGGTTTTGTTTCTTTGTAAAACACTATCATCCTGTCTCCTTCATCCTTCCCTCCAACAACAAGAGCAAGGAGCACATTGAGTTTCTCTGTCACTAAGACTGAGACAATCCGATCAGCTGTCTCTGCTGCTTCTCTCACTCCCACTAGCCCACCGAGACAAACTGCCTCACATGGTGTTACTGATTTTTGTCCCAAACTTACATCTTTCTCCAGTCTCTTGTCAAGCCTTATCAGAGCTCATCTTGATCTTTTACTAGTCTCGCTAAACTACAGACATTCCAACTCTGTTTCCTCCTCATCACTCCCCCTCGCCAATTCACAGGTATTGTTCCTTGTTCTGTCTGTCTGTCTTTTCTGGTTATGGCCTTCTCATCCATTCTGCAAAAAAATCTAACATTTGACCTCACCTTCATGTAAATCCTGCTCCATCTCCACTTTCCCTTTCCTTTCTGAATTCCTTGTATTTGGTGTCCCTCAAGGATCTATCCTTGGTCCATCCTGTTTCTCACCTACGCACTGCCAGAAGGTGACATCGTCCAATAGCGCTGTGTTAGGTTTCACATGTACACTGACAATGACCAGCTCTCCCTCCCCACCATCCCTCTCCATTGCTCCACTATTACTCAGTTACCAAACTGCTTATCACATTCCCACTACTCGATTAACTGCAATTTCCTCCAATGGAACATTATTACGGTTAAACCCATTACCTTCAGTTGCTATTACAAATTACGTTCCCTGACTGCTGAGCCCCTCCCTCTCACTGGGTGCAGTCTGAGGTAGAACTAGACTCTTCACAACATTGCTGTCATATCTGTAACCCCAAGGTGACCTTCTGATCAGACATCTACGCAATCACAAACACCAGGAATTCCAATCTCTCAAATGTTGCTTGTCTCCCCCTCTACCCCAGCTCCATTGCTACTGAAACACCATACCCGTGTCGGTGTTACCTTAAACTTGATGAATCTGAAATGAACCCTTGATTTCGTGACTGACCCAGAATCTGCTAGCTTTCAGTGTTTCCTGCACAATTACCCCCTGGTCTCTTTGTGGTGCAGCTTTCTACAGTTCCCACCATTTAAATAGCACTCTGTTCTCTTATTATCCCCTCCAAAATGACCGACTTCACTTTTTCCCAAATTATACTCCATCTGACAACTTCTTGCCCCCTTCTCCTGTGCATCTCTCTCTCTTCACAATCCTCTTAGAACTTTACAATTATGCCTTTTCCAGGAGTTCTCCCCCCCCCCCCCCCATTCTTCTAAACATTTACTGGGAGCACTGGGCAGTGTGAAGCATGCAGAGTTGCTCTGTTTTTAGAGATACTCTATGGGAGGAGCTTGCTGCCCATTGGTCAGAATGGAGGCAACCTGCCCATCGAGCTGCATGAGCCTTTCACTCCCCATGTCTTATTGATGAGGCACAGCGGCAGCACGGAAGGAAAAAAAAAGAAGCACATCCTGCTCTCCACATCTCACTGACTCTTGGAATATTCTGTCCCATGGGACAAAGATCTGCCCTGTTCAGTCACATGAAATTCCAAGGTGGAAACTCCTAGAAACCCACATAGATTTTCACCTGAACTGATTGATGAACTCCACAAGGGGTAATGTGTCCTGTCATCCTAGGCCAGGAGGAGGGGATGGTGTGAGTTTCTAACCTGAACTGACAGTGATGGATTTTATAAACTTGTATTACAGGATACTACAGGTGGACATTCAGATGGTAATCTCAGTCATTGTAATACCTAACTCTGATTGAATTAGTCAATTCATCAGGACCTGGATATTCGCATTGTGTGTGAGTATTGTATTCCATCTGAATCCCATTTGCTGCATAAACGTTATCCTTTGAATCTTCCCAGACCTTTAATGTGTGTCCTGTAATCCTTGCATAATGAACTGATGGGTGTAAGGTTTATTATTATAGCGTGTAACTTTTCTGAACCCCTCTGTCACAGCTCCCCTCAATTGCATTTGCTACAAGGAGAACAACCTTAGTTTCCCCAAACCCCTGATTCCCCAATGTCTGTTTGCTCTCTATAAGGTACACATCAGGGTTGTGTTGGAACATTCTCCACTTGCCTGCATCAGTGCAGCCCCCAACACTATTAAAGAAAGTGAACATCCTCCAGGAAAAAGCACTGTGCCTGAGTGGTGTCCCATCCACTACCTTCAGCATTCCCTCTCCCCACCCCAGAGACACAGTGGCATCACTGTGTAAAAGGTAAAGGCAGCATTGTCCTACCAGACCATAGGGCTGCTCTCTCATTAGGGAAGAAACTGGAGCCCCTGGAAGAAACCCATGCAGGCACTGGGAGAATGTGCAAGTCCCACAGAGACAGTTGTCCAAAGCTGGAATCGAACCTGGGGACCTGTCAGCAGTGCTAATCACTGACCCACTGTGCCACCATAAAATTGTAATTTAATTCACAACTACCACTTCCTCTGATATTCATTCCACATAAACCATTGTCTGAACAAAAGTTAAAAAAAAAAATCCCAAACGCCTTTTAAAAGCCCTTCTGCTGTCACCTTAAGAGGTATGTACCCAGTCTTGAATCGCGTCCCTTCCTGGATAGGACACCTGCTGTTCACATTACTGATACCACACCTCCATGATTTGAGAAACATCTAATAAGGTCACTCCTCAACCTCCTGTGCGCCAGTGAAAGAAGTCGCAGCCTATCCACCCTCTGCTTATAATTCAAACTATCCATTCCCATCAACATCCTGGTGAATCTCTTCTGAATCCGCTCCAACTACATAATGTCCTCCCGATATCAGCATGACCAGAATTGGACATGGAATTCCAGAAAAGGCCTCCCCCACGTCCAAAATAATGTCCCAACTCTTGTACTCAAAGGTCTGAGCAATGAAGGCAAGTGTGCTAAGCACCTTCTTAACCATCCTGTCTACATGTGACAGACGTGAAAGACCCGAACCCCTCGGCCTCGTTGTTCCGCATCATTACTCGAGGCCGAGGGGCCCTGTTTTTAATTAGCGTAAATCTGCCCTCGTTTGTTTTATCAAGATGTAATATTTTACATTTACTCCAATCCAAAAATCCCAAAAAAACCCTGCGCATTAAAGACAGTAGGAGTATACTTAAGAGGGAAATCAGGACGGCAAAAAGGGGACATGAGTTAGCTTTGGCAAATAGGGTTATGACTAATCCCAAGGGTGTTTATAAATACATTAAGGACAGAAGGGTAACTCGAGAGAGAATAGGGCTCCTCAAAGATCAGTAAGGTAGCCTATGCGTGGAGCCGCAGGAGATGGGAGAGATACTAACTGAATGTTCTGTATCAGTGAACTGTGGAGAAGGACAATGGCAATATAGAATGTGGGGAAATAGATGTCGACATGTTGAATATGTCCATCTTACAGAGGAGGACGTGCTGGGTGTCTTGTAAACCGTAAAGCTTGGTTAATCCCCAGCACCTGATCAGGTGTACCCTAGAACTCTGGGAAGCTGGGAATGTGATTGCTGGGCCTCTTGCTGAGATATTTGTATCATCGATTATCACAGGTGAGATGCCGAAAGACTAGAGGTTGGTTAACGTGGTGCCGCTATTTAAGAAAGGTGGTAAGGACAGGCCAGGGAACTATCGACCGGTGAGCCTGACATTGATGTTGGAGGGAATCCTGAGGAACACGATGCGCGTGTATTCTGAAAAGCAAGGACTGATTAGTGATAGTCAGCATGACTATGTGCGTGGGAAATCATGTGTCACAAAATTGATTGAGTTATCTAAAGATGTATCAAAGAGGATTGATGAGGGCAGAGAGGTGGACATGATCTATAGAATTCAGTAAGGCGCTCGACAAGGATCCCCATGGAAGATTGGTTAGCAAGGTTAGATCTCATGGAATGCAGGGAGAACTAGCCGTTTGGACACAGAACTGGCTCAAATGTAGAAAGCAGGGTGGTGATGGAGGGTTGTTTTTCAGATTGGAGGCATGTGACCAGTGGAGTGCCGCAAGGATCAGTGCTGCGTCCACTAATTTTCGTCGTTTATATATATGATTTAGATATGAGCATAGGAGGTATAGCTAGTAAGTTTGCAGATGACACCAAAATTGGAGGTATAGTGGACAGCGAAGAGGGTTACCTCATATTACAACAAGATGTTGTTCAGATGGGTGAGAAGTGGCAGATGGAGTTTAATTCAGATAAATGTGACGTGCTGCATTTTGGTAAAGCAAATCTGAACAGGACTGATACATTTCGTGGCAAATTCCTAGATAGTGTTGATGAACAAAGATATCTTGCAGTGCAGGTTCATGTTTCCTTGAACGTAGAATTGCAGGTAAATGTTTAGAATACATTCCTTTATTGATCAGAGAATTGAGTATAGGAGTTGGAAGGTCATTGGTTAGGCCGCTTTTGGAATATTGTGTGCAATTCTGTTCTCTGTCAATCGGAAGGATGTTGTGAAACTTGAAAGGGTTCAAAAAAGATTTAAAAGGATATTGCCAGGGTTGGAGGGTTTGAGCTGCAGGAAGAGAGCAAAAAGGCTGGGGGTTTCTTTCCCTGGAGCATCAGAGACTGAGGGGTGACCACCATAGAGGTTTATAAAATCATCAGTAGCATGGATAGGGTAAACAGACAAGGTCTATTCCTTGAGTAGGAGAGTCCAGAAAGAGAGAGTAGAGGTTGAGGGTGAGAGGGGAAAGATATAAAAGGGAACTAAGGAGCAACGTTTTCACGCAGAGAATAGTGCGTGTATGGAATAAGCTGCCAGAAGAAGTGGTGGAGGCTGACAATTATAGCATTTTAAAGGCATTTGGATACTTGACATGAATAGGAAAGATTTAGAGGGATATGGCCCAGGTGCTGGCAAGACGGATAAGATTAGGTTCGGATATCTGGTCGGCATGGACAAAGTTGAGCGAAGGTTCTGTTTAGTGCTGTTTATCTGTGACTCACAGCTCAGTGGGTCTCGGTCTCTTCAAAGATAAATCTTAGTCTGTTTTATTTTAGTAAAGCTACAACATTCAGGAGGGCGACGGTTTATATCTTTAAATAAACATCTTATGATACTTTGATTAAGTTTTTTAATATAAAATATTGGTACTAATTTATTCTAGAGTAGTGTTTTGTAAAGCTGTAAGACTGTGTGCCTTTTTCTCGGTCTGTGGACTGTTAAGGTGCAGACATGGCAATTCGTACAGTGATGTGCTCTTCCTGTTGGATTTAGAAGATGAAGGAAAGTTTCAGTGATCCTGATTGTCTGCAGGAAGTGAGGATGCAAATCCTGTAGGATTTCATGGATCAGATGGAGCGATGATTAAAGGTAATGAAGAATTTACAGGAGCCGTGGGGTGTGATAGGCGGCACTTTCAGAAAGGTAGGAAAACTGCCCATCCAGTCAGGTAGATGGGTTTCCTCTCGGAAAGGGAGGAGTGGAGGGTAAGTAGTGCAGGAGTCTCCTGTGGTTATTTCCATCTCAAACAAGTATACTGTTTTGGAAAGCATCGGGGGTCACAGACTCTCAGGGGAATATCGCACTGACAGCCAAGTTCCTCGTGTAATGTGAGGTATATCAGGTTCCACGCGATCGATGGTGATAGGGGGCTCTCTCGTCTGCAGCACGGACTGCAGTTTCTGCAGCTAACAGTGAGACATCAGAATGGGGTTGTGCCTCCCTACTGCCTGGTTGAAGGATGGCTCCGAGGGTGCAGAATATTCTGAAAGGGGAGAATGATCAGTGGGAGATCGCTGTACGTTGGTACCAATGACATTAGAGAAAAGGATGAAGTCCTGATGAGCGAATATAGCAAATTAACCTGGAGGATAATAAGCAGGTCCTTGTGGGTAGTAATATCTGGATTACTCCCGGTGCCACATGCTCGTGAGAGTAGGAATAGCAGGGTAGAGCAGATGAATGCGTGGCCAAGGATCTGATACAGGGGAGAAGGATTCACATTTTTGGATCATTGGAATCTCTGCTGGGGTAGAATTGACGTGCATAAGAAGGATGGATTACACCTGAATTGGAAGGTGTCTAATATCCAAGCAAGGAGATTTGCTCGTCATACTCAGGAGGCATTAAACCAGTGAGGACGTAGGGATGAACCTAAAGAGAGAGTGAGAAAGGAGGTAAGTCTGAGGCTGGTACAGTTGAGAAGTTAGGCAGGCAAGGGAAAGGCACAGAATAAGGTAGGACTGACAAGGTACAATAGACAATAGGTGCAGGAATAGGCAATTCTGCCCTTTGAGTCAGCACCACCATTCATTATGATCATGGCTGATCGCCCACAATCAGTATCCTGTTCCTGTCTTATCTCCATAATATTTGATTCCATTATCTCTAACAGCTTTATCCATCTCTTCCCTGAAAGTATCCAGAGACTTGGTCTCCACTGCCTTCTGGGGCAGTGCATTCCATGTGTCCACGACTCTCTTGGTGAAGACGTTTCACCTCAACTCTGGCCTCTCCCTTATTTTTAAAATGTGTCCTCTGCTTCTGGGCTCACCCATCCGTGGAAACATGCTTCCTGTCTCCAGAGTGTCCAACCCTTTAATAATCTTGTAGGTCTCAATCAGAACCTCTCTCATTCTTCTAAACTCAAGTGTATACAAGCTCAGTCGCTCCAATCTTTCAACATGTGATCATTCCGCCATTCCGGGAATTGACCTTGTGAACCTACCCAACACTCCCTCAATAGCCACAATGCTCTTCCACAAATATGGAGACTAAAACTGCACACAAAACACCAGGTGCGGTCTTACCAGGGCCCTGTACAGCTGCAGAAGGACCTCTTTGCTCCTATACTCAATTCCTCTTGTTATGAGGGCCAGCATGCAGTGAGCTTTCTTCACTACCTGCTGTACCTGCAAGCTTGCTTTCATTGACTGATGTACAAGAATACCTAGATCTTGTTGTACTTCCCCTTTCTCAAACTGGACTCCTTTTAGATAGTAATCTGCTTTCCTGTTCTTGCCTCCAAAGTGGATAACCACACATTTATCCACATTAAACTGCATCTGCTATGCATCCGTCCACTCACCTCGCCTGTCCAAGTTAACCTGTATTCTCATAACATCCTCCTCACATTTCACCCTGCCACCCAGCTTTGTGTCATCAGCAAATTTGCTAATATTACCCAGCTTTGTGTCATCAGCAAATTTGTTAATATTACTTTTAATATGTTCATTTATATTATTAATGTATATTGTAAACAGCTGCGATCCCAGCACCGAACCTTGTGGTACCCCACTAGTCACTGCCTGCCATTCCGAAAGGAAGCGTGTATCACTACTCTTTGCTTCCTGTCAGCCAGCCAATTTTCAATCCAAGTCAGTATATTCCCCTTTGTAAATCCATGCTGACTCTAACGAATCCTATTACTGCTCTCCAAATGAGCCGTAATTTCATCTTTTATAATTGACTCCAGCATCTTTCTCACCACTGACCTCAGGCTAACCGGTCTATAATTCCTTGTTTTCTCTCTCCCACCTTTCTTGTAAAGTGGGACAACATTAGCCACCCTCCAGTCTGACTCTACATCTCCTGACTCTGTGTCTCCCCCTTGGCAAAGGGCTGAACGTCATCCCTCACCAACAGGGCCATCCCACCCCCTCTGCCCATCAGACTGTCCTTTTGATAGCACTGCACTGCATTTATTTCAGTGCAAGAGGTTTGACAGGGAAAGCGGATGAGCTGAAGATATGGTTTTGAACATGGGACTGGGATATAGTGGGTATTACAGAAACGTGGCTTAGGTTGGAAAGCACAGGTAGCTTAATGTTCCAGGGAATATATGTAAGAGGAAGGATAGAAAAGGGGTTAAGAGAGAAGGTGGAATGATGTTTTTGATTGGGGATAACATTATTGTTGTGTTTAGGGAGGATATTCATGGGAGTTCGCCCGGTGAACTTACTTGAGGGGAACTGGGAAATAAGAACAGGATTATCACCTTATTGAGGTTGTCTGTGTGGGTCTCGTCCGGGTGCTCTGGTATCCTCCCACAGTCCAAAGATGTGCAGGTTGGGTGGATAATCCAGGCTGAATTGCCCATATTGTTCAGGGATGTGAAGGTTGGGGGGATTGGCCATGGGAAACGCAGCGTTACAGTGGTAAGATAGGATGCTCTGAGGGTCAGTGTGGATGTGATGGGCCGAATGGCCTGCTTCCACACTTGGGATTCTCTGATGAAAATTCTACTCGTTTTAAAATAGTTGCAGAAAATAATAAACCAGATCTAAAAGTTGGTGTTCAAAATTGGACAAAGGTGAATTTTGATGGTACAAGGTGAGAACTTTCAATATTTCTTTGCAACACCCAGGTAAAGGGACGGCTGGAAAGTGGGAACATAAGAACAGAAGAAATAGGAGCAGGAGTAGGCTATCTGGCCCCTCAAGCCTGCACTGCCATTCAATAAGGTCAGGGCTGATCTTTTCATGGCCTCCGCTCCACATTCCTGCTCTCTCACCATAACCCTAAATTCCTTTCCTGTTTGCAAATCTACATTTTGTCTTAAAGGCATTCAAGTTGATAACGTCAACTGCTGCACTCAGCAGGGATTTCCACAGATTCATAACCCTTTAGCTGAAGAAGTTCCTGCTCAACTCTGTCCTAAATCAGATACCCCCTTATTTTGACGCTATGCTCTCTAGGTTGACCCCCCCTCCACCAGTGGAAATAACCTCCCTGTCTCTATCTTATCTATTCCCTTCTTAATTTTAGTTTTTCCAATACAATCTCCCATTCTTCTAAATTCCAACAAGTATAGTCCCAGTCTATTCAGTCTCTCCACATACACCAACCTTCTCAACTCCCGACTCAAACTAGTGACCCTCCTCTGCACCCCCTCCAGTGTCAGTACATCCTTGCTGAAGTAAGAAGATCAAACCTATACACAGTACTCCAGGTGTGGCCGCATCAGCACCTTGTACAGCTGCAGCATAACCATCCCTCTAGCAAGGAAGGACAAACGACCATTCACCATCTCTTTTAGTCCCCTGGGTTGCATTCCATCACGGTCATCAACAGACTTTTGGGCTGTTATCCTTCCCAATACTACCTCTTTACTGAGAATGACTGTTTCCATGTCCTCATCTGCCATTGCCTCCATAGGCCTGTGAAAATGAGGGAACAAGTTTACATTGACAGTATGTTCCTGTTATTGCCAAGTCTGGTATGTGTAGAGAATGCTGTGTCTCTAGAGAAATTGAGGGTCTGGTCAAAAAGATGAAGGAGGGATATGGCAGGTACAGACAGCTGGGTTTGAGTGAATTCCTTCGAGTGTCGGGGCAGTAGGAGTACACTTGAGGGAAAACAGGAGGGCAAAAAGGATACATGAGATAGCTTTGGGGGAAAAGCGGTTTAAGGACAATCCAAAGAGATTCTACAAAACACTAAGGACAAAAGAGTAACCAGGCAGAGAATATGGACCCTCAAAGATCAACAAGGCTGTCTGTGGAACCACAGAAGGTGAGAGAGATACTACCTGAGGATTTCATGTCAGCTTTTACTGAAAGAGGATATGGAAGCTAGAGACTTTGGAGAAATAAATAATGATAACTTGACAACTGTCCATATTACAGAGGAGGTTGTACTGGATGTCTTGTACATAAAGCTGGGTAAATCTGTGAGACCTGATCAGGTGTATCCCAAAACTTTGTGGGAAGTTAGGGAAGTGATTGCCGGGCCCCTCGCTGAGATAGTTCTATCACTGATAACCAGAGGTGAGGTGCTGCAAGACAGGCGCCATTATTTGAGAAAGGTGATGAGGAAAGCCAGGGAACAATACACTGGTGAGCCTGAAGTTAGTGGCAGACAAGGTGTTGGAAAGAATTCTGAAGGACAGATTTATATGTAATTGGAAAGGCAAGAAGTGATTAGGGATAGTCAGCATGGCTTTGTAAATAAATCACTAACTTGGACTTCAGAAAGACATTCAAAAAGGTTCCACATAACAGACTGGTTAGCAAGTTATACACCATGGGATATGGAGAGAACCAGCTGTTTGGATACAAATTGGCTGGAAGATTGGAGACGGAGGGTAGTGCTTTTTGGACTAGAGGCCTGTGATGAGCAATATGGTGTAAGGATCGGTGCTGGGTCCACTGCTTTTCATCATTTATATCAATGATTTATATGTGTATATATGAGGCATAGTTAGTGGGTTTACAGTAGACATCAAAATTGGAGGTGCACTGGACAGCGAAGAAGGTTACCTCAGAGTACAATAGGACTTCAGTCAAATGGGCTGACGATTATCAGATCGAGTTTATTTCAGTTAAATGTGAGGTGCTCCATTTTGGAAAAGCAAATGAGGGCAGGAATTATACACTTAATGAGAAGGTCCTGGGGATAGTTGCTGAACAAACAGACCTTGGAGTGCAGGTTCATAGTTCCTTGAAAGTGGAATCATAGGCAGGGTAGTGAAGAAGGTGTTTGGTGTACTTGTCTTTACTGGTCAGTGCATTGAGTAGTGGAGTTGGGACGCCATTTTGCGGCTGCACAGCACATTGATTCAGCCACTTCTGGAATTCTGCTTTCAGTCTTGGTCTCCCTGCTATCGGAATGATATTGTGAAACTTGAAAGGGTTCGGAAAAGATCCGCAAAGATGTTGCAAGGGTTGAGGGTTCGAGCTATATAGGTAGATGCTGAATAGGCTACGGCTGTTTTCCCTGAAGCATCAGATACAATTGTGAGGGGCATGGATAGAGTGAAATCCCAGGGTCTTATTCCAAGGATATGAAAGTCCAAAGCTTGGGGGCACAGGATTCACGTGTGAGGGAAAAGATTTAAAAGGGATCTTAGGAGCAATGTTTCTAGCTGAACATGGTACGTGTATGGAATGAGCTGCCAGAGGAAGTGTGGAGGCTGGTACAATTACCCTATTATGCCTTTGAGATGTTTTATGTGATGAGCAAAAGTTTAGAAGGATATCGGCCAAGTGCTGGCATATGTGATGAGATTAATTTAGGATATCTGGTCAGTATGGACAAGTTGGATCGAAGGGTCTATTTCTCTGCTGTACATCTTTATGTCATTACTAAAATTAAGATGGGTTTCTCTTTTGTGGAGAGTTAGCAGAAGATCAGATAATTCTCCTTGGAGCTGAGGTTAGGCAGTGATTTCGACAAGGAGCAGATTTGTTTCCAGGATATTTAATTTACAGATAGACAGAGGGAGAAATTATTAACGTCACAATTTTTAGTAACTACCTTCAGGTAACTGGCAAATAATGCAGGTTAAAAATGTGAAGATTATTTTACTCACTAAGTTCTGAGCATCTGGAACAGTTTGACAGACAGCTGGATGCAGATTCAGTAGTTATTGTCAAAACAAACTTGGAATTTAACTTTTTTAAGGAAGAATTTGGAGGGCTACAGACAAATGGGAGGTGAGTTGGGATAGACTGGCACCATCTCCAGAGGGGGAGAGTACAGCCCCAATGGGCTGAATAGCCCCAAACCCCTGTGCTCGGTTTTCCTGCCCCATTCACTGTGAATGATGAAGCTCATCCCAGGGCAGAGTCATCGAGACCTACAGCATGGAATTAGACCCTTTGGTCGAACTGGTCCATGCCGACCAGATATCCCAACCTAATCTAGTCCCATTTGCCAACATTTGGGACATATCCCTCTACACCCTTCCTATTCACATACCCATCCAGATGCCAAATGGTGTAATTGTACCAGCCTCCACCACTTCCCCGAACAGAAGATTCCATACACGCACCAATCTCAGTGTGAAAAAAATTGCCTTTTAAATCTTTCCCCTCTCACCTTGAACCTACACCCTCTCGTTCTCGACACCCCCACCCCAGGGAAAAGACCTTGTCTATTTTTCCCATCCATACTCCTCAGGATTTTATAAAGCTCTATGAGGTCACCCCTCAGCATCCGATGCTCATGGGAGGAACCCACTCACGTCACAATGGGGCCCGGGTGATTGACAGCAGTTCAGACCAATAGGAGAATTGGCGTGATCCTCCAGCCAATGGGGGTGAACTGGGGTGGGTCCAGCAGGCCAACACGTGGCCATAAGCTGTGCAGGCGCAGTGTCACGGTGAGGGGGGACCTAGTGAGTGTGAAGGGAGTGGAAGAGACTGCAAAGTCTGGGGAAGAAATTGATCTATTGTGGACTGGGAAGGTTTATAAATGCACGGTTTTAGGCTGCTAGACCTGATTTCGAAATTCCTGGTAAATTAGAACCAAAAGAACTGCGGATGCTGTAAATCTCACACAACAACCAAAACGTACTGGAAAAGCTCAGCAGGTCTGGCAACATCTGTGAAGAGAAATCAGAGTTAACATTTTGGATCCACTGACCCTTCCTCAGAACTGATGTTACTGAAAAGAAATGTCGGTTTATATGCAGAAGGTAGGGGTTAAGGACTAAATGATAGGTGGTGATAGAGTCGCAAGAGATGGGAGCAGTTGGACAAAGGTGTGGATAACGATCTGACGGGGGAGGGTGAATAGCTGTTTATGGGGACTGTTAGTGGATAACCATAGGTAATGTGTAATGGTAGGCTATGTGATAACAAGGCCTGGTATGTGGGTTAAGGGGCTAGGGCGCTAGGAAATTGGAGAGTTCAGGACGTAAAATTATTGAATTTGATACTGGGGCTAGAGGGGTGTAGGGTCCCCAAGTAGAAGATGAGGTGTTGTTCTTTCAGCTTGCGTTAACGTGTGGCGCTGGAAAAGCACAGCAGGTCAGGCAGCATATCAGGAGCAAGAGAATCGACGTTTTGGGCATATTATTTTCATCAGGAATGCCGGGATTGGAGGGGGAGGGGGAGTAGTAAGAGGGCTGAGAAATAAATAAGAGGGATGTGTGGGGTTGGTGGGAAGGGAGCTAGGAAGGCAATAGGTAGATGTAGGTGGAGGGTAATCGAGAGAGGGTGGAGTGGATAATTGGGAAGGAAGATGGACAGGTGGGACAGTTCAAGAGGGTGGTGTCGAGTTGGAGGGTTGGATCTGGGATAAGGCAGGGGAGGGGAGACGAGGAAACCTTGATTCTGCGGTTAAAGGGTCCCAATGTGGATGATGAGGTTTTCTTCCTCCAGGCGTCGGGTGGCTGGGATTTGGTGGTGGAGGTGGCTCAGGACTTGCATGTTCTTGGCGGAGTGGGTGGGTAAGTTGAAGTGGTCGGCCACAGGATGGTGGGGTTGGTTAGTGCACGCATCGCAGAAATGTTTCTTGAAACATTCTCCAAGTTGGTGTCTTGACTCCCCAGTGCAGAGGAGACCACATCGAAAGCAAAGGCCGTAATAGGTGAGGTGTTTGGATGTGCAGGAAAATCTCCGCTGGATGTGGAAGGGTCCTTTGGAGGTGAGGGAGGAGGTGTGGGCACAGGTTTTACACCTCTTGCATTGGCAAGTGAAGGGGCTGGTAGTGGGGTTGTTGGGGAACATGGATCTAACTTGGAATTCACAGGGAATGGTCTCTGTGGAATGCTGAAAAGAATGGAGAGGGAAATATATCTCTGGTGGGATCTGATTGTAGGTGGTGGAAATGGCAGAGGATGACGCATTGTATCTGGGTGGAAGGTGAGAACTGGGGGGTTCTATACTTGCTGCAGTTGGAGAAGTGTGGTTCACTGGCAGAGGTGTGGCAACTGGTAGAGATACACTGGAGAGTATTGTTGAACACATGGGAGGGGAAATTGCAGTCCTTGAAATACAGGGCATTTTGGTATGTTCTGGAGTGTTCTGCCAGCTTGCACCAAGCTTCACTGGAACACTGCAGTAAGCATGAGACAGAAATGTTGGCCAGGCAACAGACTCGTGTGTTAAATTGACAGGCACCTGGAAGCTCGGGGTCTGTTTTGCAGCAGAACGTAGATCATCAGCTGCCATTTCCAGCACGTCCATTGAGATGCTGCCAGACACAGTTTCCTGTCCCCTCCATTAACAGCTATGCACCCTCCCAGCCAGATTGTTATCCACTCCTTTGTCTTTCCAAATGTTACTATCTCTTTTGGGCTCCATCCCCACCTATTATTTACTCTTTAACCCCTATCTCCTGCAGTCCAAAGATATGCAGATTCCGTGAATTGGACCAACTAAATTTCCCGTCGTGTTTCAGGAAAGGATAGGTTCAGTGCATTAGTCAGGGGAAATGTAGAATAATATGATCGGGGAATGGGTTTGGTTGAGAAACTCTTCAAAGGGTGGGTGTGGACTTGTTGGGCCGAATGGCCTGTTACCACACTGGAGGGATTCTAATTTTCCCAGCTGTTGTCGGTTCTGAGGAAAGGTCACTGAATCTAGAATGACCCTTGTTGTGTGCAGGAGGAGGAAACCGGAAAGGGAAGTTGGATCCAGTTTAGCCTGGGAGGGTTTAATTACACTCTGTCCAGGTAGTTAGGCCTGAATTAGAAACGCTTGGTCCCACGTTTACAGCAAGTTGGAAAATGGCTGTGGCCCTCAGGCGGTGATAGGTACTGGGTTATGGCCACCATCTTTATTTGGGGCATGGACATGTCCTCTTCCTGGGTGGGGGCGACCGTTTTGAAGAGGAGCATTTACACATCAAACACATACCAAGAGAAATATTTGTCTTTACTGTTCAGCCTGCACGGACTGTGAGTTTTGTTTTGTGAATTCATTTTATAGGATATTAATTGAGACAGGGATCGCAAAAACAATTTTCTATCGTCAGCAGGGTCATCAGGATCTGAATACCATTGACAGTCAACTGTGGAAGGTGAAAATTGTGTCAGTTCTGTCTGTGCGCAAGTATCTATTTTTTTCAAGCAAAAAGAAGAAAGATGTGCAAACTGTGGTTGGACCACCCTTGGAGTTTGTGCTTAATTCTGGGCCCTGCAGCTGTGGAAGGAGGTATTGACCTGAGAGGGAGCATAGACTTATCCAAATTACACCTCATCTCTTTCTAGGAACTCTCAGATTTAGACCCAATCACCCACTTCAAGATGTTAACCTGTAAACCCCTTATTTTCAATTCCCTGCAAACTTCTCATTAAACTTCCTTGTGGACTCAAATTCCAGCACCATTTCAGGTGAAATGCTCCAGGTTCTGACAACAGTCTGTTCATTCAGAAACTGCTGAAGTCCATGTTGACTCTGGAGTTACAAAGGGCTGAATTGAAAGATGAGATGCTGTTCTTGAGCTCCCATTGAGATGCATTGGAACAGTACAGGAGGCTGAGGGCCGTGTAGGTGTGAGCAGACAATGAAAATGACAGGGCTGCACTGTGAGGGCTGCTTGGTCAATGAGTGTGTTTTGGAGTTGGGAGTTGGGTGGTGAGACAGGAAGAAGGTGAACCTCAGCTTCAATTTTAGTTCAGGCCACTCAGAAATTCACATGTTCCCAATGGGAACTGCCAAGTTGTAAGCAATACCTGCTGAGTTTTTTTTAACAGTTTTTAAAAGTGTAAAATGTCATCTTAAGTAAAGATCGGGGCTTTTGATTATAATGGAAATGTTTGAAGTGAAGGAAGGTTTCAAGCTCATTTAAATTCTCTTAATGGGAGTAACCAGCTGAAACTAGAAAGACGTTGTGACAGCATACCTCAGACCAGTAGTTTGCTCCTCTTGCACAATATGGGAAATAAGGGACGCTTCCAGTGTCCGTAATGGATATGTGTGCAGGAAGAGTGCCCATGTACAACTACTGGGAAACTGCTTTTCAAACCTCGAGCTGAGAGTGGACTCACTGTGGAGCAATACTGAGAATGTTATGAACAGCACGTTTAGGGAGTTAGTCACACTACAGGTGAGGGTTACACTGGCAGAAAGGGAATGGGTGACCATCAGATCACGTAAAAGGCTCAGGAAGGAAGTGCAGGACTCCCCAGTCATCGTTCCCCTTCTCAAACAGATATTGTGCACCGCTAGGGATTCTACAAGTGGGGAACAGGTGGATTGGGCTCTCAGGGGAAATCAGCAACAGATGATGACATGACACCACAGATAGCTCCGCTGCACAGAACTGGAGGAAGGAGAATGGCAGAGCTATAGTGACAGGGGATGCAGTAGTCAGGGTCTGAGACAGGCGCGTCTGTGGCCACAGATATGAATCCAGGACAGTGGAATTGAACCCAGGTTCATTTATTGATAAGTGCACAGACCAATAAAGGTCAGGGTCCCAAATGCAATCTTCAGCACTTGATCACCCTGAAGCTCTACTTTCCAGGGACGGTGCACTTGTTTTGAGCCATTCAGAGAGATTGAAGGGGATAGGGAGAAAACAGGAACAGGGTTGTGTTGTAGCTCTACAAAATAACGGTCAATCTCCCCTCTCGGTCTCTCCCCTCTGTCTCCCAGCTCCCATCGTGCCTCCTCCCCACCACAGGGAAAAGACCTTGTGTATTTACCCTATTCATGCCCCTACTGATTTTATAAACCTCGATAAGATCACCCATCAGGATCTGACGCTCCAGGGAAAACAGTGTATTTATCCTCTCCCTGTGGCTCAACTCCTCCAACCATGGCAATATGCTTGTAATTCTTTTCTGACCCCTTTCAAGAGTCACAATATTGTTTTGATAGGAAGGAGACCAGAATTGCACGCAATATTCCAAGCGTGACCTAACTAATGTCCTGTAGAGCTGCAATATGACCGCCCAACTCCTATACGCAGTGCTCTGACTAATAAAGGAAAGCATACTAAACACCTTCTTCACTATCCTATCGACCTGCGATTCTGCTTTCAAGGAGCTATGAACCTGCACTCCAAGGTCTCTTTGTTCAGCAGCACTCACGAGGACCTTATCATTAAGTGTATACCTCTTGCTGATATTTGCTTTCCCAAAATGCAACACCTCACCTTTATCTAAATTAAAATCCATCTGCCAGTCCTCAGCACATTCAACCATCTGATCAAGATCCTGTTGTAATCTGAGATAATCCTCTTCACTGTCCACTGTACCTCCAATTTTGGTGTCATCTTACTAACATTACTTCCTATATTCACATCCAAATCATTGATATAAATTATGAAAATTAGTGGATCCTCCGATCCTTTGTGACACCCCACTGGTCACAGGTCTCCAATCTGAAAAGCAACCTTCCACCACCACCCTCGGTCTTCTACCTTTGAACAAGTTTTGTATCCAAATAGCTAGTTCTGTCTGTATAACCTTGCTAACCAGCCTCCCATGGGGAACCTTGTTGAACGCCTTACTGACAACCACGTAGATCATTTCCACCGCTTTGACCTCATCAATCCCCTTTGTTGCTACTTCAAAAAAATTGACTCAAGTTCATGAGACGTGATTTCTCATACACAAAGCCGTTATTTATATCCAGGACTTAACTCTGCACATTGGGGTCTGCATCACCCAGTTATGGGTGTTAATATTCTGGATAAAGTTCACGTACACCAGCTTTGTGTTAGTGACTGCATATTGAGTCTTGTTGATATCACCAATTCACGTCATTTCCATTTGAAAGGCAGTCCCTGTATCCCTAACCCCGCTCCCATCTGCTCTGTCTCCTCCATCCCCACCGTAGACAGTAAGTGGGAGGAGCTCATGGAGTTTGCATGTGAGTGAGATTGAGAAATTCTTCCTTTCTTTCCAAAAGCCAACAGAGAAATGCTGGTAGTGTCCTTACCTCTGCACCAGGAGGATCGGGTTCAGAGTTGAGTAACACGATCTTTGAAAAGGCTGATTAGAAAACATGCCCAAGCCTGCAGGCCATGCTGTCTCCCAGCTGTCCCTGCCTGAGCCTCTAAACAGAACCTTCCTGTAGTTTCTCTCCTGTCAGACTCTGCCATTGTTCAGTTTGACAGGATCCCCTCCTGCAGCTGCACTGATCCTGTCCATCACTGACCTGTCCATCCCCCGGTGTCCTTCACATTCATTCATTGTTCACAATCCCATTGTCCCAGTCCTCCAGCCCCTCCTCCACCCTATTGGGCAGCAGCTGCTGAAAATCACCCAGCTGTCAGTGCCAGGGAGGCTGTGGGATTTGCAGCTTCCTCTCTCTGAAAGCAGGACCCAGGGGAATGGCCCCTCCCCTGGTATCCTGACAAGTGGTCAAAGTATCAATGGGGAAGCATTTTGCAAAATGTTATCAGAACTCTTGTGAAGGAATGTTATGGAAAGGGACAGGGATCGGCCTGTAATTAGAGTTCTAATCTGTTTCATTTTCGCTCAACCAGATATGATTTGGCCAGTGTGTGCAGGATGGTTCTCATCAGAGGTCGAAGTGGGGGAAATGAGTAAGAGGTTCCAGATTGAGGGAAAAGAAATCAATGTGCGTCTGACCAGGAAGGACACCCTGGGAGGTGAGGGGAGGATTTATCCACACCCGGGAGGCATCCGAGTCAGACTCATTGATTTGATTAGATTTCCTACAATGTGGAAACAGGCCCTTCGGCCCAACCAGTCCACACCGACCCTCCGAAGAGCAACCCACCCAGACCCATTTCCCTCTGACGAAAGCACCTTACAATATGGGTAATTTATAGTGGCTAATTCACCTGACCTGCACTGTCAGTCTTTGGATTGTGGGAGGAAACCGGAGGAAACCCACGCAGATACGGAGAGAATGAGCCCGAGGCTGGAATCGAATCTGGGACCCTAGTGCTGTGAGGCAGTCTTGCTAACTACTGTGCCATCGTGCCGCCCCCTTTTTTGGTACTTAGTCTGCAGACAGGAGCGAGGAACCTGAATTCAAAGAGAGGAGAGAGTGTTAGAACTGGGTGTGGAGGGAAGGAGTGAGGAGATTGGTTTGGATTTCAGTTCACAGAAGAGAGAAATTGTGAGACTGAGATTTAAGGCATTGGGGGAAACAAAGAAACTACAATTTAATACTCTCACTGTCTTATGAATTTCCATCCTGTGTTAACGGTGGTGACCTGTTTTCTCTATTCTAGTATTCTCAAAGGGCGGATTTGTGGATGAGAAATTCAAATTGAACTTCCTGTTCAGTTTTGATGGTTACTTGATCCGTGCCGATCTGAATATCATTGGCCTTTTGATATGAAAGGGAAGGTGTGTATTCTATCCGTGGGTGAATATTTCAAATGTCAGTGTGTCTGGAAAAAGTACTGAGACGCAGCCAAGTCCATGTTAGCGTGGTGACTGTGGAGAGTGAGTTCATTTGCTTTTAAAAGTCTGCAAAAACATGGCACATTTCCCAGGAACAATTAAGCTACAGATTTGTTTTGTATGAGGACAAGTTTTAAATTAATCGTGCAACCAGAAAGAATATCTGCAGTATGGAAAATGCTATGAAAACGGGATTGCTGAAAAGGAGTTAATTCTCGATCATGGTTTGTAATCCATTGGCGTTGTCACGTCAGTTCCAATGCCGTTGGGAAACACTGGAAATGTGATGAATGTAATGTAGGTTTCAGTTATTAAACTGTAAAAGGTGCAGAAGAAATTTACAAGGAAGATGCCAGGGCTCAAGGGTCTGAGTTATAGGGAGAGGTTGGACAAGCGAGGATTTTTTTTTTGTTTAGAGCAGAGGAAACAGATGTGAAGGGGGGGGGGGGCGGTGTTTTCTGGAAGTGTATAAGACCATGAGAGGCCTGGGTAAGGTGAATGCACTCAGTCTTTTTCCCAGGGAATCAAGGAGTGGAGGGCATCAGTTTAAGGTTAGAGGAGAAATTATGAAAGGGAACCTGAGGGGCACCTGTTTTACACAGAGGGTGGTATGTATATGGACTGAGCTGCCAGTGGAAGTGGTTGAGGTGGGTACATTAACAACATGTAAAAGACATTTGGACAAATACATGGATAGCAAAGGGTCAGAAGCAGCTGGGCCAAGTGCAGGGAAATGGGGATAGCGTGGATGGACATTCTGGTCAGTATGGGCCAGTTTGGGCCAAAGGGCCTGTCTCTGCTGTCGGACTCTGGCTCCAAGTATATTTACTATTTCTCCCGCTATCTCTGGTAGTACCGTGGGATGTATTCCATCAGGGCAAAGAGACTTGTCCACCTTTAGCTCCAATAGCTTGCCCAGCTCTAACTCTCTCGTGATAACAGTTATTTCTAGCTCCTCACCTTCCTCAGTCTCCTTGTCAATTACTGGCATTTTCTTCGTGTTCTCCACTGTGAAGTCTGACTGCTGTGTACTCATATTCGTAAACCCTGCTGAATAGGAATAACTGGGCACAGAACTCTGAGAGGTCTTCTTTGAGTCTTTTATTGATGAGACATGACAGTTACCTGGATAGTGTACATGCAGAACACCTCCAGGCAGCATCAGGTAACTCCCCGCCTGTCCAATGTATGGCTTCCATTCTTATAACTTTGTGGTTTGGGACTTTGAATTGACGCTGTCTGTCAGTATTATCTCCATGGCAAAGGCAGTTAAAAAGTACAGTTCAGCTCAACACTTTGTGGTTAAATCACATAACCCTCCCCCACATCCCTGTGGCTCAGGTATCTGACAGGCACTTCAGTTTCAGTGGGGCTGTCTGTCAGGATTCTGATGTGGAAGTACTGGTGTTGGACTGGGGTAGGCAAAGTTAAAAACCACACATCACCAGGTTATAGTCCAACAGGTTTATTTGGAAGAACAGGCTTTAGGAGTGTGCTCTGAGTTTTAACTTGACCTGGATTATCTCTATGGTAACAGTTAAGTGCTTCAACAATTACAGAGGCCATATGTTCCCCACACAATAGGTTCCCCTCTAGCAGTGTGAACTGCTATTCTGGCCCTGGGGACAGCTACTAATCGCTTTTCTTCCCCAATCCCATCTATCTTTCTGTTGATCTTTAAACTTTTTCTAATCTCCTAGTTTCTCCTTGGTCTTTGCCAATTTATATGCTTTCAATTTCAATTTGAGAGACTACCTTATTTCCTTAGCCACCCATGGCAGATTACTCCTTTTCCTACAGTCCTTCCTTTTCACTGATATATACTTTTGCTGAGCAGTTTGAAAAAATTATTTGATATTCCTCCACTGTCTGTCAACTGCCCCACTGTAAAGTCTTCGATTCCAATCTACATGAGCCAACTCCTGCCTCATCCTATTGTAGTCTCCTTTGCTTAAGCACAGGACCTTGGGATTGGATTTAATCTTCCCGCTTTCCAACTGTATTCTAAATTCAACCATACTTATCGCAAGTCTTTTATCAGATTACGAGGTGAGGCGATGTTACCTGGGTGTTTTGGTTTTCATCGTCAGAGACCTTGGCTTTGTAATAAAGTACAGGATAGATATTCACAACAGAGTATTCTAAACAATGTGAATGTACTACACAGTCTAAAACCATAAATATCTGTGTCCCCTCAGTTTACATGATTTGGAGATGCCGGTGTTGGGCTGGGATATATAAAGTTAAAAATCACACAACACCAGGTTATAGTCCCTCAGGTTTAATTGGAAGCACACTAGATTTCGGAACGTTGTTCCTTCATCATGATCCAATTAAATCTGTTGGACTATAACCTGTTTAACCCACCTCACTTTAAAATCGAAAAATCATTATCTCCCACATGCTTCCTTTCTATCTAAGTTTGAAATGCTAATCCACCTGACTATCTTGCTGTTTCCGAAAATCTCCTTTGGTGAAGGTGGTGAGTTTTGTATTCAGCTTTCCAGTTATTACCGTAAGAAGATAAGCACTGGGCACAGGGGAGGCAATGCAGCCCTTCGAACCAGCTCCATCATTTAATACGGTGATGATTGAGCTCACCTCGGTCTCAGCTGGATTTTCCTGCCTGCTCTCTCTCACCCTTCAATTCATTGCAAATTCAACATCTGTATCTCTTCAGTAAATTTGCTGATTGTCCTGGCATCCACCGCATTTTGAATAGGGAATTCCACAGATTCACAGCACTTTTGAGATAAGTACATTCTTCTTCATGAGAATGGAATAGAATCCCTACAGTGCAGAAACAGGGTAATCGTCCATGGAGTCCACACCAACCCTATAATGAGCATCCCATTCAGACTCACCCATTCCCTGTATTTCCCATGGTTAATGGCTTAACCTGCACAGACATGGACACTGGGAATTTCGCATAACCAATCCACTTAACCTGCACATCTTTGGACTGTGGGATGAAACTGGAGCACCCAGAGGAAACCCGCACAGACACGGGGAGAACGTGTAAACTCCACACAGTCACCTAAGGCTGAATCAAATCCAGGTCCCTGATGCTGTGACTCAGCAATGCTAACCATCGAGCCACCTCTGCTTAAAATCTGCTCCTCCTATTAACCACCCCACACCCCAGTTGGCGGAATCTATATTCCTTATATCAGAAAATCAGGTTGTGGAAGCAGATGTCTCAGTAAAACTCAGTGACAGTCCATATATTCTGTGTGTCTGTATGGGGATCCTAAACACAACACCGTCCAGTCCACACTTTTCTATCACTTTCCAGAGATCGAGCTCCAGTGGCTTCATGGGGACTACAACTCCCACAAACTCTGAGGCAGGGACCACACGGGTGTGGGGAAAACCAGCACTGTACATGTACAAAATGTGAGCGGGTTTTCGAGCATGTGCTTTGGGTAAGTATAATTTGCGGAAAGTTTTTCACACTGCGATTGGCTGGAGGAGGAATGCATCTGCTTATAGTATTGATCGGTTGGGGGAGGGGGTCAAAGTGTCACTCCACGCATGTAGGCCCATCCTCCATCCCCAATTCATTGTAATGCTGGGAATCAACTAATGGGAAACAAAGAAGGATCTGACCCATTCTCCCAGACTGAAGGTTCCTCTTCTGTCCAGGATCTGCCACCTCCCTTTCTGTTTCCTTTTGTTTCATTCTGCTGTTACTTTATTGACGTGCAGCAACTGAAAGGAAAGGAAGTGAACCCAGAAAGGGTGCAGAGTCTAACCAGGGACGGGAAGTGGTGGCATAGATCTGTTTATCAGTTACTCCATGAGAATGGGGAGGGTGTATGTTCGGGGGTAGCAGAGTCAGAATGATGGGAGAGAGTAAGTGGGCTGGATGGTTACAGCTTTTGGGGAAGAAAGGGGAAAAATATTCTAGAGCAACTAGAATTATCTGTTCTGAATTTCTAATCTGTACATATTCCTTTATACAGGGTGCGAGATGGTGAAGATTTGCAGACTGAAATCTCAAAATCATGTGCCGATCGTGATTAAGTTAACCAGCATTTGAAGAAGCAAAGATAGAGAATCACTCGGCCAAAATCCTGTAAACTCTCCTCACAGCATTGTCAGTCTATCTGCACCAAATGGAATGTGAATGGTACAAGACAGCAGCTTACTACCATCTTCTCAAGGGTAACCAGAGATGGGGAATAAATGGTGGCTGAGCCAGTGATGCCCATATCCTGGAAACGGTTTCTATCTCTAGTTGCTGAACCCCGGTTGATGTTACTGCAGGATGATGTGGGATGCTGAGTGCATCCTCCCGGAGGCAGCACCATCACATTTCCCCTGCCTACACCTACACAGTAACACAGCAACGTCACTGGAACAAAAGGCAGTGAAACCAAAGGAGGACTTAGATATAGTTCTTCGAGATAAAGTCATGAAAGGGGATTGGAACACAGCAGGAACAGGAGACTAAACTGGTTGGTCAGCTGTTTCCCATTGAATGGTGGAGCAGGATTGAAAGGCCGAATGGCCGCCTCCTGCTGCTATCTCCCAGGTATGTATATAGCCATGGTGCCCGGGTAGGAAGAAGTAGGCAGGGCAGGGATTCTCCAGGAGATTGCACTTCCACAACAGTTTTCAGTGAGAGATGGTTTGATGGATTTTATTTCATATTTGTCTTTTACATTAAAAAAAAACAAATTTGCAAACCTTGTGTTAAAGATTATTCCACAATAAATAAAATTAAAAGAATTGAAACTATCTGAACATAACAGTTTTTAGAATTTCAAGTGCCCTTTAGAACAAAATCATGTCTATTCCCGGACACCATCACTTTCCAGTTACTCAAACTCCAGAGAAATATTCCCTCCCTTTCTGAACGTTTGGTTTGTTTAACTGATTTTCAGTTCTCATTCTGTGAGCTGTGAAGCGTTCTTTTTCCCCCATTTCTCCTACCCAGACATGTTATCACACACAGCTGAGCAACCTTCCCACCATCAAAATCATCATTACCCCATTTTGCTTTTGGTTAATCACCCGCAGTAAACCATCCGTGTAACCAATTGAATATTTATAAACAAGGCCCATGACTGGCAAAGCAAACCATTACAAGTGACAGAGTGAGAAGGGACTAAATCAAAGCAGAGTTGGGGGTGAGGGGGCAGCGGTGGAGATAAAGCACTGTATCCCCTGCGGTGCCCACCTCTATCTGAAGGCATCGAGAGCATTGATACACACCACATGCTCCTTCTCCAAGGGCACCCTGCTGTGTAGCCTTTATCCTCAATCATAGAATTGAATCCTGACAGTGTGGAAGGAGAGCACTGGCCCATCAAATCCCTCCGACCATCTGAAGAACATCACGCCCAGAGCACTCCATCCTTGAAACACCTAATTTCCCATGGCTGGTCCACCTAGTCTGCACAATCCTGGACACTGTGGACAATTCAGCATGACCGGTCTGTCTAACCTGCACATCTTTGGGCTGTGGGAGGAAACCAGAGCACCTGGAGGGGCACACATTATCATGGGGAGAATGTGGGAACTCCACATTGACCAAGGCTGGTCTCCAATCTTGTACGTGGTTCTGTGAAACAGCAGTGCTACGATCATAATTTAAATCAAAACAGATGATCATTGCTTATTGTCACATTGCTGTTTGTGGAGACTTACTCCCCAGAGAGACACCCTGAGGTTCAGAAAGTGACAATATAAATTGTGTCAACACCAGCCCAGTTAATGTGATTAACAACCACAACATCAGTACTCCAGCAGTGTCATCATGAACAAGGTCCAGTCCTGACTCTGATGAACAGTAACGTCAGAATCAGAGTCCTGCAGTGATGTGTGAACTCTACCCCACACCGAGCAGGTGGATGACCACTTACTGGACTTTCAGTTGTCTTGAAGTCTCAACAAATCCCTTGTCACACAAAGACATGAACACTTCATACCCAGTGTGAACTCGTTGGGATCTCAGGGGGTGGGATGAATCACTGAATCCCTTCCCAAACACTGAGCATTTGAATGGCCTTTCCCCCTCTGTGGGCTCACTGGGGACTCAGGGGGCAGAATGAATCACTGAATCCTCTCTCATACACATCCATCTGAATGGCCTCTCCCCCTGTGTGGGCTCACTAGAGTCTCAGGGGGCAGGATAAATCACTGAATCCCTTCTCATACACTGAGCATCTGAATGGCCTATCCCCTGTATGGGCTTGCTGGGGTCTCAGCGGGAAGGATGAATCACTGAATCGCCCCTCACACACTGAGCATCTGAATGGCCTCTCCCCTGTGTGTGCTTGCTGGGGTCTCAGTGGGGCAGGATGAATCACTGAATCCTCTCTCACACTCTGACCATCTGAATGGCCTCTCCCCCTGTGTGGGCTCACTGGGGACTCAGCAGGTGATACATTTGAGTGAATCTCTCCCCACACACTGGGAGCAAGTGAATGGCCTTTCCCCAGAATGAGCTCGCTGGTGTTTCAGCAGGTCTCTGAGTGAATCCTTTCCCACACACTGAGCAGGTGAATGGCCTCTCCCCGATGGGAATGCACTGATGCCTCCGCAGATGGGAGATTTGAATGAATGCTTTCTCACACATTGAGCAGGTGTAGGGTCTAAATCCACTGTGCCATCTCTGGTGCCTCAGCAGATTGTAAGATCGAGGAAACCATTTCCCGTACATGAGGCAGGTGAGCGGCCTCTCCACAGTGTGAGTGTGTCGGTGAGTGTCCCACTGGGAGGGTAGGTAATTTGCTTCCCACAATCCTCATGTTTGCATACCCTCGCCCTGGTCCCGTCATAATTCTGTCTTCCCAGATCACATGACCAGTTAAATATTCGACCACATGCGAAACATGGGAATGATTTTTCTGGCCTGGGAATGCCGTTTTCCCCTTCCTTATTAACAATAAGGATCAGGACCTGCGGAATTGGATGACTCTGCAGTTGATGTGATGTTAAAGCTGAGTTTCCCATCTGGGAACTCTCTCTCTCTCTGTAAAACAATTTTTCCCTATCATTATTACACCTCCCAACACCAGCTCTCCCTTCAGTTCTCCTGAACTTCTAAATTTGGACTAATGCAATGACCTCAGTAATGTGCCTTTCTCTCATTTGTTTCTGAAAGTAAATTAGGACCATTTTGAATAACTTTGCACACTTTACCAGAAGAACCCACACATATTCTATCATTTAAACGTTTTAACCCATGAGAAATTTATTACCTGCTCCAATGACAGTTATAATGCTCTGACCACTTCTACGGAGCCAGTGCAGGTCAATTCTAACAGTTATCAATAAATTGTACCTGAACAGGATGTCCCACAACAGGAAGTGCTCTGACACTCAATGCCCTTAAGTTGTGTTTTTTTCTTAAAGCCCCTCATGCATCTGGCAATCTGGCAATACAATTGAAGATATTTTATACAGTAACCTTACAGTCTCAATTGCCATTTCCAGTCCATGAAGCAGCCAGTTACATGCATCAGTGACTTGAATTCTGACGACAGCATTTCCCTGGCAGGAGAGATTGAAGAGCATGAAACTGTCTTCTCTGGAGTATCTAAGAAACACTTGAAATGAACAAAATTCTACAAGAGCTCGATAGGACAGATACAGGAAGGATGTGCTCCCTGGCTGGTGTGTCTGGAATGAAATCAGCACGAACTGTGGTATCTTTACCCAGCATCCCCTTTAGCTGCATAAATGTTTAAGATATATTTGCTGCTCTAATTCCACTCTCTTGATCATTCCCGTTTGAAACTGCTGTAGTGTTGGGGGCCATGCAAATTGATAACATTTGATTCAATCCATCCCAAAACCCCTGTGTCTCACTTTTGTTCACCGAGACCGTCATTCAATCTGACCCCTTCACAATCCCTGTTCTGATATTTCCTTAGAGGGTTCAGAATGAAATGTTCACAGAAGGACAAAAGGAGGCTGATTGGCTCATCACCTCACTGAATGCCATTCTTTACCTTCACCCCATAAACCTTCCCATTCGTCCTCTTCCAATAACTGTTCAATTCGATTCTCTTCATTGTACCTGACTCACCACACTTTTTGGCAGTGCATTCCTGACCATAAACTTTCTCTGCATGAAATTGTTTTGTCTCATGTCACATGCGCTTCCTTTGTCAATCCCTTTACATGGTGCCTCCTCATTATTGATTCTACCATGCATGCGAACAGTTTGTCCCAATCAACTCTCACTGGATCCCTCTTGGAGGTATCTTGACCCAGTATCCCCCGGGATGGTGAATATCATCTCTTCCTGTCACAGGAGACCAGTGCGAGACCATTCAGGTGCTCTCACTGTAGGATTGGGTTCAGTACACCATCCAGCCTCACTGTACTCCAGTGAATACAGACTGGGGAGAGGCCATTCACCTGCTCTGAGTGTGGGAAGCAATTCACTCAGATATCCAGCTTGATGAAACACCGGCGAGTTCACAAGGAACCACAGCGATTGGATTTGTTTTGTTTGTTCGTGGGATCACAGCATCACTTACTGGGGCAGCATTTGTCATCCATTCTGACTGCCCAGGAAATGGTTCAGAGTCAACCACATTATTCAGGGTCTGGATTCACATGTTGGCTGGTCAGGGTCAGAATTAATAATTTCCCAGGCCCAATGACATGAAGAGTTGATTTCTGGTCTATTATCCTATTTCGGAAATAATAATGAATAATGTTTGCAGTTGAATTAAAAGTGCAAGACAAAAATGGGTTTTATTCTGATTGAGCATGTCCTCCTGTTTTCTCAGTTTCTATTGATAATCTCATTCCCCTCGCACCAGAACTTGTTCCACTCTCCACAGATGCTGCCAGATCTGTTGACTTTTTCCAGCAATGTCTGTTTTTGTTTCTGATTTCCCAGCATTTGCACATGGTTAGTTTTTCATATTCATCTTGTCTGTTGCAGAGGAGTTTATTGATGAGTTTGGAGGGTTTTGAAAATTGCAAGTTAAGCCACAAATCAGCCATGATCCATTGAATGGCAGAGCAGGGTTGAAGGGCTGAATGGCCTCCTCCTGTTCCAATGAAAGTTGTCCACCTGCAGCTTTTGGCAACATTTCCCCTCACTGTTCACTTCACCTCCATGTCTAACACACTGTTACTGACTGAACAAATTTCCTGTGTTTGAGCTAAACCTGCTAATGTTCAGTGGCTTCCTGTCTTGCCACCCGGGTTTAACTCTCATCATGGAATGCTGTCTCGTATTACTGCGGGAATGCCCACAAAGGACTCAGCCTGGAGTCTGTATCCCCTGGGATCTAGAAACCCAGTTTATTTCCTTCTTCCTCTTTCTTTCTGGCTATTGAACTCTCGGTTTCAATCCATTCTCCTGTCATGCTCTTCAACATGTCCGTGTGAGTGGGCTAGAGGCAGCTGGGATTTAATGAAGGGAAGTTAGGATTAGATGGAAGCAGGAGGAGAGGTGACAGCAAAGACCATTCTCATTGTAACGGCAGAGTTTCCCCATGACCCAGTGAGTGGTGAGGCACCTGAGATTGTTGAAGAGGCCAATTCAATCAGGGATTTGGGAAAACACTCAGACACTGACCTACCCATCTGATTGTTAACTCAGACAGAAATACAAAAGAAAGATACACATTTAGATAGCAACGTTGACTTGGGGCAATGAACCATGCTTCAGACCCAAACTCAAACCTCTGAACCCTCAAAAACAAAGCTTCCTACTTATGCCAGGTTGTCCCTCAGCCTCCTCTTTTCTTGAGAAAAACATTTTGAGTTGTTAAGAGTTTACTCGTGATTATAACCTCTATGTTCCTGTAAGATTTGTGATGAATCTTTTTTTATTTTTCTGTTCCTTGTGAGTGATGCCACCAGCAGAAACAGTTCCTGACCTATGTGGGTTTCGGTTGGTGTATTTGTATTTACAAATTCATTCTCACCCTCACGTACAGTGGGAAATTGCTGTAAAACGAAGGAAAGGATTGAGTGAGAACCAACAGAAACACAAAGGCAGCATGTCTACCTGAGCTGAATGAACCTGCCATTAGGAAAACGTTATGACAATCACAACTGGTTAGAGTCACAGAATCCCGTAGGTGCAGAAAGAGGCTATTCGATCCATCGAGCCTGCAATGACCTGCTTTCCCACCCTACCTCCATAACCCAACCCGCTAAACCTGCACACTACAGGCCATGTTAGCACAGCCAATAGAGCAAACCTGCACATCTGTGGGAGGGTCACAGATTACATCCAAATGTGCGGAATTGCGGGTGAAGGCTCACGAATACTTCAATCTGACATAAATGCTCTTTTTAAAAATAAAATCTGGGGGAAACTGCAACCAGAAAGATTTCCAATTGTCTCTGGAGGAAGAGAATTAAAAACTCGTGCCATTGACCAAGGGAACACAGTGAAAGTTACAGTGGTCTGGGAACCTTGTGAGTAAGGTGGGGATGAGACAAGGACAAATAGACAGTCTGTCACATGGGGGAAGGCAAGAGAGATTAAATTGCAGAAATGGTAGTCCATCAAGGCCACGGGGAATGGAGTTAGGGCTGGGAAAGAAACCAGGAAACAAGGTGAGCAGCTGTCAAAGAAATATATTGAAAAAACAGATTATAACAACATAGAGGGCAGAGTACGCAGTCTGAAGTTATTGCTCTGAATGATGAGGACAGAACACTGTAAAGCCTGGGTAATTCTATTACAGCCAACACATACAAGATGGGCCAAGTGGCCTATATCTGTGCTGCAAATTTCTGATAAATTTATTCCGACATTTAGAGTTCAAATCTGATGATGCTCATAAATTCTGAAATTTGACTGGAGTTTAATATTCTAGGGAAATGTCAAATAAATTACATTGATCCCTTTCTGCAGACTTTAGTCCATTGCCCTGCATGTTCCAGCATTTCAGTTACATCCATGTCCTTTTATTCTAATGTGATGCTGGTTACTGCCTCTGCCACCTGTCTCCCACCATCTCCGAGTTAAATGAGTTCTTCCCCCGACCTTTCTGAGAATTAGTTTCAATCTAAAACTTCCAGTTACCGACCTCTCTGTTATAAATAGCTCCTTCCTATCCACTCGATCTAGATTCCTCAGCATTTTATCACTTCAATTATATCTCAGCTCATCTTCCTCAGAAAACATCCCTAGCCTATCCAACCTTTCCTCAGAGCAGAAATTTTCCAATTGTAGAAACATTCTGATCAATCTCTTCTGTACCTTCTCTGGTGTGATCACATCAACCCTGGAATGTGGAGATCAGAAATGTGTACTGTACTTTAGCTGTGGTCAAACGAGTGTTCCTGACATTTTCCATGTCACCTCCGTGTTCTTGTGGTTGTCGCTCAGACAAGAAGTGTCCTGGCTTTCCCACATGGAACTGGATGTGCACTCCATGAGGCTGGAATTCCCTACCATATGTCTATTTGTTAACTAATCATAAATTAACTTCAGATTAAAACAAGATTATCAGCTACCCACCAATCAACTTCTTCCATTATACTGAAGCCACCTTACTTTTTAAAATCTCTTTAAAATTATTACTATCTAAACACAACAGACTTTAATTTGCTGATCAAGTATTTGATGTCTCCACTGTTACAATCACTCGAAGGTTATCTTTACCTTCAGCTACATTTGGTGAATTGAACACTGATTGTAAATATATGAATATCAAACGGACTTGAGTTTTATGATAATTAATCCAGTCTGACATTCTTGTTAGTTAATATCTTGAAGAGAACTGTCCTCAGAACTCCAGCTGTGCTCTGACTTCATTCATAACTGGATTTGGATGGACTGCAGATCTTAGATCTGTTCTGTTGTTTCCCGGATTGCTTCACTCTGTCTATCACTTGCTGGTTATGCTGTTAGGCACACAAGTAGACCTCTTTGAGAACTTCATCAGGTTAACACCTCATTTTTAGGTATTCATGCTGCTGTTACTGACATGCCCTCCTGAATTCTCTCAGTTGAATGAGGATTGATTCTCTGGTTTGATGGTAAGAGGCAAGGAAGGGAATATGCTGGGCCGTGATTCTGTAAGTTTTGTTGGAGTACAATTCTACTGCTGTTGTTGGTGGAAGGAAAGAGCTAAACTCTTGCACTGTAAGCCGTATATGCAAGAAGCTACATGCAGTATCATGAACACTGATAGACCAAGAAATGAAATGCGAGCATCACTGTACAATGATGTA
This sequence comes from Chiloscyllium plagiosum, assembly GCF_037043375.1. Classification (NCBI taxonomy): domain Eukaryota; kingdom Metazoa; phylum Chordata; class Chondrichthyes; order Orectolobiformes; family Hemiscylliidae; genus Chiloscyllium; species Chiloscyllium plagiosum. Next base: position 73,962,965 of record NW_028270162.1, on the reverse strand, counting down.
GGATCACAACTGCAGCAAGGGGAGATTAAGATCCAACGTGACCTAGGAGTAGGGAAAGAAGCAGCTGATCAGAATGTCTCATTCATAGTCACAAAGAGACTCTGTGAGATTATTGTATTGTTGTAGGTGAGGATGGAGGAGTTTGGGGAGATGGAGAGCCCTTCAAAAGAAACTAATCTGCCTGAGAGTTATGGGAGCGACTTGATTGCCATGCATTTAATAGAAAGTTAATTGAAACTGTTTTTATCCCCCAAAGATAACAAGACAATAGAAACAAACCCCAGAATACATGGTTCAGAGGTGGATGTCAATAGCCCATCAGCATCCAACTCCTGCAATTATTCAGCAAACGTATGTGTGATTAACCTGTACTGATGAACCAGAAAATCACTGATCCCTCTGTGCAGATGGACAGCGATGTGGGGAAGTATTGGCCGAGCGGTATTGTCGCTAGACAGTTAGTCCAAAGCCCCAGATAAAGTTCTGAAGACCTGGGTTCAAGGCCTGCTGCAGCACTTGGAGGAATTTGATTTCAATTAAAAAAAAATTCTGCAATTTAAGAATCTAACGATGACTATTAATCGATTGTCAGATAAAAACATCTGGTTCAGTAATGCCCTTTAAGGAAGGAAGCTGCCATCCTTACCTGATCTGGCCTACATTGTGACTTCAGACCCACAACAATGTGGTCGACTCTTACCTGCCCTCTGGGCAATTAGGGATGGGCAGTAAATGCTGCCGGGCCAGCGATACCCTCATCCTGTGAAAGAAAAAAGGAAAATAAAAGTCTCTACTCAGTGTGATTTTGTACACATTCAACGATGTTGTGAACATTTCCAAAGCTAAGTTCTCTATGTGCAAAACTTTATGAACTGCCAAAACCATTGTTCATTACTTGGTGTGAACAAGAGAAAAAGAATCAACTTGTGGTTATGAGTAAATTCACTGGTGTCTCAGCAGGATAAATGCCTGAGCGAATCCCTCCCCCCTTCTCCCCTTCTCCCCCCCCCCCCCCCCAATCCATACACACACAGAACAGGTGAACAGCTTCTCCCCAGTCTGACTGGTTTGGCCAGTTTCCAGGTGGGATTGGTACAGAATTCCCTTCTGGCATTCCCCACATTTCCAGAGTCTGTCCCTAGTCTGGCTGCACTGGTGTTTTGCCATTTCAGATAAATGCTAGCAGACTGTTACACACACCGTTAGCCCGCCCCCTCTCCCCCACCCCAGAACCCAGTATAAAGCAGTAAACATTATCTCCTGCGGTGGAGGGACAGCCTGTGTTGGACTGAGTAGGAACACTGAGCAGATTTATCTAAATGACAATTTAATTGGTGACCAGAGCAAGTTAAGTAGGTCCAAATAAAATGCACAGAAAGAGGCCCATCAAATCCAAGCTGGCTCTCTGTAGCAGAATCCAACATTCTCATTCCCCATCCGTCCCCCAAACTCCGCGTTTTTATTTCCCTCAGATCTGATCTAATTGTTTTTATCAATCATTCATCTTCTCTGCTTGCACCACCGTAATAGGCAGCATGTTCGGCAATATTTCCAGCCAATACAGCTGAGACACTTACTCATCTCCCACTGTCTCAAAACCTCACATCTGGTCTTAATTCTTGTGCCATCACCTATCAAATACAGATATTTTTGTCTGTTATATCTAGGTCTGTTATAAACTTATACAGCTTTATCAAAAATGTATTTAACTTGTTTATTTCAAAGAACATAGCAATCTCTTCAAATCAATTCAGTGACTGCATTTTCTTCATCAGTGAACCACTCCAGTAACTATGTACTCCCCACCCTGAAGATCATTCATATCCTTCCTTGTTAATGTCTGTTTTGTTCCACAAATCCAGATGACACAAGTTTTCCGTACAACAGCAGTAGCTTTATTATCGGACAGCTGGCAAGAATTTCAAAGCATCTCTAAAGTAGCCGAGTGTCTACTTGTACAAACTCATGTCCACGAATCTCTGCCTTACCCACAGAGACAGTATATTTAATAAGAATTAAACAAAGGCATATCTCCCACCCACAGCTTCCAACCTCATAGTCCGGGAACTTCCCACTCCCCCACTGCCCGGTTCTACCTCCTTCCCAAGATACACAAGCCTGACCACCCTGGTCGACCCATTGTCTCAGCATGCTCCTGCCCCACTGAACTCATCTCTACCTACCTCGACACTGTCCTATCCAACCTAGTCCAGGAACTCCCCTCATATGTTCGTGACACCACCCATGCTCTCCACCTCCTCCAAGACTTCCGTTTCCCCGGCCCCCCACGCCTCATTTCACGATGGCTATCCAATCCCTCTTCACCTCCATCCGCCATGACCAGAGCCTCCAAGCCCTCCGTTTTTTCCTCTCCAGAGGTCCCCAACAGTACCCTTCTACCGACACTCTCATTCGCATGACCGAACTGGTCCTCACCCTTAACAATTTCGCCTTTGAATCCTCCCACTTCCACCAGACCAAAGGGGTAGCCATGGGCACACGTATGGGCTCCAGCTATGCCTGTCTCTTTGTTGGCTACATAGAGCAGTTGATCTTCCGTAATTACACCGGCACCACTCCCCACCTCTTCCTCCGCTACATTGATGACTGCATTGGCGCCACCTCGTGCTCCTGCGAGGAAGTTGAGCAATTCATCAACTTCACCAACACATTCCACCCTGACCTTAAATTTACCTGGACCATCTCTGACACCTCCCTCCCCTTCCTGGACTCTACATCTCCATTAATGACGACCGACTTGACACTGACATTTTTAACAAACCCACCGACTCCCACAGCTAACTGGATTACACCTCTTCCCACCCTATCTCTTGAAAAAATGCCATCCCATATTCCCAATTCCTCCGCATCCGCCGGATCTGCTCCCAGGAGGACCAGTTCCACCACAGAACACACCAGATGGCCTCCTTCTTTAGAGACCGCAATTTCCCTTCCCATGTGGTTAAAGATGCCCTCCAACGCATCTCGTCCACATCCCGCACCTCCGCCCTCAGACCCCACCCCTCCAACCGTAACAAGGACAGAACACCCCTGTTGCAAACCTTGCACCGCACCAATCTTCGCATAAACCAAATCATCCGCCGACATTTCCGCCACGTCCAAACAGATCCCCCCACCAGGGATATATTTCCCTCCCCACCCCTTTCCACCTTCCGCAAAGACCGTTCCCTCCGTGACTACCTGGTCAGGTCCACGCCCCCCGCCCCACAACCCACCCTCCCATCCTGGCACTTTCCCCTGCCACCGCAGGAACTGTAAAACCTGCGCCCTCACCTCTTCCCTCACCTCTATCCAAGGCCCTAAAGGAGCCGTCCACATCATCAAAGTTTTACTTGCACATCTTTCTAATATAATTTATTGTATACGTTGCTCCCGATGCGGTCTGCTCTACATTGGGGAGACTGGGCGCCTCCTAGCAGAGCGCTTTAGGGAACATCTCTGGGACACCCGCACCAATCAACCACACCGCCCTGTGGCCCAACATTTCAACTCCCCCTCCCACTCTGCGGAGGACATGGAGGTCCTGGGCCTCCTTCACCGCCGCTCCCTCACCACCAGACGCCTGGAGAAGAACGCCTCATCTTCCACCTTGGAACACTTCAACCCCAGGGCATCAATGTGGACTTCAACAGTTTCCTCATTTCCCCTTCCCCCACCTCATCCTAGTTTCAAACTTCCAGCTTAGCACTGTCCCGATGACTTGTCCGACCTGCCTAGCTCCTTTTCCACCTATCCACTCCACCCTCTCCTCCCTGACCTATCACCTTCATCTCCTCCCCCACTCACCCATTGTACTCTATGCTACTCTCTCCCCACCCCCACCATCCCCTCGCTCATCTCTCCACGCTTCAGGCTCACTGCCTGTATTCCTGATGAAGGGCTTTTGCCCGAAACGTCGATTTCGAAGCTCCTTGGATGCTGCCTGAACTGGTGTGCTCTTCCAGCACCACTAATCCAGAAAGGCATATCAGTCGCATGGGCGATTGCCATTACATAGTTTAAAGCTGGTAATTATCAATTTACAAAGCTTGATGAATGCCAATGTTGTGTGATAACTTGTGATGGATTACAGAAACTGATTATCGTATTGTCCATGATTATGTGTTGACGGGAAGAGATTAAGGCAGAAGGGTTCTTCTTTCAGTAAATGGGGGATTCACTTACCTATGCTAATATGGAGGGGAAGTGAGACAATGAGAGCAGGAGGCAGTTTAACAGGGTTGTGCCCTGGGCTCTCAGTCTTGTCTGGAAAGGGCAAATTGCTCTGTCTGGGGTTATGGTGGAATCCACATGTGTGGCTCCAAGAGGTTCTATTTCGAAGATACGGTCTGCCTCACCCCTACTGAGGTGTTCAGTCTGTATTGGAAGAGTACAGGCCTTGTACTCTTACAATACGGCAGTAAGACCTTTGGCAGGAGAATGTTTAACCCTTGAGTCACCAATGCATCCTGAAAGAGAAGCAAAGTATGGAACAGGCCCCTCTGTGGTATGTTAACTTCCTCATCCTGACCAGGAATCTGTTGACCACAATTGGATGCAATGATTGACTGTGACCTAACTAGAACTTTGTCAACGGTCAGCATCTTTTGCATGAGTATGTTATCATTCCCTCTATTAATGAAGCCCAGCATCCTATACATTTACTCAAAACACTTTACGTTCTCTCTCCATTAAGGATTTGTACACATTGTCCCCCATTCCTGCTGTCCTGCTCTCTATGTCTGTGCCATTCAAATATATATTGCCTTTCAACATTGCTTCTCTGAAAATGCATCAACTTCCTGTGTATTCGAAAGAAGAGACATATTATACTTAAAATATTCTCTCTCACTCCATACATTATCCCCCTAGAAAACAGAACAGTACAGCACCGGAATAATCGGCTCACCATGTCTGTGCGGATCATGATGCTATTCCAAACTGATTCCATCTGCCTGTATATGATCCATATCCCTGCCAACCCAGGCCTGCTTATCTGCCTGTCCAAATGCCTATTAAACATTGTGATTGTTTCTGTTTTTACCATCTGTCAGGCAAGTACATTCTTGTCACTGCATAAGAAACTTGTCTGACACAACTCCCTTTTAACTTGCACAGATGTTGTTGAAAATGCTCAGTAGGTCATGCAGCATCTGTGAAGAAAAATCAGTTAATGTTTCGGGTCCAGTCCTCCTTCCTCAGAAATGTTAACTAATTTCTCTTCACAGATGCTGCTAGAACTGCTGAGCTTTTTCAGAAACTTCTGTTTTTCTTTCTGGTTTACAGCATCTGCTGTTCTTTCGGTTTTCATTTCCTTTAAACTTGCCCCCTCTCCCCTTAAATCTATGGCCTGTGGAATTGGTCATTTCCACTTGGAAAAGGATTCAGATTATTCACTCTGTCTGTGCCTCTCGGATCACTCCACAGCCACTGACTTTCCAAAGACAACAATCCAAGATTTTCCAACCTCTCCCAATCCAGGCAACATCCTGGGAAACCCATTTCCACCCTCTCCAAAGCTTCAACATCCTCCTTATAATGCGGTGCTCAAAACAGCACACAATACTGCAAAGGTGGCCTAATGACAGTTTTATATTCAGTCCCCTGACAGAGGAAGGCAAGCCTGCCATCCACCTCCTTCACCACATTCAGGGAGCTGTGAACTTGCACCTCTGTATATCAATGCTGCTCAGGGCACTTCCTTTTAGTATATACATTACTCTTACAATGAGCCGCCCAAAACGCATCACGTCACACTTGTCTGAATTAAAACCTATCTGCAATTTCTCCGCATAACCTTCCAACTGATCGCGTCCTTGATGTTTCCTTTGACAACATTCTTCACGATTCACAACTTCTTCACTTTGTGCCATCTACAAACTTGCTAATTAAATCGTTTAAATTTTCAGGCTAATCATTTATATATATTACAAACAACAGATGTCCCAGCTCTGACCTTTGTGGAACAGAGGCACTGGTCACAGACCTCCAGCCGGTAACATACCCCTGCACTCTGTTGCTGGGAGAAATATCAAAGAGAAGCCTTGAGTTCTGTGCTGAGCAGCACGACCAATGTTTATTCAGAGCTCCTTACTAATGCATGATGGAAGAGTTCCCTCTCTGGAATTCTATGGCTCCCGCAGCCAAGTCCAGCATTTTGATGTGCTTCTTTCATACATTCCACAAATATTTCCCCCCTGACCCGATCTCCTGGGTTCGGGATGTCAGCTCGGATGTTTATGAGCTCCCTTTCCCAGTCACTGATTCTCTGTCCGTCTGCAACTTCCCCTCTCAGCTCATGCAGTTGCTTTGTCAGTTCTTTCACAAATTGTTTCACCCTATCCTTGCCATTGTACATCTCCTGCCCTCCCATTACCATACCCTCTGGCAGCTGCATAGTCCATCCGGTCACTAATTCAAAGGGGGATTGCTCAGTTCCTTTTGCTGGGTCTGACGTCAGTTTCATTAGGATTGTGGGGAGTACACTAACCCATCCCTGCCTGTCTCTGTCAGGGCCTTAGTCAGACTAGCTTTCAGTGTCTGCTTCATTCCTTCTCCTGTCCCTGAGCTCTGGGGGTGGTATGTGAGATGGGATTTCTGCTCAGTACCAAACAGGCCACAGAACTGCTTAACTTAGTTTCCTGGAACATGTGTCCCTTGGTCAGAATCTGCAGGGGAATGCTTCCGCCCACTGAGTAAAGCTGTTTATTAAGACCCAGCAGGATTTCCTTCCCTGGGATTGGGTTGGGGGTGTACCTAAAATCCATCTGTAATTGTTCCCGTGGGTTCCTGGGTCCCTGCTGCTGCCTCCATTTTATCCTGATTATTTTCGGTGGCTCACGCTGTGTACAGACTACACCCCTTCGACAAAACCTTCTTGTTCCAGAACACCCCTGTAGTTGATCATCCGATATTGCATTTTATCCTGCTCAATATGGGCCAGCCCATGATATGTTTTTCATAATGTTTGTCTTATACAGTGACACTGCTGGATCATCCTATGTCCTATTACTGCCCCACCCTTTTCCCATTCCTGTTTCTCCTGCTGTAGGACTGTTTCTGGAAATGTCTTTAAACTTTCCTTTCTCGCTTCTGTAGCTACTGCCACTGCATCCTCTTCAAATGTCTGCACTGTTTCAGTAAGTATGCTCACCCATGCTCACCAACTACCCCGTTGGTGTGAGGTTTCTACTTTCCTTTAAGCTCTAATCTTCATTAGTGCTGCTTCACTGGGAAAGTTAGCTGCTTCCACTAACTCTCTGACCTGTTCTTCATGCTCAATGTGGCCCCCAGACAGGGTGATATACCTTCACCGAGCCCAGTCATGAACTATACCAAAGGCATGCTGACTGTGTGCATTTTGCCTCCCTCACCCCTGGTTAATGTCCGCGCTTCTGCCAGGGCTCGTGATGGTTCTCTATTTCTGGATAATTCCTCACAAAATTCCCACAATAATTAAACAATCCTAAAGTTTGCCTGATCCCTTTACAGTGTGCGGGTGGATAGTTTTATAATCATAGTTTTTGTTCCCGCTGGGACTGTCCCCTCTCCCTTCCTGATTTGATCTCCCCAATATGATGTCCCAATTCCGTCTCTCCCTACCTTCCCAGTTGCACTCTCTGTGCGTTAATTTTAAGCCTGGCCTGGTTAACCTGATCCAATACTCTGTATAATATCTGGATATGTTCTTTGTCACTGTTTGAGGTGATGAGGTGTTGGTAAGATCAGTGTGACTAAATCCATCAAACACACATCGGTGGGATATACTGGAATATTGCAGGATCCCTGAGGTAATAGTATCCTGGTCGCCTGTTCTCCTCAGTCAGTAAACACCACTTTCATCTGCCATTCAATGTCCACAGGTATGGAGCCAGACTATTTCCAGCTTCTGTCAATCTGTCACTCTCACAATTATTGCCCCCTCATCCCCAGTTTTGATGAGATCCTGTTTGTGTGGGGAGTGAGAGGGCCCTCGATCTCTACAGGGTCGATAGACAACAACCCACTTTCCTGTTTGAGTTACGCACACCGCCGAGTTCGTCCGACCTATAACCCACCAGATTCTTTGACTGTCCCAGTCTCCCTGCAATGTTGCTACTCCGGAGAGGTTGCCTCTCCTTTTCTTTCTGTCCCAGTCCTGGCCGGAACATCCCCATGTTTAAATTCAGGTGTTGATGTCAATAGTTGCATAAATAGGAGCAACTCCCAGAAGGTCTCTTCTTGAGTTTCACACCTCCATATCTGAATACATTTTGTCATACTCCCAGTCTACATCGGGGCAGGTTTGCTTCATCCAGCTTCCTAGGTTCCCTCTCCGACTGCTCTAATTTTAGTAATTGAGGGAGTGAGGGGTAAATGCTTATCGGTAATTGACAAAGATGCTCCAGTGTTAGCATCTTGCAGTTTTGGCCCTTTCACAGCGCGTCAATGAATTTTCATGGGCTATGCATATACTTAGGTGAACACAGGCCACTCACAATATGAACACCTATCTCACTCTCTGTGCCTATGTTCGTTGTCTATGTGCCCTTTCCTGCTTCCCTTGTAACATTGTGGGTCTGATTACCCTCCCTGTACTGCAGCTATTCCCCTGTGTTTCTGAATTTGCCTCAGCTCTCATGACGCAATTCAGAGTGTGGTTAGAATTATCTCCCACTGGGAGTCTCATGTTTATAATTACAGTTAAATGGGGTCCCATGTCATCTTTTAAATACATCAAACCTATTTCATCATCACAGGTTGGGGTTTGGTAATCCCCCGTGGTCCTTACACACCTCAGGCTTCCTCTCTGTATAATCCTCGATATTATCCTTGGGCCCCTGAGTCACCAAGGTTATTTTAGCCCATTCAGCCTGTCCCGTCCCCAGTGTGTCCCTGCAATATCTGTAAATGCCTGGAGACACTGATCGGCTGTACTCTGGGAGGAACCGGCTTGTACCGCATCCTTTCATTCCAGGGACAGTTTCTGTTTACACTTCAGGGCATCTTGGCCCGAGGGAGGGTCCATACATCATCTTCGGTGAGACTGTGTACCTCTACTAATTCATCCATATTGTCCCAATAAGGCCCATTATTACCATTTCTCTATCAGGCAGTGTGTTCATTCACCAACATCTGTCGTTCAGCGGGTGAACGGTTCAGGTTTAGTTTCTGTCAGTTCCCTTTGTTGCCCCCCCCCCCCCCCCTGTCTGTCCAAGTTTGAGCTTTGATGCCCAGCGATGCTATAGACACGGCCTTCTGGGCCTTATAGGGCGGTGGGTCATCCCACCCATTACCGTCCCTCTGTCCATATGTCGGTGCTTTGTCATCTTACCCGTTCCTGCCAGTGTCACCATCCTCACTGTCTTCTGAGGAGAGAGAGAGACTAGGTACCTCCCCCACTGTAACTACCACCTGGCCCTTTGGATTTAAGGCTTCACATCTGAGAGCCACCACCTTCACTTGTTCCTGTTTCTCATCATAATGTAATATATTCCATCATTCCTTGAATAAAACAGAACAAAATGTGAATTTGGTTTGACTTGAAATATTAGTAATTTGACATTTACTTCACTTATCTATAGAGGTGAAAATTGTACTGTGATTATTTAAGTGAATTTAACGTGATCATACCATGAAAATAACTCTGATAATCAACGACAATGAATGAACTGAATAATATGTGATTATTTGTACCAGTTCTTGCATTGAAAATTCGATTTTATTTTAATGCTTGTCACCCATTACGTCATGCATAGTTATTAGGGAATAAAGTAATGGAAGGATATCAGAGAAAATAAATAGACTTTAATTTTAGCTTCACTACAATAATGAACCAAAACAATATTTGGACATACGGTTAAACTACATAACAAAGTTTCCAGTGTAATTATTGACATGAAAACTATTTTAGTTTGCAAGTTGTTTTACTCTAAGAATAATTGGAAATGAATTGTGATTTGGAATTCACCATTTAAAATATATTTTGAAGAGAATAATCAGATGCATTTTTTGGAGGAAATTAGGAATGAAATAAATATATATTCATTGATATTAATAGTTTTTAAATGTTTAGAAGTTGACTGGGATTATTTGATTGAGCGAGGCTGCATGATTATAAAGAGCAATTCGCCTTTTTCATTGCATTGTTGGTTTCACTAGAATCTGTTGTGGTCTGAGCTCTTGTTGTGTGCAGTGGACTGTCACTCATAGCTTAATTAACCTGCGAGTCTCAGATCAGGTTTCCTTTGTCTGTAAGTCAGTCTGTAAGTGAGCAACACACCTCCTTTTGTAAGGGGAAACAGATTCTCTTCAAAGGAAATAAGTGGCACATCATTCTGAGAATGGTTTCTAGCACACACCATCAACAGGGAAGGGTTTTTTTCTAACGATTTCCAATCTCTATCTACAAATCTGACTTGTCAGTTTGTGGAGGATTCAGCCCCTTTGTTCAGAGCTGTTTTATACAAGCAGTTGGTTCATTATGTCTTTGCCAATAATGTTGTTTACTTTTCCCTTTTACTGTGATTCTGCAGGTTAGAATATTCTGTGAGTCAATAATGTTCAATAACTGAACATTGAATGATTTTGTTCCTAACAGAACAGTGGCCTTGTTTTCAGCTAATTAATCACTTTCCATTTCCTGGTTGTGTTGAATGTTCCAGAACCAGACTCTGAGCAATGTTTCCATTCACTTGTATTGGATTCACTGACAGCCACATGGTCAGTCAGTTTCAGGAGTTTGAATTTAATAATCATCTAGAATTATGATTCTATTGATGAAATTATTCTCGATTGTCAGGAAAAATCCATCTCGGTCACTGATGTCCTTTAGTGAAGGAAGCTGCCATCCTTACCTGATCTAGTCTACATGTGACCCCTGACCCACAGCAATATGGTTGACTCTTACCTTCCCTCTGGGTAATAAATGCTGCCCATAGCCATTGGCACCTACATCCAGTGAATGAAGTTTCAACAAAGCTCTTAGTCCTGGGTCATGTGAGAAAGAAGCAGGAGGTGACCATTCAGCCCCTCAAGTCCACTCCATCATTCAATAAGGCCAGGCCTGATCTGTTAGTGATTGATGTTCCATCTTCCCCCAACGTCACTTAGCAAGAATCTATCAACCTGCGTCTTAAAAATATTCATTGAGCCCACCTTCTGGGGCAGAGAGTTCCAAAGTTGCACAGCCCTCTGTGAGGAAATAAATCTCCTCATCTCGTCCTGAAAGGGTGAATCTAATTTTAAAGCAGTTCTCTTGAGTTCACGTATGACCTACAAGAGGAAACATCCTTTCCATGTCCTCCTTACCAAACCATTCAAGATCTTAGACCCTTCAGTCATGTCATCCCTCACTCTCACAAACTCCAGCTGAAACAAATCCAGCCGGTTTATCCAATCCACATTTTATTACTGTCACGCCGGGTTGAAATGTTGTGTTGTGTTTATTATGCAGTGAATGTGTTGTTCCACTCTGTGGGGTCTAAGAGTCAACGTGAGCAGTACTACCTTTCCTGTCTCACTGTATTACATATATCTTACATCACTGTGGTGATCCCATCCCTCCCTACCTCATATAACCAAAAAGAATGGCATAGAGAGATGAAGAAGAGTTGTTACAAAATTTGTTGTCGCCTAAAAGGTACTTGGTCTGTTTGTAGAGATTGCATTGTAGTTGAAGTAACCAGTTTATGAAAAGTTACTGACAAAATATTTTAAGTGGAGTTGCTACTGGTGATGGAAATGCTGCTGGTTGGTATAAGAGAAGGCTGGGGTGAATACTGTAATGATGAGAAAGTTGAGCAGGGTAACCTTTTATCTTTGTCAATAAGAAGAGGCAGAGATTGCAGCTAGGACAGAGTTGGAGCTGTTTTGATCTTGCAGACATTATTTTAATATTTATTTGATGTGATTTGGTTGTCACTGGCTGGGCCCAGCATTTATTGCCCATCCCTAGTTACCCTTGAGAAATTGGTTGTGAGCTGTGTTCTTGAACCACTGCAGTCTAGCTGCTGTGGGATGACCCACGATGCCATTGGGGTGGGGATTTCCAGGACATTCACCCACCGACAGTGAAGGAATGGCGATATATTCCCAAGTCAGGGTGGTTAGTACCTTGGAGGGGAACTTGAAGGTAGTTGTCTTTCCATATAGCTGTTGGCCTTGTCCTTCGAGATGGAAGAGGCCATGGGTTCCTTGAGTGTTGTTAGGGCTGCACTCATCCAGGCGAGTGGGGAGTATTCCATCACACTCCTGAATTGTGCCTGGTAGCTGTTGGGCAGGCTTTCAGGAGCCAGGAGTTGAATTACTCTTGTAGCCACTGTGTTTATGTGGTGAGACCAATTCAGTTTCTGATCAATGATTATCCCCAGGATAGTGTTGATATTGGGTGTTCAGTGATGGTAACAGCATTGAATGTCAAGTGATGGTGGTTAGGTCATTTCTTATACGTGATGGTCGCAGCCTGCATTTGTGTGGCATGTATGTCACTTTCCCCTTGTCAGCCCAAACCTGGATATTGTCCAGATTTTGTAGTTCTTGTTGTTGGACTGCTTCAGTACCTGAGATGTTAATTATTTATCAACGTTCAATAATTACAAAATTATGCAAATTCCTTTTTCTATCAAATGTCATGGACTGTATCTTGTGGTCACTCTGATATTCACTTTCATTATGTCCTTATTTTCTTCATAATTCAGACACAAATGTTTGAATATCGATCAGGATAAAATTAAATAAATTTAAAACATACGTTTCTACATGTAAGCTAATTGAATGAAATACATTACTTCTGTATTGTCTGCATTTTGAGCAAAAGTCATTTATTTTCAATAATCACTGAATGGCTCATTTATTGACCTCAATCCATCAATCTAGGTGTTATATTTTATTCTTCAGTTTACCGATCTTAATGATGTCTAATCAACATCAGAGCAAAGTGCTTTTAAAATATTGAGTCAACTTATTTGTTCAGATTACAACATTTATTATGAATTCATTATACTTATAATAATTACAGAATAATTTGTTTGTCTTTCTAACATGTATAGTCAGATTCATATTTTAATTTAATCCATTGTTTCATTTGATCCATTGCAGCAATGCTATTGTTTTCAGGTCCACTATCCCACAGTGGAACCAATGATTTTGCATCCAACACGCTTTGAAAACTGACTTTTGTTCATTTGAATAATCACAGCAATCTCAGCCTTATAAATTCAGAGAACTGTAATTACTTTTCACTGCAATGATTGCTGTTCATATCTACACATTGCACAGTCACATAGTAACATTAAATATCTCCTTCTTTGAAGTGCACTGATACATTTTCAAAAATCTATGTGTTGTTAATATGTAATTATTGTTCAGTTCAGTAAGAGGTATAAATGTGCAATAATAGCTCAATACATGAACTGATGTGAATATATTGCAGTGTACAAACTCTCAATCATTGTGAATATCAATTTTTACTTTAACCATGGAAACACAGTTGAATTAATTCAATTATATTTCACTTTAATGCTCGGATTCATTGTATTTCTAATCACAATAAGAGTGAACTATTTCATGTGACACAATTATTTAAAATTTATGTCACTTTTTCATGGACAGAAAATAGAATTAGCACCCGTTTTTGCTTTCCTTTACCCAGCACAGTCAAGTTTGAATTGTAGAAAGTTAGACTGATACAGCACGGAAACAGGCCATTCAGCCCAACTTGGCATTCCGGCCAGGTTTCCGAAACTAAACTAGTCCCATTTTCCTGTGTTTGTCCCATATCGCTCTGGATGTTTTCTATCCATGTAACTGTCCAAATGTCTTTTAGATGTTGTAATCGTACCAGCTGCTGCCTTTCCTCTCACAGCTCATCTCAAAATGCCAAACACGCGTTGTGAAAAGAGTTGCCCCTCAGATCCCTTTTAAAATTTTCCCCCTCACCTTAATAACATTCATACTTTAATCAGTGACCTGAAGCAAATAAATTCAAGATATTGTGATCGTTATAATGAACAACAGATACAAGTTGAGAAAATGTTGGATTGAAAAATAATTCAATTGACACTTAGATATTTTCAAATCAACTCTGAGGTGCTTTGACACATCTCTGTTTAAGGTAGGAATTGAACGCCTGCCCTTCTGGTCTATTAGTACAGACATTACCAGAGCCCTCCATAATGTTCCCATGCAGGAAGGGCAGGACTATAATCACATACTTACTGTGGTTACTCTCAGGGAAATCTGCTCAGATATTTATTGTGATAATTGGACTAGGATTTTATTAGACAGTTCCAGTGTGTAATGGATAAAAAGAATTAGTAATTTCTAATAATGATGGAACAAAGTGACAATGATCTTAAATAAATATAAGTTTCATGATAATCAAATAATTCAATATGTTTGAAGCAGTTATTCACATACATAAATTAAAATTAAACTGCTTTGTAAAGCACATGATTTGGAAATAAAGCATTGGTCATTCAATGTGACGACTCAGCGAAAGACAACTTCCCTCAGTTTCACAAAATTGTGATTTCTAAGAATTCAAGATTTATTGTAAAAGAATAGATCAAACATTTGTTAATTCTGGTTTGTGTACACAAGAAACACATGAAATTTAAATAATGTTTAATGTGAAAAATGGTTAGCTCTTTTGTAATAATCAGAAATATAGAAATGTTAGCATTGAAGTGAAATACAATCAGAACAAGAATGCGAAAAACTGTGGATGCTGGAACTCAGAAACAAAATCAGTAATTGCTGGAAACCAACTCAGCAGGTCTGGCAGCATCTGTGGGGAGCATTCAGTGTTAATACTTTGGGTCCAGCGACCCTTCCTCAGAATGTATTAGCCAATTCAATCCAACTATGCTGCCACACTGAAAATTATTTTGCTAAGATTAAGGGATTGTAGAGTGCAATATTGTTTGTCAGTTGATGTATTGAGCCATTGTTCCACATCGACAGCTGGATATATTGCATTTAAACAATGATTACCAGTTAGACATTAGCAATAATTAGTTTTAAAATGGCTGAAACCAAATTTAAGGTTGACAAGAAAATCCTTATTGCAATATAATTGTGCAGTATATCGGAAAAAAACTGAAATATTGAAGTGAAAAATAATTAGCCATCTCTTAATTGATAAGGCTGATTAATAATCCTTCCATTAATATGAGAATTCAAATGAAAGAGAATGAGATAGTTACTATGAGTGTTGGGTGAGAACATTTTGGTTAATTGCAGATGTGTTGACCTGAAAAGAATTTCATTATGACACTGGCATTAAAAAATAATGGATTCAACTAAAATGTGAATCTCATGATGGCGTGAGAATTGAAATGACAATTAAATTAGATTAGATTACTTACAGTGTGTAAAGAGGCCCTTCGGCCAAACAAGTCCACACCACCCCACTGAAGCGCAACCCACCCATACTCCTACATCTACCCCTTACCTAACACTACGGGCAATTTAGCATGGCCAATTCACCTGACCTGCACATCTTTGGACTGTGGGAGGAAACCGGAGCACCCAGCGGAAACCCACGCAGACACGGACAGAATGTGCAAACTCCACACAGTCAGTCGCCTGAGGCGGGAATTGAACCCGGTCGCTGGTGCTGTGAGGCAGCAGTGCTAACCACTGTGCCATAATGTTAGAACTCAACACTTAAACTGATTCAATATATTCAAAGCAGTTTGTACTGGATATTCATTAAGATCAGGAAATGTGTTGCTGGAAAAGCGCAGCAGCTCAGGCAGCATCCAGGGAACAGGAGAATCGACGTGTCGGGCATAAGCCTGCTGCGCTTTTCCAGCAACACATTTCCAGCTCTGATCTCCAGCATCTGCAGACCTCACTTTCTCCTATTCATTAAGATCAGTAAACTGAGAATTAAAATATTGGGTTAATTTGAAAACAAAAATCACAACTTCAGAGATTATTCATCAGAATTGTTATGTCATTGAAAAAAACCTCATTTATTCAAGAATTCTGCATTTCCCTCATTTTCTGTCTTTTTCCCACAGGGATCTGTACTGGAACCCTTCTGGTTACAATACAAATATATAGAAGTGACATGGATTAAAATCTAATTGGGTGAGTTAATAAGCTTGCAGATGATACAAAGTTCAGTGCAGTTGTGAACAATGTAGAAGGTTGTCAAAGAATACAGCAGAAAATAAAACTGCAGCTATGGGCAGAGAAATTAAAGATAAAGCTTAATCCATACAAGTGTGAGGTGTCTCACTTTGGGAGCTCAAATGTTAAGGAAAAGTAGACAGTTAATGGCTGGACCTTGAACAACTTTGTTGTTCAAAGGGATCTTGGCATTCAAGACCATGGCTCCCTGAAAGTGACCATGCAAGTAGATAGGGTGGGAAGGAAGGCAAATGGCATGCTTGCCTTTATTGGTCAGGGAACTGGTTACAAGAGTCAGGATTTCATGTTGCAACTTCATAAGACTTTGGTTAAGGCATACTTAAAATATTGTATTCACTTCTGTTCGCCACATTACAGGAAGGAAATGGAGGATTTAGAGAGGGTGCAGAGGGCATTTCCCAGGATGCTGCCTGGATTTGAGAGGCGAGAAAAAGCTCAGGATGTTTTTTTGTGGAGTGGCGGTTGTTGGGGGAAAGATTGATTGAAGTCTATACAATCATGAGATACATAGGTAGAGTTGTCAGTCAGGAAGTTTCTCACCAGAGTTGAAACATCAGAACTATGAGGCATGCATTTAAGGCAAGGGGGAAATGTTTAGGGGCATGTGAGGGGCAATTATTTTTTACACAGAGAGTGGTAGATGTCTGGGATGAACTTCAAGGGTTGGTGGTGGAGGCAGATACATTAAGGCTATTTAATGTTCATTTAGATAATTTGGATGGATATGGATCAAGGGTCGGCAGAAGGGATGAGTTTCTTTTGTATTATGTTCAGCATAACATTATGGGCCAAAGCTCCAATTCCTGTGCTGCACAGATCTTTGAGAGAAAACTAATGTTTCACTCATATAACATTTAATCTAATCAATATTTAGCCACTGGTGTCAGAAATAGGAAGAAAATAAGTAGAGAACGAACTTGACTATAATCTAAAGTTAGAGTCAATGACATTTACAGAGATAATTTTATGATTTTTTTAAAATTATAAGATTAATAACTTTGGAGATGAGTTGAAACATTTTGCAGTTACTAATGTACTGAGCCAAAATTACCATTTTTAAACTGAAGATTGGACTAGAAACCTGTTAGAAAACTTGAAAACATTCAGTAAGGTGTGATGCACATCATAATTTAATCCATTGATTATTACTGCCAATACTACAATAAAAAAAATCAGATCTAAACCAAAAAGCATCGATTTTCCATCCAATGCTGATTGGAAATATTGGAATACGACTCATTTCAACAATCAAAGTAATCACAGCCTCATCGATTAAGAGATATCTAATGACATTTCACCAATAATTACTGTTAATTTCGAACAAACAGCATTGGGAAGTTTCTTATTAACATGCAGTTCACTGACAGCATACTCATAATTTAGTTATTGCTAATATCTAACCACTGATCAATCCAGTAAGGGATAGAAAAGTGGAATTATGGCTCAGTACATCAACTGATGGGAAGATATTGCAGTGTTCCCTCTCCCAATTATTGTGAATATCGATGTATATTTTGATTGATTTGATTATATTTTTCTTCAACACAAAGATTTATTGTAATTCTGATCACAGTAAGATTTAAATATTTTAAAGCTAAAAAAATTTAAATTTGTGACATTTTTTGTAAACAAAACAAAAGAATTTACAGGTGTTTTTTCTTTCCTTTATCAATCAGAATACATTTGGAATTGTTGCAAGTTATACATTTGTGGAAGGAAGAGAAGATGTCTGCAGCTGAATAGTCACAGTGAATGACCTTTTCTTCCGATTCCGTCCGACTGCTAAACATTCTCATTATCTTTTTCTTCATAAGAAAAACTGCTTTAAACGTATTCAGCAGTTGTATTTTTTATGAATTTACAATAAGCTCATGATATGTCGATTTATCTTTCTTCCAATTATTCTGATATTAATATGTAAGTAAGAGCATATGTGCTTAGTACCGTCATTATTGCGAATTATTAGTTCATTCTCAGTCCATGACACAGAAACAGTCTAATTAATTCCCAGCCCAATTATCGGAATGAACACTGGTTAGTTTTCATTTGAGTAACCCCAATTGATAATAATCCCAACCTTCCTTGCTGGCAAGATCATCAAAGGCACTTGTGTAGCTCTAGTAGTGTGTCTCCTAAGAGACCAGATAACCAGATGCAGAGCCATAGCCTTGAAAGCTCGTGCTTCCAAATAAACCTGTTGGACTATAACCTGGTGTTATGTGATTTTTAACTTGGTCCACCCTAGTCCAACACCGACATCTCCAAATTATTGTTGCACAAAGGAATTCTCGTAATTTTAAAAATAAAATATGACTTTAATTAAGATCTTTAACACACGATTATTAATCCCTTCCTATATTAATATAATATAATTGTAATTGAAAAGAAATGCTCACTGAACACGGCACATACAACCACTCAAATGTCTTCCTGGTCATCTAATTACTGCTCAAGAGAAAAACCTGAGTAAATATCTTATTGTTTCTGA
This sequence comes from Chiloscyllium plagiosum, assembly GCF_037043375.1. Lineage (NCBI taxonomy): Eukaryota > Metazoa > Chordata > Chondrichthyes > Orectolobiformes > Hemiscylliidae > Chiloscyllium > Chiloscyllium plagiosum. Next base: position 73,944,337 of record NW_028270162.1, on the reverse strand, counting down.
GAACAAGAACCACAGTAAACATTTGGTGAGCAGTTCCATCCAATAAATGCACTTGATTTCTTACATTTCACTTCAGTAATTGCACACGAAATATTTCGCTAAAACCAATAACAATGAGCGAGGACGCTAACATCAGCAGACATCGATTTCCAATCCAGTTGAAGTATCGCAAAATAAAATAATGTATTTTGGATTAGTACAACCTGTAGGTGAAAACATTTTGAGGTCGCACTTTAAAAATCTTTATCTGCTTATTCAGACAAAATAGTGAAACTTGGCATTGTAAATTTATTTTGACTTTCACTCACGAAAATACTCATATGAATCGCTTCTCATTTTCTTCCTAGTTCTGATATAAATGTCGAAATATTTACGATAATAAAACTTTAGGAATAATAAGTGTTCTTTGCAAGAACGACATGAAGATGTTCAAGGACCTCGAATTACTGTTGAGTAGAATACTCTTCATAAGGGTCTTACTGTCTCGAGCCGATGTCTTCTGTGACTGGTTTTTTTTTGACTAGTGACTGATGTGTTTTCAAATCATGTGCACTGCAGAAGGATTTTTTTAATTTTCAATTTGTTATGAGCAAAAGAAACTGCTTTGAACATGCTGATTTATTTTTTTACTCCTAAGTTATTTATCAATGTACAATCATCACAAAATTATGGAACTTCCCTGTATCTTACGTTCACTGTCATACGCACTTTCACTATCTACTGATTAACTTCCTACTTCTGACAGGAATGGCTATATATTAGTCATGAACAAAAGTATATAAATTAAAAGAACGTCTCAAGAAGCAAACCAATGGATGGAAACATGTCATTCTTGTAATCCTGTATGTTTGACCCAAAAACAATTCTGCTGAATAAGAACTGAATGGATCATTTTTGTGAATCCATAAAGCTAGCCATTATATCGTAATCCTCAGTTCACCGATCTTAATGAATATCCAATAATCATCACAGCAAAGTGCTTTTAGAATATTAAATCAATTTTTTTTCAGATTATAATGTTATTTTTCAAGTCACTGCCATTACATTAATTGCACAATTATTGGAGTTAATCTTTCTAACAAATATAGTGAGAATCGTATTTTAATTGCATCAATTGTTTCTGACTACGAACACTACAATATAAATATCAATTTACTGTTCAGGTGAACGATCCTATATTGGAACCAATGACATCCCATTCAATGCCTCATTGTAAATATTTGATGATTTTTCATTTGAATGATCACGGTAATCTCAGACTGAAGCGTTCAGAGAACTGTAATTACTTTTCATTAGAATAATTCCTGGTCGTTTCTCCACATTGTTCAGTGAAATAATCAACTAAGATTTCTCAGTATTCTTAAATTAACTGATTGCTGCTATTATCTAATCATTGTTCAATATAGTTCAGGGCATATCTGTGGAATATGGCTCATGTATGAAATAATGTAAAGATTTGCAGTGTGTGTTGTAAATAACAATTTTTATTTTAACTCTAGCAAAAGTTGAATTGACTTAATTATGTTTTGCTTACATGTTAACATTCACTGTATTTATAAACGCGGTACAAGGTAATCATTTTTCATGGAACAAAATCATTTAAAATTCTTGCGACGTTTTGAAGTACAACGAAAGGAACTAACATCTCTATTGTTTCACGAAATAGTCACAATATATTTTGAACTTTGGGAAGTGAACATTTCTGGAAAGAAGGGAAGTTGTCTTCAGATGAATAGTCGCATTGTGTGACTAATTCATTTATTTTCCTATTCATTTATGTTGCAAAATCATTTTAATTTTCTTTTTATTCTGTGAAAACTTGCTTTGAACATATGGAACTATTTTATTGATCTTTGTTCATCAGTATACAATGATCAAATGATTAGGCATTTTTTCCTATCATGGATCTTCATGAGATTCATATTTAATTAAAGTCATTATTGCTTTGTTACATCATTACTGTAAATGACTAATTCATTTTGTCAGTTCATTACACACAGGAAATATGCAATTAATTCCCATACAAATTATTACAATAAACATCTGATTCGTTTTCATTTGTGTTACCACAGTAAGCATGTGACTATGGTCCTACCCTTCCGGGGTGGGAAAATTATGAAGGGTCTTTGTGGAGCTCTGACAGTGTCTCTGCGACAAGATCAGGAGGAATGATTTAAATTCCCATCTTCAGCAGAGATGTGTCAGAGCAGCTCCAAATATTCCTGAGAAAATACCTGAGCGTAGACTGAACTGCTTTTCAAACAACATGAAATATACTTCAATCTGCTGTGCATTTCGATCATCACCATATCTACTACTTATTTTCTTCAGGTCACTAATAAAACGATGCATCTAATTCTGGTGGTTCGAAATTCCTTGGAAAAGTAGTTGAGAATGTTGAAATCTTAAGGTCGGAAGAGTCTAAGAAATGATACTCACTGTTTTTTTTTCTGTTTGAAAGAACCTAGTTCAGACATTTCAAGCACATAAATCCTTATTCTCCAGTATTATAAAGATGAAAAAAAAGCAGTCGAAATTCCTCTTCAGCAAATAACCAAATGCAACTTCATATTATTCATTGGTCAGTTGGTCACCTACAATTGTAACTAAATATTGCAATTCATCTAAATATTGTTATGTGCTTTGAACAAATTAAATTTCTTATTACTATTCATTCATGAATTATCAGGAATTTGTTTTTATTTTCCATCCACCTATTCATAATTCATAAGATTGATATGCTTTCAAAATATCGACGTGCTCATTTGAACATTTAATTTGTCTCTCTCTCACTTATCTCACTTCGTGCATGATAGCTTCAGTACATTTTGCTAATCAACTCTACGAAACTTAAAAATGTTGGTGACTTTACTTATTTTGTGTGAGGAAAACAATGGAGGCACACCCATCTGTTCTTAAGCTCAAAAAACACTAAATTTTAAATTATTGAAAAGACTACACTGGGGCAAAAAGAACGATTCTTCATCTCAAATATCACATTAAATGACAGTTTTTCAAATCATGTGACCTCTAAAAGGATTTGTATTTTAATTTCATTATAAGAAAAAAATCTGCTTTGGAAATGTTAGAATCTGTTTCTTTTACTTTCAGCATTAGTTGTCAATGAACAATAAAACGTAATTATCAGTCATTTTGAGCAAAATAATTTTCTGACCCAAATGTCATTAACTCGACCTTTTGTTCACAATAGTACTCACTTTCCCGGTCTAATTATTATCTTCCTTATTCTGACATAGATATCATGATAAAAATTAAGTAAATAAATTTGACTCACCAAACATCCCCAATGTTGAACTGTGTCAATTGTTGCTGAGTTTTTTTTAGAATTATTAAAGCAACTTTTTATATGTTAATTTTCTGTTTATAAATCGTAATTATTACGCAATCGACGTCAGAGCAAAGTGCTTTCAAAATATTAAGTTAATTTATCTATCAATATTCTAGAAACAATGAACAATTATAATAATTACACAGCACTTTGTGCTTGTTACGAAGTCTAAGTTAATGTGTTTTTAATATCTTCCATATTTCTTATTGCGAATGCTACAATATAAAAACCTGTTTGGTCGGGCCAATACACCCAGAAAAGACCAATAACTGCCCTTGCGACATCCTTTGTAAATATCTGACTTTTGCTCATTTGAAAGATCACAGTCATCTCAGGCATTGATATTCAGAGAACACCAGTTACTTTACACTGCAATATTTCTCTTCATTTCTGCACATTACTCAGTGGAATAGTAAGATGAGATATCCCCTTATTGTTAAATTCATTAATAATAATTTCAAAATCAATTTGTTGCTAATATCTAATAATTGTTCAATTTGGCAAAGGATGTAACTGTGGAATTATGGTTCCATATAATGACTATTGCAAGGACATGTCAATGTAAAATCTCTCAATCATTGTGAATATTGCTTTTCATTTTAAACTTGGAAACACTTTTGAAATGATTTGAGTGTAATTCTCTTCTATGTTAACATCACAATAATGGTTGAATATTTTTCATGTGCAAAATTATTTAAATTCCGATGATTTTTTTTTGAAGTACACAAAAAAAGGATTGACATCTTTCTTGTTTCATTAAACAATCACAGGAAATGGTGGCTTCTTAGAAATCATACATTTTCAGAAAAAATGAAAGTTGTCTTCAGATGAATAGTCACATTGACTGACCAATTCATCATTTTGTTCCGATTTATGTGTAGAACAAAAAGATTTTACTTTGCATTTCATAAAATGAGAAACTGTTATGAACAAATAGAATGATTGTATTCATTTTTGTTTATCAATTTACAGTAATCACACAATTCTGTCAAGTTGTCATTCTGCAAATTATCATAAAAATCATATTTAATTAAGACATCTGTTACCTCCCATCATTATTGTAAATTACTATTTAATTTTCAGTACATTACACACGGGATCCATCCATTTAATTCCAATCTAATTATCACAATAAACATCTGATTAATTTTCACTTGAGTAACCACAGTGAGCATGTGATTATACATCTGCCCAGCCTGATTGGGAACATTAAGAAGGAATGTTGTGCAGCTCTGATAGTGTCTCTGTTACCAGACCAGGAGGTGCAGTTTCAATTCCCACCTTGCACAGAGTTGTGCCAGAGCAGCTCTAAATGTTGATTAGAAAATATCTAAGAATCAATTGAATTGCCTTTCAGTTCAAAATTAGATTAGCTTCCATCTGTTGTTCATTCCAATAATCACAGTATTTGCTATTTATTTTGTTCAGGTCACTAATAACAGAATGTATCTAATTCCACTCAATCATTATTCGTTGGAAAATATTTGAGAAGGTTGCAGTCATACAGATGAAATATACATAGTAATGATATTCATTGATTTTCCTTTGTTCTGAAGAGCTGAGTTCAAACAGCACATAGAACTTGATGCTCCCGTGCTATAACAATGAAGAGAAAAAATAAATTTCTTGTTCAATAAAATAAACAAATGCCAATTCATTTTATTTATCAATTTTTAGTTATTGATCTGTTTCAGAATTATGTGAAATTTGTTTTAGTTTTCCACTCACCTATTTATATAGAATGTCAGATCGAACTGCTGTGAAAATATCCAAGTGCATTCATTTGAAAATTGACTTTGCATATTTATCACTGTGGGATATATGTAAAGCAGTGTTACTTCTGCAATCATAATTGTTTATTCAAGGTAAATGAACTCGCACCAGTGTATAATTGTTTCAGCCAAGAGCTGAGTTAACAAGAATGAAAACTATGTGAAGGAAATATATAATTGCTTTTGCATTAGCTAAAATGTGCATACAAGAATGAAATGCGTCTGCAAATAATGGTAGATGTTACAGTCAAATAGATAAGATGCTGTGAGGGGAGGGGCTGTAGGTTAAGCGAGACATGCCTGTACAAACAGTTACAAGCATCTGTTTCCCGCTTCAGCAGAAACAAAAAAAAACAAAAGATCATCAGGCTAGGTGTAAATAAAGAATAAAAGGAAATATTGCTTTGGTTAGCACGTAAACAGATGGCAGTGAAGAAGGATAAATAACAATAAGACCACCGAGGGAGGTGGTCAAACGGCCATGTGAGGGCAGAGTAAAACATTTTGTCGTGGACGAGGCCGAATGAGTTCAGAGATAAACAGCCAGGTTTAGATTAGAAATAGTTGTAAACAGTGAAAGAGCAATGGGAGGAGGGAGGAGAAACGAATTTCATAAATATTGTGTACTCGTTAAATTCAGTGTGTGTGTGTCGTGTGGACAGTGGGCACCACACCCCTCTTGCAATAGCGTAATAAACGATACTCCTGATTCAGATCTTGTTCCGGACTGAAGTTTTTGAAGTGACTGAACTTCGTATCTCACAATCACTTATCTCATTTATTGCATGATGTCTGAAGTGTGTTTTGCTCAGCAATTCTATCAACGATTTAAAAAGTCTAATCTTAAATAAGATCCTTAACACCCAGTTATCAATCTATTCCTAATTCATGTAAATATCTCAATTTTCTTGAAGTCAATGTTCACACAAAACAGTGCACATAAAGCGACACAAAGATATTCATCATCAGCTGATTACTGTTCAGTGGAATAACTGAGTATCTTATTGTTCCTGAGACTAATGACAACAGTAAGCATTTGTTTACGAGACCATGCATTAAATGCATTTGATATCTGATATTTCAGTTCAGTTGTTAACGACGATTTATGTTGTTTAAAACAATAATTCTAATTTATCATGGATATTGACTGTAATACAATAACACTGGAAACACTTTTTTAACTATTCTAACAATCTTTAAGCTCCTCTTCTGTTGTGAGTGTGCAAGAGACAATTCAAATTATAACCATTTTTGTTGCCAATTCACCAAATGCTACTTTTTGAATTTATGAACTTCTTACATATTTGCAAAAAGGTTAGTCTTCACTGTATGTCATACTAAAAGACTGCTTTTTAATCATGCGTGCTGCAAAATGATTATTGCTTCCATTGCATTGAAAGAAAAGAAGTGTTGAATTTTTTGTTGTTTCAATTCCAACATTATTCATCATTGTACAATAATGACTCAATTATTACAATCGCGTTATATACCACCCAGCAGTGACTTCATTGTTTGTTTAGTTTCATGCTGTGAGAAACAAAAGCTCACTCACTTTAATAATTTCAGTCCGAGACAAATATCTGAACAACAGCGTCGTTTTATTTGTACACCTATAGGTGGGTGCTTTGTCTAATTACCAGGTAAGGCAATGACAAAATGCACAGTATATCCCAAAAAACCCTTGCAATTTATACTGTTTTTTCCCATATGTTTTCCTTATTCCATTGTCTGTTCCCTGCTTCGCTTACGTCACTCATTTCCTTAAGACTGATCCCACAACTTCTGTTTATCCTGTCTTGTCCGTGACAAACTCTTATCTCTGACTCCCATTAGGGTGTTTGACGTCAGTCTATTGTAGATTATTGATTAGGCAAATCTTTTCTTCTATCAGCATCTATTTCCATCCAGAGGCCACTTTGACCTCTTTGATTAGGGTTTGTTCCTGTGTCTCCGTGTAAGGGGGAAACAGATGCTTTCCTGTTTGCCCATATATCCACCATTGTTCTGTATTCACGCCTCATGCTAACATATCCTTTCTTTTGCTGAATATGTATTTTCTCATTCTTGTTCTGTATCAGAATTTATACTTGCAGAAATAACATTAATTCATTTATATCCCACAATTTCCCATTTTTCTTTTCATTACTATCTGTTATCTTCTGCATTTTTGTCTCTTTTTTTTTAAACATTGTTCCCAAAATTCGCAAGCATCATTTCAGAGATTTCATCCATCTTAGTCTCACTCATCTCCTTATTATTTAGTTGATAAAGTTCCTCTGTCTGATTCCCCTCAGGGACATTCGTTTCACCAAGGCTTTTTCAATCAGCCTCTGGGTGAGCCCTCGTATACAGGGTATGACACAACAGCCAATGGCCACCAATACCCCGACTACTACTATCAGGGAAGTAAGGATAAAAACCACCACCCCCTTTCTCTGCTAAAATCATATCAAGGGCTATTCTGTTTTCCCATGCCATCCTACTCGTCACATCAAGCTGTTCTGATATTCCTTTAACCGCCTCTCTTGTATAATTTTATAAATCGCTGTTGATATAAAAAATGTAATTTATCCAGTCTACATTTTTATTAATTGTTGCCCACCAAAAGAGAGCTGACTCAAAGCCTGCTGCAATCTGGTTACGAGCTTTGAATTCAGGTACTCCCCTAGGGACTCCTACCGAATCAAGATAAATCCTGTCATCAAAAGAAGTTACTAACAGTAATCTCTTACCCCTTCCATTTTTCCCTACTATCTTTTCCTTCTCAAATGCCAAGGTAAATGGAATTGCCAATTGTACAATTGCGCATATCCCTTTCCAATCCGGAGGTAGGGTGGGTCTCAATATTTTTCCTCCACAGTACCACCACAGATCCGCTCGGGGAACCTTTAATGCTGAGTAGTTCCCTCCCTTCTCCGTTTCGGTAACATTCTTAATCTCTGTACATAATTTCAGCTCCCCAAATCTCTCGACCGACTCGTACCTCGCCTGTGCACACATGACGTGTGATTTCCAACTGCGGTGGAAAATGTGGGGGGAACTTTTGCATCTTTCTCCTCCAAGGGAGGGAACATTAGAGATAGGGAGGTACAATTCCTATCATTCCATGCAGTCTCATCCTGATACAGGGCTATCATACATTTCATGCCCTTCCTGTCTCGCTTCCACCAGAGCGGAAAGGGAACCACCTGGGCCACTGGCCTACCGGAGGCACATCCATAGCAATTGCTTTTGTTCAGACTTTTTACAGTGTACTTTACCCATTCAACCCAGGCATTTGCATCCCCGTACCCAGTCTCTATCTCGATGGTCTGTTTCAAATCCTTTACCTCTATAATTTTCACTACTTTAGGATCATCGGGAGGGGTGAAAGGTTGTATCTCATTACCCAGTAATTCTACCCGTTTTCCGTGTCCTACGCTAATTCGAAAATAACAGCCCACAAACTCCTTCCCATTTGCCTTCATTTCAATCCCAAATGTTTCATTTAATTGTACCTCATAAGTGCCACCTCCCAAAACTGCTTCGTGCCATGTGGTTTTCCTTATCGTTAAATATATGGGGTTACACTTTTTATCGGGACAATCGCGTGCTGGTCGGAAGGGGGCCCGGTGTATTGTGACAAGACCATTATACCAGGTACCATCCCCGAGGCCATCCCCTTAGGACTTAAGATGTATCTCTGAGTTGCGGTATTGTCTCTGATTAGCTACATTCCCACAATTTACTAAGCTACATACATCAGTGTCTATTACTTGTGGATTATCAGACTCAGGAACCATTAATAATACATATGAAAATGATATTTGACAAAATCCCAATACCAAGAGGGCTAGCATCATAACTCTAAGCATTCCCAGTATTCTAATCATTATGCTAAAACACAAAAAGGCTTAATATACAATCTTACAGAAATAATCCCGCGCTCGCGTCGCCACTGTATAGTCATTTACTCAAAGTGTCTTTAGTCTGAGTTTCAGCGGGTCTTGCGTTGATTCGGCTGTCCAGACTTCTTCCTCAACTGGAGGGTCCACTGGCCCTTTGATCCGAGTGTAATGAATCCAGCCTTTTTCCGCCGTCCTTATTGCCGTTTCGGTAGTCAAAAGAGCCTGATACGGCCCTTCCCAGTCTGGCTGCAGCTTAGTCTCTGTCCATGATTTTATTAAGACCCAATCTCCTGGCCGGATGGGATGAACAGCAAATTCAAGGGGCGGAGTCTGTGCCAATAGACCCTGTTTTCTGAGGAAAGATAAAGAGGAGGACAAGCCCAGTATATACTTCTTTAAAAACAAATCTTTAGTTTTGGGAATTGACAATTCTCCCTGCGTTCCCAGATAAGGTCATCCAAATATGATTTCATAGGGGGATAGTCCCAAATCTTTCCTCCGCCAAGGGACAAGCCCAAAAGGCATCCTTTAAATCTATCACACTAAACCATCTGTAATCATGTGGGATCTTACTTCATAACGTGTAGGGGTTTGGCACCACTGGGTGCCTGATCTGTACTATTCGATTTAATGTTCTCAAATCCTGCACCAATCGATAAGTTCCATCAGATTTCCATACTGGTAGAATTGGGGTATTATAAGGAGACATACATGGTTCCAATAGTCCATCTCTAATCAGTCCCTCAATTACTGGCTGCAGTCCTCGTTTACCTCCTATGGAAATAGGATATTGTCGTTCACAGATAACGTCTCCTTTTCGTTTTAAATTTATTGTAAGGGGAGGGATCTGTAGTTTTCCACGATTCCCTTCTCTAGCCCATACAACAGGGTCTATCTTTCTCTCTGCATCCTCTGTCAACATCGCCAGTTGTACAACTAATTCTATTTCCTGAATTCCAATCTCCAGTCCTAAAAGGATAATTAGGTCTCTCCCCAGTAAGTTACTTCCTATATCAGGGATATACAGCAGTTCCCCTGTGACCCTATCCTTAGGATCTTCTATCATCATAGGTTCAAATAGTGGAACAGGAAATCCTTCCCCTTTCACCCCCGAAACAGTAATTGACCGTGTTAACATTTCTGCTTTCTTTGTTTTAAATTTCAACAATGACCGTGCTGCCCCCGTATCTACTAGGAAGACTACCTCCTCCCTACAGGGTCCCACCTTCAAGTTTATCAAGGGTTCCTGGTGGGCCCCCGAGGGCAGGAACCCCTGACACCCCTATTCTTCATCATAATTCATAAGCGGAATTGCCTTTTCTTCCCTTTGTAGATCAGGACACTCCCGCTTAAAATGCCCTATCTTTCCACAAGAAGAGCATCCTGCCTGTAGAGACTTCCATCTCTGCCCCTGTCGCTCAAACCCTCTATCAAATGTTCCCCCGTGTCCTCTCCCTCTCCCTCTCCCTCTCTGTCCTACATGCTGCCTCCTGCCGCTCCGGTTGCTCACTATTGGTTCCATTCTCCCCTTAATTACCCCATCAACCGTAGCTACCATCATTTTCGCCTTCTGTTTTTGTCTCTCATCCTCCCTTTTTACAAACACTTTCTGTGCCTCTCTCAACAATTCATCTAATGGTTTTTCGCTCCATCCTTCTATCTTCTGTATCTTTCTCTGTATGTCTGGCGATGCTTTTGTCACAAAATGTACTTTCAAAAGACCCTGTGCCACTAGGTCCTCAGGGTTCATTCCAGAGTATTTCCGCATTGAGTCCCTTAATCTTTGCAAGAAAGCTGAGGGAGTCTCATCTTTCTCCTGTCTAATTTCAAAGGCTTTCATCAAATTCTATGACTTTGGAACTGCCTCTTATTCCTTTTAGAATCAGGTCTTTCAATTCCCTCATTTCTTCTCTATGCTCCGGGTTTTGGTTTTCCCAGTGGGGGTCTCTGAGGGGAAACTTCACCTCTCCCTGTCCAGCACCCCCATCTCCAATCGGGTGTTCCCTGTCCCATATTTTAATGGCAGCTCCTCATATAAGTGCCCTTTCCTCCCCAGTAAGTAGTATATTCAAAATAGACATTAATTCAGCCCAAGTATACAGACTGGGCCCCAAAAATTGATCAATTTGTTCAGACAATCCCAGCGGATCCTCAACCAGGACCTTCATTTCCTTTTTAAATGTTCTGACCTCCCCACTGGTGAGGGGGGCACTTACAAACCCAATCTCTTTGTCCCCTATGGGTACCTCCCGAAGGGGATAAGTCGTTACGTTTTTCCCCTTTTTCTTTTTTTTCAAGAAATATTGCAATATTTCTAGCTCCCCATAACTTCAAACACCAATTCACCAATTCATGCTTGACTAACCTTTAAAGACTGTTCCTAACTTATAAATATATTTATATATATTTACGTTCATTTCTTCAGTATTTAATAGTTAAAATGCAAAATGCATACAGTTCCCAATTTTGCAATTCACTGTAATTACCCAGTTTTAGTCCTTTAATTTAGATCCAAAATTAGTTTTCTTAAATAGTCCTGACCAATCATTGCTCAATTACAATACTATAGGTCGTAAAATAATCAGGGCTTGCCTTAAAAGAATTTGTCTACTCAAGTTTTTTTAAAAAAAACTTCTAATGCATGAACAATGGCTGAATCCAAGCTCACAGATATTAACCATAGAATTTTGCTTTTACTACAATCTAATGTTGAACTGAAACTTCAACTGTCCTCCATAAATCGCTGTTATGTAAAGATAAAAGAAATTAATTAGAAACTGATAGTAAGGCAGTCATGATCATGTTAAGTTTCCATAACAAAAATCAGATTCAAAACAGTCCTGGAACTCAAGCTCCAGGGAATAAAACACAAACATTCAATCACCAACAAACAAATGTTCACTCAAACCAAATCACAAAGGGTGAAACTTCCTACCAGCTGTACAGCTCTTTACATTCTCTCTCTCTCTCTCTCTCTCTCTCTCTCTCTCTCTCTCTCGCACATTGACATATAAACTCAGATATTCACAAACCCAGTCTTCGTCCGATCTGTACTTTGGCCAGAAGACAGCGGGACGAAGAATGAAGTCCTTAGTCCATACAAAGCAACAATATTTAATCATATTTCTCACTTGTACAAGTATTATTTTGCCAATTTCCACAACATCCTGCCCAAAGGACTTTCCGGAGGAATGTTGTAAGGGACCCCGCCTCCATTTTCATTGCCGTTTCCTTACTTTGTTTCCCCGGAGGCTTTTTCCTTACCCACAGCACAATCCATATTGAGTTCCTTCGTTAGTCCCTTATTAACTACTAAAACTCAATCCCGGCCACCAAGGCAATACTTAAAAGTCAATTTTCTTACCTTGGTCTGTGCACAGAATTGCCTGGCTCCTTTTGTCACAGTATCTTCTATCGAGCTCCTATCACTGTCTGATTCAGATGTCTCTCTTATCGGATTCACAGCAGTCACCCAAGGGAGCAGATCAAACCGGGACACGAGACCACTCCTCAATGGGGAACAGGACGTGTCTTCCCAGTGTCCAAGGCAAGCCACTCCCCCCGGTGATGGAAGAAAATCCCGGATGAGCCCCCAATTGTGAGAAACTAAAGCCCACTCACATCAATTATTTCAGTCCGAGACCAAATTTCTGAATCAGCCGTTTATTTGTACACCTGCAGGTGGGTGCTTTGTCTAATTGCCAGGTAAGACAATGACAAAATGCACACTATATCACAAAAAACCCTTGCAATTTATACAGTTTCTTTTCCCATATGTTTTCCTTATTCCATTGTTTGTTCCCTGCTTCGCTTACGTCACTCATTTCCTAAAGACTGATCCCACAACTTCTGTTTATCCTGTCTTGTCCGTGACAAACTCTTATCTCTGACTCCCATAAGGCTGTTTGGCGTCAGTCTACCGTAGGTTATTGATTAGGCATATCTTTTCTTCTATCAGCATCTACTTCTATCCAGAGGCCACTTTGACCTCATTGATTAGGGTTTGTTCCTGTGTCTCCGTGGAAGGGGAAACAGATGCTTTCCTGTTTGCCCATATATCCACCATTGTTCTGTATTCACGCCACATGCTAACATATCCTTTCTTTTTGCTGAATATGTATTTTCTCATTCTTGTTCTGTATCAGAATTTATACTTGCAGAAATAACATTACTTCATTCATATCCCACAGTACGGAGGGAGTGCAGCATTGTCAGAGGGTCAGTGTGGAGAGAGGGCAATATTGTCAGGGGTCAGTGTGGAGGGAGGGCAGGGTTGTCAGGGGTCAGTGTGAAGGGAGTGCTGCATTGTCAGAGGGTCAGTGTGGAAGGAGTGCAGCATTGTCAGAGGGTCAGTGTGGAGGGAGTGCAACATTGTCAAAGGTCAGTGTGGAGGGAGTGCAGAATTGTCAGAGGATCAGTGTGGAGAGGGTGCTGCACTGTCAGAGGGTCAGTATGGAGGGAGTGCAGCATTCTCAGGGGTCAGTGTGGAGGGAGTGCAGCATTGTCAGAGGGTCAGTGTGGAGGGAGTGCAGCATTGTCAGAGGGTCAGTGTGGAGGGAGTGCAACATTGTCAGACGATCAGTGTGGAGGGAGTGCAGCATTGTCAGAGGGTCAGTGTGGAGGGAGTGCAGCATTGTCAGAGGGTCAGTATGGAGGGAGCGCAGCATTGTCAGAGGATCAGTGTGGAGGGAGTGCAGCATTGTCAGAGGGTCAGTTTGGAGGGAGTGCAGCATTGTCAGAGGATCAGTGTGGAGGGAGGGCAGAATTGTCAGAGGGTCAGGATGGAGGGTGTACAGCATTTTCAGAGGGTCAGTGTGGAGGGTGTAAAGCATTGTCAGAGGGTCAGTGTGGAGGGAGTGCAGCATTGTCAGAGGATCAGTGTGGAGGGAGTGCAGCATTTTCAGAGGATCAGTGTGGAGGGAGTGCAGCATTGTCAGAGGATCAGTGTGGAGGGAGTGCAGTATTGTCAGTGGATCAGTGTGGAGGGAGTGCAGCATTGTCAGAGGGTCAGTGTGGAGGGAGTGCAGCATTGTTAGAGGATCAGTGTGGAGGGAGTGCAGAATTGTCAGAGGGTCAGGATGGAGGGAGCACAGCATTGTCAGATGATCAGTGTGGAGGGAGTGCAGCATTGTCAGAGGGTCAGTATCAAGGGAGTGCAGAATTGTCAGAGGGTCAGTGTGGAGGGAGTGCAGCACTGTCACAGGGTCAGTGTGGAGGGAGTGCAACATTGTCAGAGGGTCAGTGTGGAGGGAGTGCAGCATTATCAGAGGGTCAGGATGGAGGGAGTTCAGCATTGTCAGAGCATCAGTGTGGAAGGAGTGCAGCATTGTCAGAGGGTCAGTGTGGAGGGAGTGCAACATTGTCAAAGGTCAGTGTGGAGGGAGTGCAGAATTGTCAGAGGATCAGTGTGGAGAGGGTGCTGCACTGTCAGAGGGTCAGTATGGAGGGAGTGCAGCATTCTCAGGGGTCAGTGTGGAGGGAGTGCAGCATTGTCAGAGGGTCAGTGTGGAGGGAGTGCAGTATTGTCAGAGGATCAGTGTGGAGGGAGTGCAGCATTGTCAGAGGATCAGTGTGGAGGGAGTGCAGTATTGTCAGAGGATCAGTGTGGAGGGAGTGCAGCATTGTCAGAGGGTCAGTGTGGAGGGAGTGCAGCATTGTTAGAGGATCAGTGTGGAGGGAGTGCAGAATTGTCAGAGGGTCAGGATGGAGGGAGCACAGCATTGTCAGATGATCAGTGTGGAGGGAGTGCAGCATTGTCAGAGGGTCAGTATCAAGGGAGTGCAGAATTGTCAGAGGGTCAGTGTGGAGGGAGTGCAGCACTGTCACAGGGTCAGTGTGGAGGGAGTGCAACATTGTCAGACGATCAGTGTGGAGGGAGTGCAGCATTGTCAGAGGGTCAGTGTGGAGGGAGTGCAGCATTGTCAGAGGGTCAGTATGGAGGGAGCGCAGCATTGTCAGAGGATCAGTGTGGAGGGAGTGCAGCATTGTCAGAGGGTCAGTGTGGAGGGAGTGCAGCATTGTCAGAGGATCAGTGTGGAGGGAGGGCAGAATTGTCAGAGGGTCAGGATGGAGGGTGTACAGCATTTTCAGAGGGTCAGTGTGGAGGGTGTAAAGCATTGTCAGAGGGTCAGTGTGGAGGGAGTGTAGCATTGTCAGAGGGTCAGTGCGGAGGGAGTGCAGCATTGTCAGAGAGTCAGTAAGGAGGGAGTGCAGCATTTTCAGAGGGTCAGTGTGGAGTGGGTTCAGCATTGTCAGAGGGTCAGTGTGGAGGGAGTGCAGCATTGTCAGAGGATCAGTGTGGGGGGAGTGCAGCATTGTCAGAGGGTCAGTGTGGAGGGAGTGCTGCATTGTCAGAGGGTCAGTGTGGAGGGAGTGCTGCATTGTGAGAGGGTCAGTGTGGAGGGAGTGCAACATTGTCAGAGGGTCAGTACGGAGGGAGTGCAGCATTGTCAGGGGGTCAGTATGGTGGGAGTTCAGCATTGTCAGAGGGTCAGTGAGATGGGAGTGCAGCATTGTCAGAGGGTCAGTGTGAAGGGAGTGCAGCATTCTCAGAGGGTCAGTGTGATGGGAGTGCAGCATTGTCAGAGGGTCAGTGTGGAGGGAGTGCAGCATTGTCAGAGGATCGGTGTGGAGGGAGTGCAGCATTGTCAGAAGATCAGTATGGAGGGAGTGCAGCATTTTCAGGGGGTCAGTGTGGAGGGAGTGTAGCATTGTCAGAGGGTCAGTGCGGAGGGAGTGCAGCATTGTCAGAGAGTCAGTAAGGAGGGAGTGCAGCATTTTCAGAGGGTCAGTGTGGAGGGAGTTCAGCATTGTCAGAGGGTCAGTGTGGAGGGAGTGCAGCATTGTCAGAGGATCAGTGTGGGGGGAGTGCAGCATTGTCAGAGGGTCAGTGTGGAGGGAGTGCAGCATTGTCAGAGGGTCAGTGTGGAGGGAGTGCTGCATTGTCAGAGGATCAGTGTGGAGGGAGTGCAACATTGTCAGAGGGTCAGTGTGGAGGGGGTGCAGCATTGTCAGAGGGTCAGTATGGTGGGAGTTCAGCATTATCAGAGGGTCAGTGTGATGGGAGTGCAGCATTGTCAGAGGGTCAGTGTGAAGGGAGTGCAGCATTGTCAGAGGGTCAGTGTGATGGGAGTGCAGCATTGTCAGAGGGTCAGTGTGGAGGGAGTGCAGCATTGTCAGAGGGTCAGTGTGATGGGAGTGCAGCATTGTCAGGGGGTCAGTATGGAGGGAGTGCAGCATTGTCAGGGGGTCAGTGTGATTGGAGTGCAGCAGTGTCAGAGGGTCAGTGTGGAGGGAGTGCAGCATTGTCAGAGTGTCAGTGTGGAGTGAGTGCAGCATTGTCAGAGAATCAGGACGGAGGGATTGCTGTGCAGTGAGAGAGAGTCAGTAATGATGAAGTGCACACTCACTGAGGGCCAGTACTAATGGATGGCCATGCTGTCAGAGTGTCGCACTGTGAGAGGGTTACTACTGAGGGAGAGCTGAACTGTGAACGGGTTAGACCTGAGGGAGCACGGCACTCTGAGGGTATTAGTACTGAGGTATCACTGCGCTGTGAGGGGTTCAGTACTGAGGGAGCACCACAGTATGTGTCGGACAGTCAGTACTGAGTGATTGCTGCATTGCCAGAGTGTCAGTACTGAGAGAGTGATGAACACTCAAAGGGACATTACTGAGGGAGCGCTACACGGTCTGTGTGTCAGTTCTGAGGGAGTGTTGTTTCAGAGGGTCAGTACTGAGGGAGTGCCGCACTGTCAGAGGCTCTGTACGGAGGGAGTGCTGCACTGTCAGAGGATCAGGAATGAGGGAGTGCTGCACTGTCAGAGGGTCAGTACTGAGGGAGTGCTGCACTGTCAGAGGATCAGTAATGAGGGAGCGCTGCACTGTCAGAGGGTCAGTACTGAGGGAGTGCTGCACTGTCAGAGGGTCAGTACTGAGGGAGCGCTGCACTGTCAGAGGGTCAGTACTGAGGGAGCGCTGCACTGTCAGTGGGTCAGTACTGAGGGAGTGCTGCACTGTCAGAGGGTCAGTACTGAGGGAGCGCTGCACTGTCAGAGGGTCAGTAATGAGGGAGTGCTGCACTGTCAGAGAGTCAGTACTGAGGGAGTGCTGCACTGTCAGAGGGTCAGTACTGAGGGATCGCTGCACTGTCAGAGGATCAGTACTGAGGGAGTGCTGCACTCTCAGAGGGTCAGTACTGAGGGAGTGCTGCACTGTCAGAGGGTCAGTACTGAGGGAGTGCCACACTGTCAGAGGGTCAGTACTGAGGGAGTGCTGCACTGTCAGATGGTCAGTACTGAGAAGGTGCTGCCCTGTCAGAGGGTCAGTACTGAGGGAGCGCTGCACTGTCAGAGGGTCAGTACTGAGGGAGTGCTGCACTGTCAGAGGGTCAGTACTGAGGGAGCGCTGCACTGTCAGAGGGTCAGTACTGAGGGAGTGCTACACTGTCAGAGGGTCAGTACTGAGGGAGTGCTGCACTGTCAGACGGTCAGTACTGAGGGAGCGCTGCACTGTCAGAGGGTCAGTACTGAGGGAGTGTTGCACTGTCAGAGAGTCAGTACTGAGGGAATGCCACACTGTCAGAGTATCATGACTGAGGGAGTGCTGCACTGTCAGCGCATCCGTCTGGGGGATACCTGCATTGTAAGAGAGTCAGTACTGAGTGATTGCCACACTATTAGATGGGCTGAATGGCCTAATGTCTGCTCCCATATCTTGTGGTCGAAGAGAAATATCTGAAATTGTTCAGTACATTTCTGCTTCTGCTTTCTACAGACCCTGCTCAGCAGTGATTCCCACGTCCAGGTTCCAGAGACTGTGTTCTAACAGACAGTCTTCATTTGGTTACCACCCACTTTTCCCAGGGATCGAGTTTTCGTTTCACGTGACTGACCTGCCAGCTCAAAGGGATATTTTCATGCTGCTGGGCTGAGGTTTATTCCTCAGCTTCCATGTGCTCATCCCAAATGAATCCCACTGCCCCACACTCAGCACAGTCGTGTGTTCCTTATTTCTGAGCTTCCCAATGCTAATCACATCCAGAATGACATCCCACACTCCTCCAAATCGTATCGCAGGCTATTTGTCTGGGAGCGAGGAGTGCTAAGAGAGGAAATAAAAATCTGACAGTACTTTACAGTGACATTAAGGGTGAATTGATAATGAGAGAAAGAGTAGGTTGTGGAACACAGTGAGAATTTGTGCATGGACCCAGAGGCGACAGTGAATGGATGCATTTTGTCAATGCTCATTGGGACAGGGTTGGTATGAAATCGTGGAGATGTTCTGTGATACAAATAAATGAATTAGCATATATAGAGAGGGATGGTTCTGAGTGGTCTGGCCTGCTTACAACCCAATAAATCTCCAAAGACGGTGGAAATGTATCTCAGTTTACCGAATGAGGTGATGGAGGAAGTAGCAGGTACACTTGCAAACATTTTCAAATCCCCTCTGGCCACAGGAGAGGTGCCGTCGGACTGACCATGTGGTCCTGTTATTCAAGAAGGAACATGGGATATATCAGGCAGCTACAGGCCAGTCAGGCTAATGTCGTGGGTGGGACGTCTGTTGGAAGCAATTTTGGGAGATAGAATTAATCAGCATTTACAGAGACTGGAGTTCATGATGAACAGTCAGAATGGTTGTGTTAAGGGGAGGGCAGGTCTGACCAATGGGATTGCACTTTTTAAGGAGGTGACCAGCTGTGTAAATAAGGGCAATGCTTTCCTGTCGCCTGCTTGGAGGTGAGTAAGGCTTTTATCAGATCCATATGGGAAACTGATAGTGAACATAAAAACTCAAGATCCAAGGAATTTGGCGCAGAATGCTGAGTGGCAGGAAGCAGACAGTGATGGCCCAGTTAGAAATCTCTGTCTGTTCATGTCTCACTGCTGGGGTCTTGCTGATGTGGTTGTTAGAAAAGATTTAGGTTTGAATGGTGGATGATTAATCAGTGGGGTCATGAATGATATGAAGATTGGTTGGGTGATAAATACTGAGGAGGGTAGCCTTAGGTTACAGAAGGATGGAGCTGGCCTTGTCTGATGGTCCGATCAGTGACAACGGGTGAGGTGCCTGAAGATTGGAGGGTGATTAATGATGTGGTATTATTGAAGTAAGGCTGCAAGGAACAGCCATTGAACTATGGAGCTGTGAGCCTGATGGCAGTGGTGGGTAAGCTGTTGGAGGGCATTCTGAGAGATAATGTACATGCATTTGGAAAATCCACAATTGATTAGGGATGGTCAGCTTGACTTTGTTTGTGGAAATGATGTGTCCAACTTGATAGAGCTTTTGAAGGGATGACCAAGGAAACAGATGAGAAGGTTTCACATGGGAGATTGCTTAGTAAAAGGTTAGATGAGATAGCATCCAAGGAGAGAGGACTGCACAGTGCCTCAGTGGTTTGATTCTAACTCCCGGTGACTGTCTGTGTGGAGTTTACACATTCTCTCTTTATCTGTGCGGGTTCCCTCCGGGTGATCCAGTTCCCTCCCACCACCCAAAGATGCCATGGGAAATACAGCATTACAGGGATAGAGTAGAGGATGTGAGTCTGGGTGCGATGCTGTTCAGACAGTCAGTGTGGAGCCAATGGACGGAATGGCTTGCTTCTACACTGTAGG
Source organism: Chiloscyllium plagiosum (assembly GCF_037043375.1). Taxonomy (NCBI): domain Eukaryota; kingdom Metazoa; phylum Chordata; class Chondrichthyes; order Orectolobiformes; family Hemiscylliidae; genus Chiloscyllium; species Chiloscyllium plagiosum. The sequence continues at coordinate 73,924,701 of NW_028270162.1, read as the reverse complement.
AAATCTAAAATTAATCCAGAGAGACAAGTACTGTTCTGGGGACCTGGACTCCAATCTTGGACAGGGGTGGATGTGGGTCCTTACAGTCTGAAGGGGTTTGAAAACAGTCTGAGGGGGGGAGCTGGGCTGAGCCCTGAAGTGTTGAGGATGTTAATGTTTTGTGGAGCTACTGACCAAGGGGCTTTGGGGGTTAAACACAACAAAGTGATGAATTCTTCGGTATTGAGGGAGCACTTTCTTCGGTATTGAGGGAGCACTTTCTTCGGTATTGAGGGAGCACTTTCTGAGGTACTGAGGGAGCACTTTCTGAGGTATTGAGGGAGCACTTACTGACGTACTGAGGAAGCACTAGCTGAGGTTCGGCATGAGTACGATCTGAGGTACTGAGGGAGCAATTTCTGAAGTACTGAGGGAGCACTATCTGAGGTACTAAGGGAGCACTTTCTGAGGTACTGAGTGAGCACTTTCTGAGGTACTGAGGGAGAACTATCAGAGGTACTGAGGGAGAATAATCTGAGGTACTGAGGGAGCACTTTTTGAGGTATTGAGGGAGCACTATCTGAGGCACTGATGGAGCACATTCTGAGGTATTGAGGAAGCACTTTCTGAGGTATTAAGGGAGCACTTTCTGAGGTATTGAGGAAGGACTTTCTGAGGTATTGAGGGAGCACTTTGTGAGGTACTGAGGGAGAAGTATCTGAGGTACTGATGGAAAAATATCTGAGGTACCGAGGTAGCACTATCTGCGGTATTGAGGGAGCACTATCTGAGGCATTTAGGGAGCACTATCTGAGGTACTAAGGGAGCACTTTCTGAGGTACTGAGGGAGAACTATCTGAGGTACTGTGGGCCCACTTTCTGAAGTATTCAGGGAGCACTTTCTGAGGTATTGAGGAAGCACTTTCTGACGTACTGATGGAGCACTATCTGAGGTATTGAGGAAGCACTTTCTGAGTATTGAGGGAGTAAGTTCTGAGGTATTGAGAGAGCACTTTCTGAGGTATTGATGAAGCACTTTCTGAGGTATTGAGGAAGCACTCTCTGAGGTATTGAGGGAGAACGATCTGAGGTATTGATGGAGAACATTCTGATGTATTGAGGGAGCACATTCTGAGGTACTGAGGGAGAAGTATTTGAGGCACTGAGGGAGAACAATCTGAGGTACTGAGGGACCACTTTCTGAGGTATTGAGGGAGCACTTTCTGACGTACTGAGGAAGCACTATCTGAGGTACTGAGGGAGAACTATCTGAGGTACTGTGGGAGCACTATCTGAGGTATTGAGAAAGCACTTTCAGAGGTATTAAGGGAGAATTATCTGAGGTATTGAGCGAGCACTTTCTGAGGTATTGAGGGAGGATTATCTGAGGTATTGAGGGAGCACTTTCTGAGGTACTGAGGGATCACTTTCTGAGGTATTGAGGTAGCACTTTCTGAGGTATTGAGGAAGCACTTTCTGAGGTATTGAGGAAGCACTTTCTGAGGTATTGATGGAGCAATGTCTGAGGTATTGAGGGAGCACTATCTGAGGTACTGAGGGAGTACTTTCTGAGGTATTGAGGAAGCACTTTCTGAGGTACTGAGGGAGCACTTTCTGAGGTATTGAGGGAGCACTATTTGAGTTACTGAGGGAGCAAGTTCTGAGGTATTGAGGAAGCACACTCTGAGGTATTGATGGAGCAAAATCTGAGGTATTGAGGGAGAACTATCTGAGGTACTGAGGAAGCACACTCTGAGGTATTGATGGAGCAATTTCTGAGGTATTGATGGAGCACTTTCTGAGGTAGTGAGGTAGCACTATCTGAGGTAATGGGGGAGCACTCTCTGAGGTATTGAGGAAGCACTTTCTGAGGTATTCAGGGAACACAATCTGATGTATAGAGGAAGCACTTTATGAGGTAATGAGGGAGCACTTTCTGAGGTATTGTGGGAGCACTATCTGAGGGATTGAGGGATCACTTTCTGAGGTATTGAGGGAGCACTTTCACAGGTATTGAGGGAGAACTATCTGACTTATTGAGGGAGCACTTTCTGACGTACTGAGGAAGCACTAGCTGAGGTTCTGAGTGAGTACTATCTGAGGTACTGAGCGAGCACTTTCTGAGGTATTGAGGGAGCACTTTCTGAGGTACTGCGGGAGCACTATCTGAGGTATTGAGGGAGAACGATCTGAGGTATTGTGGGAGCACGATCTGAGGCATTGAGGTAGAACTATCTGAGGTATAGAGGGTGCACTATCTGAGGTATTGTGGGAGCACTTTCTGAGGTACTGAGGGAACACTTTTTGAGGTATTGAGGGAGCACTTTCTGAGGTACTGATGGACCGCTCTCTGAGGTATTGAGGGAGCACTTTCTGACGTACTGAGGAAGCATTTTCTGAGGTACTAAGGGAGCACTTTCTGAAGTATTGAGGGAGCTCTGTCTGAGGTATTGATGAAGCACTTTCTGAGGTATTGAGGAAGCACACTCTGAGGTATTGATGGAGCAATTTCTGAGGTATTGATGGAGCACTTTCTGAGGTAGTGAGGTAGCACTATCTGAGGTAATGAGGGAGCACTCTCTGAGGTATTGAGGAAGCACTTTCTGAGGTATTCAGGGAACACAATCTGATGTATAGAGGAAGCACTTTATGAGGTAATGAGGGAGCACTTTCTGAGGTATTGTGGGAGCACTATCTGAGGGATTGAGGGATCACTTTCTGAGGTAATGAGGGAGCACTTTCACAGGTATTGAGGGAGAACTATCTGACTTATTGAGGGAGCACTTTCTGACGTACAGAGGAAGCACTAGCTGAGGTTCTGAGTGAGTACTATCTGAGGTACTGAGCGAGCACTTTCTGAGGTATTGAGGGAGCACTTTCTGAGGTACTGCGGGAGCACTATCTGAGGTATTGAGGGAGAACGATCTGAGGTATTGTGGGAGCACGATCTGAGGCATTGAGGTAGAACTATCTGAGGTATAGAGGGTGCACTATCTGAGGTATTGTGGGAGCACTTTCTGAGGTACTGAGGGAACACTTTTTGAGGTATTGAGGGAGCACTTTCTGAGGTACTGATGGACCGCTCTCTGAGGTATTGATGGAGCACTTTCTGACGTACTGAGGAAGCATTTTCTGAGGTACTAAGGGAGCACTTTCTGAAGTATTGAGGGAGCTCTGTCTGAGGTATTGATGAAGCACTTTCTGAGGTATTGAGGAAGCACTTTCTGAGGTATTGAATCAGCACTATCTGCGGTACTGAGAGAGCACTATCTGAGGTACCGAGGGAGAACTATCTGAGGTACTGAGGGAGAACTATCTGAGGTATTGAGGGAACACAATCTGTTGTATTGAGGACGCACTTTATGAGGTATTAAAGGAGCACTTTCTGAGGTATTGAGGGAGCACTATCTGAGATACTAACGGAGAACTATCTGTGGTATTGATGGAGCACATTCTGAGATATTGAGGGTGCACTTGCTGAGGTATTGAGGGAGCACTATCTGAGATATTAAGGGAGAACTATCTGAGGTACTGAGGGAGCACTTTCTGAGGTATTGAGGGTGCACTATCTGAGGTACTGAGGGAGAACTATCTGAGGTACTGAGGGACCACTTACTCAAGTATTGAGGGAGAACTATCTGAGGTATTGAGGGACCACGATCTGAGGTATTGAGGAAGCACTTTCTGAGGTTTTGAGGGAGCTTTTTTTGAGGTATTGAGGGAGCACTATCTGAGGTACTGAGGGAGCACTTTCTGAGTTATTGAGGAAGCACTTTCTGAGGTATTGAGGGAGCACTTTCTGAGGTACTGAGGGAGAAGTATCTGAGGTACTGAGGGAGAACTATCTGAGGTATTGATGGAGCACTTTCTGAGGTAGTGAGGAAGCACTTTCTGTGGTACTGAGGGAAAACTATCTGAGGTACTGAGGTAGCACTATCTGCGGTATTGAGGAAGCACTGTCTGAGGCATTGAGGGAACACTATCTGAGGTACTGAGGGAGCACTTTCTGAGGTACTGATGGAGAACTATCTGAGGTACTGAGGGAGAACTTTCGGAGGTACTGAGGAAGCAGTATCTGAGGTCCTGGCGAGTACTATCTGAGGTATTGATGGAGCACTCTCTGAGGTATTGAGGGAGCACTATCTGAGGTACTGAGGGAGAACTATCTGAGGTACTGAGGGACCACTTTCTGAAGTATTGAGGGAGCACTTTCTGAGGTATTGAGGAAGCACTTTCTGAGGTACTGAGGGAGAACTGTCTGAGGTACTGAGGCAGCAAGTTCTAGTGTATTGTGGGAGCACAATCTGAGGCATTGAGGGAGAACTATCTGAGGTATAGAGGGTGCACTATCTGAGGTATTGTGGGAGCACTTTCTGAGGTACTGAGGGAACACTTTTTGAGGTATTGAGGGAGCACTTTCTGAGGTACTGATGGAACGCTCTCTGAGGTATTGAGGGAGCACTTTCTGACGTACTGAGGAAGCATTTTCTGAGGTACTAAGGGAGCACTTTCTGAAGTATTGAGGGAGCTCTGTCTGAGGTATTGATGAAGCACTTTCTGAGGTATTGAGGAAGCACATTCTGAAGTAGTGAATCAGCACTATCTGCGGTACTGAGGGAGCACTATCTGAGGTACTGAGGGAGAACTATCTGAGGTACTGAGGGAGAACTATCTGAGGTATTGAGGGAACACAATCTGTTGTATTGAGGAAGCACTTTATGAGGTATTGAAGGAGCACTTTCTGAGGTATTGAGGGAGCACTATCTGAAATACTAAGGGAGAACTATCTGTGGTACTGATGGAGCACATTCTGAGGTATTGAGGGTGCACTTGCTGAGGTATTGAGGGAGCACTATCTGAGATATTAAGGGAGAACTATCTGAGGTACTGAGGGAGCACTTTCTGAGGTATTGAGGGAGCACTTTCTGACGTACTGAGGAAGCACTATCTGAGGTACTGAGGGAGAACTGTCTGAGGTACTGTGGGAGCACTATCTGAGGTATTGAGAAAGCACTTTCAGAGGTATTAAGGGAGAATTATCTGAGGTATTGAGCGAGCACTTTCTGAGGTATTGAGGGAGGATTATCTGAGGTATTGAGGGAGCACTTTCTGAGGTACTGAGCGATCACTTTCTGAGGTATTGAGGTAGCACTTTCTGAGGTATTGAGGAAGCACTTTCTGAGGTATTGAGGAAGCAATTTCTGAGGTATTGATGGAGCAATGTCTGAGGTATTGAGGGAGCACTATCTGAGGTACTGAGGGAGTACTTTCTGAGGTATTGAGGAAGCACTTTCTGAGGCACTGAGGGAGAACAATCTGAGGTACTGAGGGACCACTTTCTGAGGTATTGAGGGAGCACTTTCTGACGTACTGAGGAAGCACTATCTGAGGTACTGAGGGAGAACTATCTGAGGTACTGTGGGAGCACTATCTGAGGTATTGAGAAAGCACTTTCAGAGGTATTAAGGGAGAATTATCTGAGGTATTGAGCGAGCACTTTCTGAGGTATTGAGGGAGGATTATCTGAGGTATTGAGGGAGCACTTTCTGAGGTACTGAGGGATCACTTTCTGAGGTATTGAGGTAGCACTTTCTGAGGTATTGAGGAAGCACTTTCTGAGGTATTGAGGAAGCACTTTCTGAGGTATTGATGGAGCAATGTCTGAGGTATTGAGGGAGCACTATCTGAGGTACTGAGGGAGTACTTTCTGAGGTATTGAGGAAGCACTTTCTGAGGTACTGAGGGAGCACTTTCTGAGGTATTGAGGGAGCACTATTTGAGTTACTGAGGGAGCAAGTTCTGAGGTATTGAGGAAGCACACTCTGAGGTATTGATGGAGCAAAATCTGAGGTATTGAGGGAGAACTATCTGAGGTACTGAGGAAGCACACTCTGAGGTATTGATGGAGCAATTTCTGAGGTATTGATGGAGCACTTTCTGAGGTAGTGAGGTAGCACTATCTGAGGTAATGGGGGAGCACTCTCTGAGGTATTGAGGAAGCACTTTCTGAGGTATTCAGGGAACACAATCTGATGTATAGAGGAAGCACTTTATGAGGTAATGAGGGAGCACTTTCTGAGGTATTGTGGGAGCACTATCTGAGGGATTGAGGGATCACTTTCTGAGGTATTGAGGGAGCACTTTCACAGGTATTGAGGGAGAACTATCTGACTTATTGAGGGAGCACTTTCTGACGTACTGAGGAAGCACTAGCTGAGGTTCTGAGTGAGTACTATCTGAGGTACTGAGCGAGCACTTTCTGAGGTATTGAGGGAGCACTTTCTGAGGTACTGCGGGAGCACTATCTGAGGTATTGAGGGAGAACGATCTGAGGTATTGTGGGAGCACGATCTGAGGCATTGAGGTAGAACTATCTGAGGTATAGAGGGTGCACTATCTGAGGTATTGTGGGAGCACTTTCTGAGGTACTGAGGGAACACTTTTTGAGGTATTGAGGGAGCACTTTCTGAGGTACTGATGGACCGCTCTCTGAGGTATTGAGGGAGCACTTTCTGACGTACTGAGGAAGCATTTTCTGAGGTACTAAGGGAGCACTTTCTGAAGTATTGAGGGAGCTCTGTCTGAGGTATTGATGAAGCACTTTCTGAGGTATTGAGGAAGCACTTTCTGAGGTATTGAATCAGCACTATCTGCGGTACTGAGAGAGCACTATCTGAGGTACCGAGGGAGAACTATCTGAGGTACTGAGGGAGAACTATCTGAGGTATTGAGGGAACACAATCTGTTGTATTGAGGACGCACTTTATGAGGTATTAAAGGAGCACTTTCTGAGGTATTGAGGGAGCACTATCTGAGATACTAACGGAGAACTATCTGTGGTATTGATGGAGCACATTCTGAGATATTGAGGGTGCACTTGCTGAGGTATTGAGGGAGCACTATCTGAGATATTAAGGGAGAACTATCTGAGGTACTGAGGGAGCACTTTCTGAGGTATTGAGGGTGCACTATCTGAGGTACTGAGGGAGAACTATCTGAGGTACTGAGGGACCACTTACTCAAGTATTGAGGGAGAACTATCTGAGGTATTGAGGGACCACGATCTGAGGTATTGAGGAAGCACTTTCTGAGGTTTTGAGGGAGCTTTTTTTGAGGTATTGAGGGAGCACTATCTGAGGTACTGAGGGAGCACTTTCTGAGTTATTGAGGAAGCACTTTCTGAGGTATTGAGGGAGCACTTTCTGAGGTACTGAGGGAGAAGTATCTGAGGTACTGAGGGAGAACTATCTGAGGTATTGATGGAGCACTTTCTGAGGTAGTGAGGAAGCACTTTCTGTGGTACTGAGGGAAAACTATCTGAGGTACTGAGGTAGCACTATCTGCGGTATTGAGGAAGCACTGTCTGAGGCATTGAGGGAACACTATCTGAGGTACTGAGGGAGCACTTTCTGAGGTACTGATGGAGAACTATCTGAGGTACTGAGGGAGAACTTTCGGAGGTACTGAGGAAGCAGTATCTGAGGTCCTGGCGAGTACTATCTGAGGTATTGATGGAGCACTCTCTGAGGTATTGAGGGAGCACTATCTGAGGTACTGAGGGAGAACTATCTGAGGTACTGAGGGACCACTTTCTGAAGTATTGAGGGAGCACTTTCTGAGGTATTGAGGAAGCACTTTCTGAGGTACTGAGGGAGAACTGTCTGAGGTACTGAGGCAGCAAGTTCTAGTGTATTGTGGGAGCACGATCTGAGGCATTGAGGGAGAACTATCTGAGGTATAGAGGGTGCACTATCTGAGGTATTGTGGGAGCACTTTCTGAGGTACTGAGGGAACACTTTTTGAGGTATTGAGGGAGCACTTTCTGAGGTACTGATGGAACGCTCTCTGAGGTATTGAGGGAGCACTTTCTGACGTACTGAGGAAGCATTTTCTGAGGTACTAAGGGAGCACTTTCTGAAGTATTGAGGGAGCTCTGTCTGAGGTATTGATGAAGCACTTTCTGAGGTATTGAGGAAGCACATTCTGAGGTAGTGAATCAGCACTATCTGCGGTACTGAGGGAGCACTATCTGAGGTACTGAGGGAGAACTATCTGAGGTACTGAGGGAGAACTATCTGAGGTATTGAGGGAACACAATCTGTTGTATTGAGGAAGCACTTTATGAGGTATTGAAGGAGCACTTTCTGAGGTATTGAGGGAGCACTATCTGAGATACTAAGGGAGAACTATCTGTGGTATTGATGGAGCACATTCTGAGGTATTGAGGGTGCACTTGCTGAGGTATTGAGGGAGCACTATCTGAGATATTAAGGGAGAACTATCTGAGGTACTGAGGGAGCACTTTCTGAGGTATTGAGGGTGCACTATCTGAGGTACTGAGGGAGAACTATCTGAGGTACTGAGGGACCACTTACTGAAGTATTGAGGGAGAACTATCTGAGGTATTGAGGGACCACGATCTGAGGTATTGAGGAAGCACTTTCTGAGGTTTTGAGGGAGCTTTTTTTGAGGTATTGAGGGAGCACTATCTGAGGTACTGAGGGAGCACTTTCAGAGTTATTGAGGAAGCACCTTCTGAGGTATTTAGGGAGCACTTTCTGAGGTACTGAGGGAGAAGTATCTGAGGTACTGAGGGAGAACTATCTGAGGTATTGATGGAGCACTTTCTGAGGTAGTGAGGAAGCACTTTCTGTGGTACTGAGGGAAAACTATCTGAGGTACTGAGGTAGCACTATCTGCGGTATTGAGGAAGCGCTGTCTGAGGCATTGAGGGAGCACTATCTGAGGTACTGAGGGAGCACTTTCTGAGGCACTGATGGAGAACTATCTGAGGTACTGAGGGAGAACTTTCGGAGGTACTGAGGAAGCAGTATCTGAGGTCCTGGCGAGTACTATCTGAGGTATTGATGGAGCACTATCTGACGTATTGAGGGAGGTACCGAGGGACCACTTTCTGAAGTATTGAGGGAGCACTTTCTGAGGTATTAAGGAAGCACTTTCTGAGGTACTGAGGGAGAACTATCTGAGGTACTGAGGCAGCAAGTTCTAGTGTATTGAGGGAGCACTATCTGAGGTACTGAGGGATAACTACCTGAGGTATTGATGGAGCACTTTCCGAGGTATTGAGGGAGCACTATCTGAGGTACTGAGGGAACACTGTTTGAGGTATTGAGGAAGCACTTTCTGAGACATTGAGGGAGCACTTTCTGAGGTATAGAGGGAGCACTATCTGAGGTACTGAGGGAGCACTTTCTGAGGTATTGAGGAAGCACTTTCTGAGGCATTGAAGGAGGACGATCTGAGGTATTGAGGATGCACTTTCTTAGGTATTGAGGGAGCACATTCTGAGGTATTGAGGACGCTCTTTCTGAGGTATTGAGGGAGCACTTTCTGAGGTATTAAGGGAGCACTATCTGAGGTATTGAGGGAGCACTATCTGATTTATTGAGGAAGCACTTTCTTAGGTATTGAGGGTGCACTATCTGAGGTACTGAGGGAGCACGTTCTGAGGTATTGTGGAAGCACTTTCTGAGGTATTGAGGGAGCACTTTCTGAGGTATAGAGGGAGCACTATCTGAGGTACTGAGGGAGCACTTTCTGAGGTATTGAGGAAGCACTTTCTGAGGCATTGAGGGAGCACGATCTGAGGTATTGAGGAAGCACTTTCTTAGGTATTGAGGGGGCACATTCTGAGGTATTGAGGACGCACTTTCTGAGGTATTAAGGGAGCACTTTCTGAGGTATTAAGGGAGCACTATCTGAGGTATTGAGGGAGCACTATCTGAGGTATTGAGGAACACTCTTAGGTATTGAGGAAGCACTTTCTGAGGTATTGAGGGAGCACTTTCTGAGGTACTGAGGGAGCACTTTCTGATGTTTTGAGGAAGCATTTTCCGAGGTATTGAGGGAGCACTTTCTGAGGTACTGAGGTAGCTCTTTCTGTGGTATTGAGGGTCAACTATCTGAAGCATGAGGGAGCACTTCCTGAGGTAACGAGCAAGCACTCTCTGAGGTACTGAGGGAGAACCATCTGTGGTATCGATGGAGCACTTTCTGAGGTATTGGGGAAGCACATTCTGAGGTACTGAGGGAGCACTTTCTGAGGTATTGAGGGATCACTATCTGAGGTACTGAGGGAACAAGTTCTGAGGTATTGAGGAAGCACTTTCTGAGGTATTGAGGAATCACTTTCTGAGGCATTGAGGGAGCACTTTCTGAGGTATTGAGGGAGCACTTTCTGAGGTATTGAGGGAGCACTCTCTGAGGTACTGGGGGAGAACTATCTGTGGTATTGATGGAGCACTTTCTGAGGTTTTTAAGAAGCACTTTCTGAGGTACTGAGGGAGCACTTTCTGAGGTATTGAGGGGGCCCTTTCTGAGGTAATGAGGGAGCACTCTCTGAGGTATTGAGGAAGCACTTTCCGAGGTATTGAGGGAGCACTTTCTGAGGTACTGAGGGAGCACTTTCTGAGGTACTGAGGTAGCTCTTTCTGTGGTATTGAGGGTGCACTATCTGAAGCATGAGGGAGCACTTCCTGAGGTAACGAGCAAGCACTCTCTGAGGTACTGAGGGAGAACCATCTGTGGTATCGATGGAGCACTTTCTGAGGTATTGGGGAAGCACATTCTGAGGTACTGAGGGAGCACTTACTGAAGTATTGAGGGAGAACTATCTGAGGTATTGAGGGACCACGATCTGAGGTATTGAGGAAGCACTTTCTGAGGTTTTGAGGGAGCTTTTTTTGAGGTATTGAGGGAGAACTATCTGAGGTACTGAGGGAGCACTTTCAGAGTTATTGAGGAAGCACTTTCTGAGGTATTTAGGGAGCACTTTCTGAGGTACTGAGGGAGAAGAATCTGAGGTACTGAGGGAGAACTATCTGAGGTATTGATGGAGCACTTTCTGAGGTAGTGAGGAAGCACTTTCTGTGGTACTGAGGGAAAACTATCTGAGGTACTGAGGTAGCACTATCTGCAGTATTGAGGAAGCACTGTCTGAGGCATTGAGGGAGCACTATCTGAGGTACTGAGGGAGCACTTTCTGAGGCACTGATGGAGAACTATCTGAGGTACTGAGGGACAACTATCGGAGATACTGAGGAAGCAGTATCTGAGGTCCTGGCGAGTACTATCTGAGGTATTGATGGAGCACTATCTGACGTATTGAGGGAGCACTATCTGAGGTACTGAGGGAGCAACTTCTGAGGTATTGAGGAAGCACTTTCTGAGGCATTGAAGGAGCACGATCTGAGGTATTGAGGATGCACTTTCTTAGGTATTGAGGGAGCACATTCTGAGGTATTGAGGACGCTCTTTCTGAGGTATTGAGGGAGCACTTTCTGAGGTATTAAGGGAGCACTATCTGAGGTATTGAGGGAGCACTATCTGATTTATTGAGGAAGCACTTTCTTAGGTATTGAGGGTGCACTATCTGAGGTACTGAGGGAGCACTTTCTGAGGTATTGTGGAAGCACTTTCTGAGGTATTGAGGGAGCACTTTCTGAGGTATAGAGGGAGCACTATCTGAGGTACTGATGGAGCACTTTCTGAGGTATTGAGGAAGCACTTTCTGAGGCATTGAGGGAGCACGATCTGAGGTATTGAGGAAGCACTTTCTTAGGTATTGAGGGAGCACATTCTGAGGTATTGAGGACGCACTTTCTGAGGTATTAAGGGAGCACTTTCTGAGGTATTAAGGGAGCACTGTCTGAGGTATTGAGGGAGCACTATCTGAGGTATTGAGGAACACTCTTAGGTATTGAGGAAGCACTTTCTGAGGTATTGAGGGAGCACTTTCTGAGGTACTGAGGGAGCACTTTCTGATGTTTTGAGGAAGCACTTTCCGAGGTATTGAGGGAGCACTTTCAGAGGTACTGAGGTAGCTCTTTCTGTGGTATTGAGGGTGCACTATCTGAAGCATGAGGGAGCACTTCCTGAGGTAACGAGCAAGCACTCTCTGAGGTACTGAGGGAGAACCATCTGTGGTATCGATGGAGCACTTTCTGAGGTATTGGGGAAGCACATTCTGAGGTACTGAGGGAGCACTTTCTGAGGTATTGAGGGATCACTATCTGAGGTACTGAGGGAACACTATCTGAGGTATTGAGGAAGCACTTTCTGAGGTATTGAGGAATCACTTTCTGAGGCATTGAGGGAGCACTTTCTGAGGTATTGAGGGAGCACTTTCTGAGGTATTGAGGAAGCACTCTCTGAGATACTGAGGGAGAACTATCTGTGGTATTGATGGAGCACTTTCTGAGGTTTTTAAGAAGCACTTTCTGAGGTACTGAGGGAGCACTTTCTGAGGTATTGAGGGGGCCCTTTCTGAGGTAATGAGGGAGCACTCTCTGAGGTATTGAGGAAGCACTTTCCGAGGTATTGAGGGAGCACTTTCTGAGGTACTGAGGGAGCACTTTCTGAGGTACTGAGGTAGCTCTTTCTGTGGTATTGAGGGTGCACTATCTGAAGCATGAGGGAGCACTTCCTGAGGTAACGAGCAAGCACTCTCTGAGGTACTGAGGGAGAACCATCTGTGGTATCGATGGAGCACTTTCTGAGGTATTGGGGAAGCACATTCTGAGGTACTGAGGGAGCACTTACTGAAGTATTGAGGGAGAACTATCTGAGGTATTGAGGGACCACGATCTGAGGTATTGAGGAAGCACTTTCTGAGGTTTTGAGGGAGCTTTTTTTGAGGTATTGAGGGAGCACTTTCTGAGGTACTGAGTGAGAACTATCTGAGATACTGAGGGAGAACTATCTAAGGTACTGAGGGAGCACTATCTGAGGTATTGAGGAAGCTCTTTCTTAGGTATTGCGGAAGCACTTTCTGAGGTATTGATGGGGCCCTTTCTGAGGTAATGAGGGAGCACTCTCTGAGGTATTGAGGAAGCACTTTCCGAGGTATTGAGGGAGCACTTTCTGAGGTACTGAGGGAGCACTTTCTGAGGTACTGAGGTAACTCTTTCTGTGGTATTGAGGGTGCACTATCTGAAGCATGAGGGAGCACTTCCTGAGGTAACGAGCAAGCACTCTCTGAGGTACTGAGGGAGAACCATCTGTGGTATCGATGGAGCACTTTCTGAGGTATTGGGGAAGCACATTCTGAGGTACTGAGGGAGCACTTACTGAAGTATTGAGGGAGAACTATCTGAGGTATTGAGGGACCACGATCTGAGGTATTGAGGAAGCACTTTCTGAGGTTTTGAGGGAGCTTTTTTTGAGGTATTGAGGGAGCACTATCTGAGGTACTGAGGGAGCACTTTCAGAGTTATTGAGGAAGCACTTTCTGAGGTACTTAGGGAGCACTTTCTGAGGTACTGAGGGAGAAGTATCTGAGGTACTGAGGGAGATCTATCTGAGGTATTGATGGAGCACTTTCTGAGGTAGTGAGGAAGCACTTTCTGTGGTACTGAGGGAAAGCTATCTGAGGTACTGAGGTAGCACTATCTGCGGTATTGAGGAAGCACTGTCTGAGGCATTGAGGGAGCACTAGCTGAGGTACTGAGGGAGCACTTTCTGAGGCACTGATGGAGAACTATCTGAGGTACTGAGGGAGAACTTTCGGAGATACTGAGGAAGCAGTATCTGAGGTCCTGGCGAGGGAGTACTGAGGGAGCACTTACTGAAGTATTGAGGGAGAACTATCTGAGGTATTGAGGGACCACGATCTGAGGTATTGAGGAAGCACTTTCTGAGGTTTTGAGGGAGCTTTTTTTGAGGTATTGATGGAGCACTATCTGACGTATTGAGGGAGCACTATCTGAGGTCCTGAGGGAGAAATATCTGAGGTACCGAAGGACCACTTTCTGAAGTATTGAGGGAGCACTTTCTGAGGTATTAAGGAAGCACCTTCTGAGGTAGTGAGGGAGAACTATCTGAGGTACTGAGGCAGAAAGTTCTAGTATATTGAGGGAGCACTATCTGAGGTACTGAGGGATAACTACCTGAGGTATTGATGGAGCACTTTCTGAGGTATTGAGGGAGCACTATCTGAGGTACTCAGGTAACACTTTTTGAGGTATTGAGGAAGCACTTTCTGAGACATTGAGGGAGCACTTTCTGAGGTATAGAGGGAGCACTATCTGAGGTACTGAGGGAGCACTTTCTGAGGTATTGAGGAAGCACTTTCTGAGGCATTGAAGGAGCACGATCTGAGGTATTGAGGATGCACTTTCTTAGGTACTGAGGGAGCACATTCTGAGGTATTGAGGACGCTCTTTCGGAGGTATTGAGGGAGCACTTTCTGAGGTATTAAGGGAGCACTATCTGAGGTATTGAGGGAGCACTATCTGATTTATTGAGGAAGCACTTTCTTAGGTATTGAGGAAGCACTTTCTGAGGTATTGAGGGTGCACTATCTGAGGTACTGAGGGAGCATTTTCTGAGGTATTGTGGAAGCACTTTCTGAGGTATTGAGGGAGCCCTTTCTGAGGTATAGAGGGAGCACTATCTGAGGTACTGAGGGAGCACATTCTGAGGTATTGAGGAAGCACTTTCTGAGGCATTGAGGGAGCAAGATCTGAGGTATTGAGGAAGCACTTTCTTAGGTATTGAGGGAGCACATTCTGAGGTATTGAGGACGCACGTTCTGAGGTATTAAGGGAGCACTTTCTGAGGTATTAAGGGAGCACTATCTGAGGTATTGAGGGAGCACTATCTGAGGTATTGAGGAAGCACTTTCTGAGGTATTGAGGAAGCACTTTCTGAGGTATTGAGGGAGCACTTTCTGAGGTACTGAGGGAGCACTTTCTGATGTATTGAGGAAGCACTTTCCGAGGTATTGAGGGAGCACGTTCTGAGGTACTGAGGTCGCTCTTTCTGTGGTATTGAGGGTGCACTATCTGAAGCATGAGGGAGCACTTTCTGAGGTAACGAGGAACACTCTCTGAGGTACTGAGGGAGAACCATCTGTGGTATCGATGGAGCACTTTCTGAGGTATTGGGGAAGCACATTCTGAGGTACTGAGGGAGCACTTTCTGAGGTATTGAGGGATCACTATCTGAGGTACTGAGGGAACAAGTTCTGAGGTATTGAGGAAGCACTTTCTGAGGTATTGAGGAATCACTTTCTGAGGCATTGAGGGAGCAATTATTGAGGTATTGAGGGAGCACTTTCTGAGGTATTGAGGAAGCACTCTCTGAGGTCCTGAGGGAGAACTATCTGTGGTATTGATGGAGCACTTTCTGAGGTTTTTAAGAAGCACTTTCTGAGGTACTGAGGGAGCACTTTCTGAGGTATTGGGGGGCACTTTCTGAGGTACTGAGGGAGCACTCTCTGAGGTATTGAGGAAGCACTTTCTGAGGTATTGAGGAAGCACTTTCCGAGATATTGAGGGAGCAGTTTCTGAGGTACTGAGGTAGCACTTTCTGAGGTATTGAGGAAGCACTTTCTGAGGTATTGAGGGAGCACTTTCTGAGGTACTGAGGGGGGACTTTCTGAGGTATTGAGGAAGCACTCTCTTTGGTACTGAGGGAGAACTATCTGTGGTATTGATGGAGCACTTTCTGAGGTATTGAGGAAGGAATTTCTGAGGTACTGAGGGAGGACTTTCTGAGGTATTGAGGGAGCACTATCTGAGGTACTGAGGGAACTAGTTCTGAGGTATTCAGCAAGCACTCTCTGAGGTACTGAGGGAGAACTGTCTGAGGTACTGAGGGAGAACTATCTGAGGTACTGAGGGAGCACTTTCTGAGGTATTAAGGGAGCACTATCTGAGGCATTGAGGCAGCAATATCTGAGGTACTGAGGGAGAACTATCTGAGGTACTGAGGGAGCACTTTCTGAGGTATTAAGGGAGCACTAACTGAGGCATTGAGGCAGCAATATCTGAGGTACTGAGGGAGCACTTTCTGAGGTATTTAGGGAGCACTATCTGATGTACTTAGGGAACAAGTTCTCTGAGGTATTGACGAAGCACTCTCTGAGGTACTGAGGGAGAACTATCTGAGGTACTGAGGGAACACTATCTGAGGTACTGAGGTAGCTCTTTCTGTGGTGTTGAGGGTGCACTATCTGAAGCATGATGGAGCACTTCCTGAGGTAACGAGCAATCACTCTCTGAGGTACTGAGGGAGAACCATCTGTGGTATCGATGGAGCACTTTCTGAGGTATTGAGGGAGCACTTTCTGAGGTATTGAGGGAGCACTTTCTGAGGTATTGAGGGAGCACTATCTGAGGTACTCAGGGAACACTTTTTGAGGTATTGAGGAAGCACTTTCTGAGACATTGAGGGAGCAATTTCTGAGGTATAGAGGGAGCACTATCTGAGGTACTGAGGGAGCACTTTCTGAGGTATTGAGGAAGCACTTTCTGAGGCATTGAAGGAGCACGATCTGAGGTATTGAGGATGCACTTTCTTAGGTATTGAGGGAGTACATTCTGAGGTATTGAGGACGCACTTTCTGAGGTATTGAGGGAGCACTATCTGAGGTATTAGGGAAGCACTATCTGAGGTATTGAGGGAGCACTATCTGATTTATTGAGGAAGCACTTTCTTCGGTATTGAGGAAGCACTTTCTGAGGTATTGAGGGAGCACTATCTGAGGTACTGAGGGAGCACTTTCTGAGGTATAGAGGGAGCACTATCTGAGGTACTGAGGGAGCACTTTCTAAGGTATTGAGGAAGCACTTTCTGAGGCATTGAGGGAGCAAGATCTGAGGTATTGAGGAAGCACTTTCTTAGGTATTGAGGGAGCACATTCTGAGGTATTGAGGCCGCACTTTCTGAGGTATTAAGGGAGCACTTTCTGAGGTATTAAGGGAGCACTTTCTGAGGTATTGAGGGAGCACTTTCTGAGGGCTGAGGGAGCACTTTCTGATGTATTGAGGAAGCACTTTCCGAGGTATTGAGGGAGCACGTTCTGAGGTACTGAGGTCGCTCTTTCTGTGGTATTGAGGGTGCACTATCTGAAGCATGAAGGAGCACTTTCTGAGGTAACGAGGAACACTCTCTGAGGTACTGAGGGAGAATCATCTGTGGTATCGATGGAGCACTTTCTGAGGTATTGGGGAAGCACATTCTGAGGTACTGAGGGAGCACTTTCTGAGGTATTGAGGGATCACTATCTGAGGTACTGAGGGAACAAGTTCTGAGGTATTGAGGAAGCACTTTCTGAGGTATTGAGGAATCACTTTCTGAGGCATTGAGGGAGCAATTATTGAGGTATTGAGGGAGCACTTTCTGAGGTATTGAGGAAGCACTCTCTGAGGTCCTGAGGGAGAACTATCTGTGGTATTGATGGAGCACTTTCTGAGGTTTTTAAGAAACACTTTCTGAGGTACTGAGGGAGCACTTTCTGAGGCATTGAGGGGGCACTTTCTGAGGTACTGAGGGAGCACTCTCTGAGGTATTGAGGAAGCACTTTCTGAGGTATTGAGGAAGCACTTTCCGAGATATTGAGGGAGCAGTTTCTGAGGTACTGAGGTAGCACTTTCTGAGGTATTGAGGAAACACTTTCTGAGGTATTGAGGGAGCACTTTCTGAGGTACTGAGGGGGGACTTTCTGAGGTATTGATGAAGCACTTTCTGAGGTATTGAGGAAGCACTCTCTGAGGTATTGAGGGAGAACGATCTGAGGTATTGATGGAGAACATTCTGATGTATTGAGGGAGCACATTCTGAGGTACTGAGGGAGAAGTATTTGAGGCACTGAGGGAGAACAATCTGAGGTACTGAGGGACCACTTTCTGAGGTATTGAGGGAGCACTTTCTGACGTACTGAGGAAGCACTATCTGAGGTACTGAGGGAGAACTATCTGAGGTACTGTGGGAGCACTATCTGAGGTATTGAGAAAGCACTTTCAGAGGTATTAAGGGAGAATTATCTGATGTATTGAGCGAGCACTTTCTGAGGTATTGAGGGAGGATTATCTGAGGTATTGAGGGAGCACTTTCTGAGGTACTGAGGGATCACTTTCTGAGGTATTGAGGTAGCACTTTCTGAGGTATTGAGGAAGCACTTTCTGAGGTATTGAGGAAGCACTTTCTGAGGTATTGATGGAGCAATGTCTGAGGTATTGAGGGAGCACTATCTGAGGTACTGAGGGAGTACTTTCTGAGGTATTGAGGAAGCACTTTCTGAGGCACTGAGGGAGAACAATCTGAGGTACTGAGGGACCACTTTCTGAGGTATTGAGGGAGCACTTTCTGACGTACTGAGGAAGCACTATCTGAGGTACTGAGGGAGAACTATCTGAGGTACTGTGGGAGCACTATCTGAGGTATTGAGAAAGCACTTTCAGAGGTATTAAGGGAGAATTATCTGAGGTATTGAGCGAGCACTTTCTGAGGTATTGAGGGAGGATTATCTGAGGTATTGAGGGAGCACTTTCTGAGGTACTGAGGGATCACTTTCTGAGGTATTGAGGTAGCACTTTCTGAGGTATTGAGGAAGCACTTTCTGAGGTATTGAGGAAGCACTTTCTGAGGTATTGATGGAGCAATGTCTGAGGTATTGAGGGAGCACTATCTGAGGTACTGAGGGAGTACTTTCTGAGGTATTGAGGAAGCACTTTCTGAGGTACTGAGGGAGCACTTTCTGAGGTATTGAGGGAGCACTATTTGAGTTACTGAGGGAGCAAGTTCTGAGGTATTGAGGAAGCACACTCTGAGGTATTGATGGAGCAAAATCTGAGGTATTGAGGGAGAACTATCTGAGGTACTGAGGAAGCACACTCTGAGGTATTGATGGAGCAATTTCTGAGGTATTGATGGAGCACTTTCTGAGGTAGTGAGGTAGCACTATCTGAGGTAATGGGGGAGCACTCTCTGAGGTATTGAGGAAGCACTTTCTGAGGTATTCAGGGAACACAATCTGATGTATAGAGGAAGCGCTTTATGAGGTAATGAGGGAGCACTTTCTGAGGTATTGTGGGAGCACTATCTGAGGGATTGAGGGATCACTTTCTGAGGTATTGAGGGAGCACTTTCACAGGTATTGAGGGAGAACTATCTGACTTATTGAGGGAGCACTTTCTGACGTACTGAGGAAGCACTAGCTGAGGTTCTGAGTGAGTACTATCTGAGGTACTGAGCGAGCACTTTCTGAGGTATTGAGGGAGCACTTTCTGAGGTACTGCGGGAGCACTATCTGAGGTATTGAGGGAGAACGATCTGAGGTATTGTGGGAGCACGATCTGAGGCATTGAGGTAGAACTATCTGAGGTATAGAGGGTGCACTATCTGAGGTATTGTGGGAGCACTTTCTGAGGTACTGAGGGAACACTTTTTGAGGTATTGAGGGAGCACTTTCTGAGGTACTGATGGACCGCTCTCTGAGGTATTGAGGGAGCACTTTCTGACGTACTGAGGAAGCATTTTCTGAGGTACTAAGGGAGCACTTTCTGAAGTATTGAGGGAGCTCTGTCTGAGGTATTGATGAAGCACTTTCTGAGGTATTGAGGAAGCACACTCTGAGGTATTGATGGAGCAATTTCTGAGGTATTGATGGAGCACTTTCTGAGGTAGTGAGGTAGCACTATCTGAGGTAATGAGGGAGCACTCTCTGAGGTATTGAGGAAGCACTTTCTGAGGTATTCAGGGAACACAATCTGATGTATAGAGGAAGCACTTTATGAGGTAATGAGGGAGCACTTTCTGAGGTATTGTGGGAGCACTATCTGAGGGATTGAGGGATCACTTTCTGAGGTAATGAGGGAGCACTTTCACAGGTATTGAGGGAGAACTATCTGACTTATTGAGGGAGCACTTTCTGACGTACAGAGGAAGCACTAGCTGAGGTTCTGAGTGAGTACTATCTGAGGTACTGAGCGAGCACTTTCTGAGGTATTGAGGGAGCACTTTCTGAGGTACTGCGGGAGCACTATCTGAGGTATTGAGGGAGAACGATCTGAGGTATTGTGGGAGCACGATCTGAGGCATTGAGGTAGAACTATCTGAGGTATAGAGGGTGCACTATCTGAGGTATTGTGGGAGCACTTTCTGAGGTACTGAGGGAACACTTTTTGAGGTATTGAGGGAGCACTTTCTGAGGTACTGATGGACCGCTCTCTGAGGTATTGAGGGAGCACTTTCTGACGTACTGAGGAAGCATTTTCTGAGGTACTAAGGGAGCACTTTCTGAAGTATTGAGGGAGCTCTGTCTGAGGTATTGATGAAGCACTTTCTGAGGTATTGAGGAAGCACTTTCTGAGGTATTGAATCAGCACTATCTGCGGTACTGAGAGAGCACTATCTGAGGTACCGAGGGAGAACTATCTGAGGTACTGAGGGAGAACTATCTGAGGTATTGAGGGAACACAATCTGTTGTATTGAGGAAGCACTTTATGAGGTATTAAAGGAGCACTTTCTGAGGTATTGAGGGAGCACTATCTGAGATACTAACGGAGAACTATCTGTGGTATTGATGGAGCACATTCTGAGATATTGAGGGTGCACTTGCTGAGGTATTGAGGGAGCACTATCTGAGATATTAAGGGAGAACTATCTGAGGTACTGAGGGAGCACTTTCTGAGGTATTGAGGGTGCACTATCTGAGGTACTGAGGGACCACTTACTCAAGTATTGAGGGAGAACTATCTGAGGTATTGAGGGACCACGATCTGAGGTATTGAGGAAGCACTTTCTGAGGTTTTGAGGGAGCTTTTTTTGAGGTATTGAGGGAGCACTATCTGAGGTACTGAGGGAGCACTTTCTGAGTTATTGAGGAAGCACTTTCTGAGGTATTGAGGGAGCACTTTCTGAGGTACTGAGGGAGAAGTATCTGAGGTACTGAGGGAGAACTATCTGAGGTATTGATGGAGCACTTTCTGAGGTAGTGAGGAAGCACTTTCTGTGGTACTGAGGGAAAACTATCTGAGGTACTGAGGTAGCACTATCTGCGGTATTGAGGAAGCACTGTCTGAGGCATTGAGGGAACACTATCTGAGGTACTGAGGGAGCACTTTCTGAGGTACTGATGGAGAACTATCTGAGGTACTGAGGGAGAACTTTCGGAGGTACTGAGGAAGCAGTATCTGAGGTCCTGGCGAGTACTATCTGAGGTATTGATGGAGCACTCTCTGAGGTATTGAGGGAGCACTATCTGAGGTACTGAGGGAGAACTATCTGAGGTACTGAGGGACCACTTTCTGAAGTATTGAGGGCTCACTTTCTGAGGTATTGAGGAAGCACTTTCTGAGGTACTGAGGGAGAACTGTCTGAGGTACTGAGGCAGCAAGTTCTAGTGTATTGTGGGAGCACGATCTGAGGCATTGAGGGAGAACTATCTGAGGTATAGAGGGTGCACTATCTGAGGTATTGTGGGAGCACTTTCTGAGGTACTGAGGGAACACTTTTTGAGGTATTGAGGGAGCACTTTCTGAGGTACTGATGGAACGCTCTCTGAGGTATTGAGGGAGCACTTTCTGACGTACTGAGGAAGCATTTTCTGAGGTACTAAGGGAGCACTTTCTGAAGTATTGAGGGAGCTCTGTCTGAGGTATTGATGAAGCACTTTCTGAGGTATTGAGGAAGCACATTCTGAAGTAGTGAATCAGCACTATCTGCGGTACTGAGGGAGCACTATCTGAGGTACTGAGGGAGAACTATCTGAGGTACTGAGGGAGAACTATCTGAGGTATTGAGGGAACACAATCTGTTGTATTGAGGAAGCACTTTATGAGGTATTGAAGGAGCACTTTCTGAGGTATTGAGGGAGCACTATCTGAGATACTAAGGGAGAACTATCTGTGGTATTGATGGAGCACATTCTGAGGTATTGAGGGTGCACTTGCTGAGGTATTGAGGGAGCACTATCTGAGATATTAAGGGAGAACTATCTGAGGTACTGAGGGAGCACTTTCTGAGGTATTGAGGGAGCACTTTCTGACGTACTGAGGAAGCACTATCTGAGGTACTGAGGGAGAACTGTCTGAGGTACTGTGGGAGCACTATCTGAGGTATTGAGAAAGCACTTTCAGAGGTATTAAGGGAGAATTATCTGAGGTATTGAGCGAGCACTTTCTGAGGTATTGAGGGAGGATTATCTGAGGTATTGAGGGAGCACTTTCTGAGGTACTGAGCGATCACTTTCTGAGGTATTGAGGTAGCACTTTCTGAGGTATTGAGGAAGCACTTTCTGAGGTATTGAGGAAGCACTTTCTGAGGTATTGATGGAGCAATGTCTGAGGTATTGAGGGAGCACTATCTGAGGTACTGAGGGAGTACTTTCTGAGGTATTGAGGAAGCACTTTCTGAGGCACTGAGGGAGAACAATCTGAGGTACTGAGGGACCACTTTCTGAGGTATTGAGGGAGCACTTTCTGACGTACTGAGGAAGCACTATCTGAGGTACTGAGGGAGAACTATCTGAGGTACTGTGGGAGCACTATCTGAGGTATTGAGAAAGCACTTTCAGAGGTATTAAGGGAGAATTATCTGAGGTATTGAGCGAGCACTTTCTGAGGTATTGAGGGAGGATTATCTGAGGTATTGAGGGAGCACTTTCTGAGGTACTGAGGGATCACTTTCTGAGGTATTGAGGTAGCACTTTCTGAGGTATTGAGGAAGCACTTTCTGAGGTATTGAGGAAGCACTTTCTGAGGTATTGATGGAGCAATGTCTGAGGTATTGAGGGAGCACTATCTGAGGTACTGAGGGAGTACTTTCTGAGGTATTGAGGAAGCACTTTCTGAGGTACTGAGGGAGCACTTTCTGAGGTATTGAGGGAGCACTATTTGAGTTACTGAGGGAGCAAGTTCTGAGGTATTGAGGAAGCACACTCTGAGGTATTGATGGAGCAAAATCTGAGGTATTGAGGGAGAACTATCTGAGGTACTGAGGAAGCACACTGAGGTATTGATGGAGCAATTTCTGAGGTATTGATGGAGCACTTTCTGAGGTAGTGAGGTAGCACTATCTGAGGTAATGGGGGAGCACTCTCTGAGGTATTGAGGAAGCACTTTCTGAGGTATTCAGGGAACACAATCTGATGTATAGAGGAAGCACTTTATGAGGTAATGAGGGAGCACTTTCTGAGGTATTGTGGGAGCACTATCTGAGGGATTGAGGGATCACTTTCTGAGGTATTGAGGGAGCACTTTCACAGGTATTGAGGGAGAACTATCTGACTTATTGAGGGAGCACTTTCTGACGTACTGAGGAAGCACTAGCTGAGGTTCTGAGTGAGTACTATCTGAGGTACTGAGCGAGCACTTTCTGAGGTATTGAGGGAGCACTTTCTGAGGTACTGCGGGAGCACTATCTGAGGTATTGAGGGAGAACGATCTGAGGTATTGTGGGAGCACGATCTGAGGCATTGAGGTAGAACTATCTGAGGTATAGAGGGTGCACTATCTGAGGTATTGTGGGAGCACTTTCTGAGGTACTGAGGGAACACTTTTTGAGGTATTGAGGGAGCACTTTCTGAGGTACTGATGGACCGCTCTCTGAGGTATTGAGGGAGCACTTTCTGACGTACTGAGGAAGCATTTTCTAAGGTACTAAGGGAGCACTTTCTGAAGTATTGAGGGAGCTCTGTCTGAGGTATTGATGAAGCACTTTCTGAGGTATTGAGGAAGCACTTTCTGAGGTATTGAATCAGCACTATCTGCGGTACTGAGAGAGCACTATCTGAGGTACCGAGGGAGAACTATCTGAGGTACTGAGGGAGAACTATCTGAGGTATTGAGGGAACACAATCTGTTGTATTGAGGACGCACTTTATGAGGTAATGAGGGAGCACTTTCTGAGGTATTGAGGGAGCACTATCTGAGATACTAACGGAGAACTATCTGTGGTATTGATGGAGCACATTCTGAGATATTGAGGGTGCACTTGCTGAGGTATTGAGGGAGCACTATCTGAGATATTAAGGGAGAACTATCTGAGGTACTGAGGGAGCACTTTCTGAGGTATTGAGGGTGCACTATCTGAGGTACTGAGGGAGAACTATCTGAGGTACTGAGGGACCACTTACTGAAGTATTGAGGGAGAACTATCTGAGGTATTGAGGGACCACGATCTGAGGTATTGAGGAAGCACTTTCTGAGGTTTTGAGGGAGCTTTTTTTGAGGTATTGAGGGAGCACTATCTGAGGTACTGAGGGAGCACTTTCAGAGTTATTGAGGAAGCACTTTCTGAGGTACTTAGGGAGCACTTTCTGAGGTACTGAGGGAGAAGTATCTGAGGTACTGAGGGAGATCTATCTGAGGTATTGATGGAGCACTTTCTGAGGTAGTGAGGAAGCACTTTCTGTGGTACTGAGGGAAAACTATCTGAGGTACTGAGGTAGCACTATCTGCGGTATTGAGGAAGCACTGTCTGAGGCATTGAGGGAACACTATCTGAGGTACTGAGGGAGCACTTTCTGAGGTACTGATGGAGAACTATCTGAGGTACTGAGGGAGAACTTTCGGAGGTACTGAGGAAGCAGTATCTGAGGTCCTGGCGAGTACTATCTGAGGTATTGATGGAGCACTCTCTGAGGTATTGAGGGAGCACTATCTGAGGTACTGAGGGAGAACTATCTGAGGTACTGAGGGACCACTTTCTGAAGTATTGAGGGAGCACTTTCTGAGGTATTGAGGAAGCACTTTCTGAGGTACTGAGGGAGAACTATCTGAGGTACTGAGGGAGCACTTTCTGAGTTATTGAGGAAGCACTTTCTGAGGTATTGAGGGAGCACTTTCTGAGGTACTGAGGGAGAAGTATCTGAGGTACTGAGGGAGAACTATCTGAGGTATTGATGGAGCACTTTCTGAGGTAGTGAGGAAGCACTTTCTGTGGTACTGAGGGAAAACTATCTGAGGTACTGAGGTAGCACTATCTGCGGTATTGAGGAAGCACTGTCTGAGGCATTGAGGGAACACTATCTGAGGTACTGAGGGAGCACTTTCTGAGGTACTGATGGAGAACTATCTGAGGTACTGAGGGAGAACTTTCGGAGGTACTGAGGAAGCAGTATCTGAGGTCCTGGCGAGTACTATCTGAGGTATTGATGGAGCACTCTCTGAGGTATTGAGGGAGCACTATCTGAGGTACTGAGGGAGAACTATCTGAGGTACTGAGGGACCACTTTCTGAAGTATTGAGGGAGCACTTTCTGAGGTATTGAGGAAGCACTTTCTGAGGTACTGAGGGAGAACTGTCTGAGGTACTGAGGCAGCAAGTTCTAGTGTATTGTGGGAGCACGATCTGAGGCATTGAGGGAGAACTATCTGAGGTATAGAGGGTGCACTATCTGAGGTATTGTGGGAGCACTTTCTGAGGTACTGAGGGAACACTTTTTGAGGTATTGAGGGAGCACTTTCTGAGGTACTGATGGAACGCTCTCTGAGGTATTGAGGGAGCACTTTCTGACGTACTGAGGAAGCATTTTCTGAGGTACTAAGGGAGCACTTTCTGAAGTATTGAGGGAGCTCTGTCTGAGGTATTGATGAAGCACTTTCTGAGGTATTGAGGAAGCACATTCTGAGGTAGTGAATCAGCACTATCTGCGGTACTGAGGGAGCACTATCTGAGGTACTGAGGGAGAACTATCTGAGGTACTGAGGGAGAACTATCTGAGGTATTGAGGGAACACAATCTGTTGTATTGAGGAAGCACTTTATGAGGTATTGAAGGAGCACTTTCTGAGGTATTGAGGGAGCACTATCTGAGATACTAAGGGAGAACTATCTGTGGTATTGATGGAGCACATTCTGAGGTATTGAGGGTGCACTTGCTGAGGTATTGAGGGAGCACTATCTGAGATATTAAGGGAGAACTATCTGAGGTACTGAGGGAGCACTTTCTGAGGTATTGAGGGTGCACTATCTGTGGTACTGAGGGAGAACGATCTGAGGTACTGAGGGACCACTTACTGAAGTATTGAGGGAGAACTATCTGAGGTATTGAGGGACCACGATCTGAGGTATTGAGGAAGCACTTTCTGAGGTTTTGAGGGAGCTTTTTTGAGGTATTGAGGGAGCACTATCTGAGGTACTGAGGGAGCACTTTCAGAGTTATTGAGGAAGCACCTTCTGAGGTATTTAGGGAGCACTTTCTGAGGTACTGAGGGAGAAGTATCTGAGGTACTGAGGGAGAACTATCTGAGGTATTGATGGAGCACTTTCTGAGGTAGTGAGGAAGCACTTTCTGTGGTACTGAGGGAAAACTATCTGAGGTACTGAGGTAGCACTATCTGCGGTATTGAGGAAGCGCTGTCTGAGGCATTGAGGGAGCACTATCTGAGGTACTGAGGGAGCACTTTCTGAGGCACTGATGGAGAACTATCTGAGGTACTGAGGGAGAACTTTCGGAGGTACTGAGGAAGCAGTATCTGAGGTCCTGGCGAGTACTATCTGAGGTATTGATGGAGCACTATCTGACGTATTGAGGGAGGTACCGAGGGACCACTTTCTGAAGTATTGAGGGAGCACTTTCTGAGGTATTAAGGAAGCACTTTCTGAGGTACTGAGGGAGAACTATCTGAGGTACTGAGGCAGCAAGTTCTAGTGTATTGAGGGAGCACTATCTGAGGTACTGAGGGATAACTACCTGAGGTATTGATGGAGCACTTTCCGAGGTATTGAGGGAGCACTATCTGAGGTACTGAGGGAACACTGTTTGAGGTATTGAGGAAGCACTTTCTGAGACATTGAGGGAGCACTTTCTGAGGTATAGAGGGAGCACTATCTGAGGTACTGAGGGAGCACTTTCTGAGGTATTGAGGAAGCACTTTCTGAGGCATTGAAGGAGGACGATCTGAGGTATTGAGGATGCACTTTCTTAGGTATTGAGGGAGCACATTCTGAGGTATTGAGGACGCTCTTTCTGAGGTATTGAGGGAGCACTTTCTGAGGTATTAAGGGAGCACTATCTGAGGTATTGAGGGAGCACTATCTGATTTATTGAGGAAGCACTTTCTTAGGTATTGAGGGTGCACTATCTGAGGTACTGAGGGAGCACGTTCTGAGGTATTGTGGAAGCACTTTCTGAGGTATTGAGGGAGCACTTTCTGAGGTATAGAGGGAGCACTATCTGAGGTACTGAGGGAGCACTTTCTGAGGTATTGAGGAAGCACTTTCTGAGGCATTGAGGGAGCACGATCTGAGGTATTGAGGAAGCACTTTCTTAGGTATTGAGGGAGCACATTCTGAGGTATTGAGGACGCACTTTCTGAGGTATTAAGGGAGCACTTTCTGAGGTATTAAGGGAGCACTATCTGAGGTATTGAGGGAGCACTATCTGAGGTATTGAGGAACACTCTTAGGTATTGAGGAAGCACTTTCTGAGGTATTGAGGGAGCACATTCTGAGGTACTGAGGGAGCACTTTCTGATGTTTTGAGGAAGCACTTTCCGAGGTATTGAGGGAGCACTTTCTGAGGTACTGAGGTAGCTCTTTCTGTGGTATTGAGGGTCAACTATCTGAAGCATGAGGGAGCACTTCCTGAGGTAACGAGCAAGCACTCTCTGAGGTACTGAGGGAGAACCATCTGTGGTATCGATGGAGCACTTTCTGAGGTATTGGGGAAGCACATTCTGAGGTACTGAGGGAGCACTTTCTGAGGTATTGAGGGATCACTATCTGAGGTACTGAGGGAACAAGTTCTGAGGTATTGAGGAAGCACTTTCTGAGGTATTGAGGAATCACTTTCTGAGGCATTGAGGGAGCACTTTCTAAGGTATTGAGGGAGCACTTTCTGAGGTATTGAGGGAGCACTCTCTGAGGTACTGGGGGAGAACTATCTGTGGTATTGATGGAGCACTTTCTGAGGTTTTTAAGAAGCACTTTCTGAGGTACTGAGGGAGCACTTTCTGAGGTATTGAGGGGGCCCTTTCTGAGGTAATGAGGGAGCACTCTCTGAGGTATTGAGGAAGCACTTTCCGAGGTATTGAGGGAGCACTTTCTGAGGTACTGAGGGAGCACTTTCTGAGGTACTGAGGTAGCTCTTTCTGTGGTATTGAGGGTGCACTATCTGAAGCATGAGGGAGCACTTCCTGAGGTAACGAGCAAGCACTCTCTGAGGTACTGAGGGAGAACCATCTGTGGTATCGATGGAGCACTTTCTGAGGTATTGGGGAAGCACATTCTGAGGTACTGAGGGAGCACTTACTGAAGTATTGAGGGAGAACTATCTGAGGTATTGAGGGAGAACTATCTGAGGTACTGAGGGAGCACTTTCAGAGTTATTGAGGAAGCACTTTCTGAGGTATTTAGGGAGCACTTTCTGAGGTACTGAGGGAGAAGAATCTGAGGTACTGAGGGAGAACTATCTGAGGTATTGATGGAGCACTTTCTGAGGTAGTGAGGAAGCACTTTCTGTGGTACTGAGGGAAAACTATCTGAGGTACTGAGGTAGCACTATCTGCGGTATTGAGGAAGCACTGTCTGAGGCATTGAGGGAGCACTATCTGAGGTACTGAGGGAGCACTTTCTGAGGCACTGATGGAGAACTATCTGAGGTACTGAGGGAGAACTATCGGAGATACTGAGGAAGCAGTATCTGGGGTCCTGGCGAGTACTATCTGAGGTATTGATGGAGCACTATCTGACGTATTGAGGGAGCACTATCTGAGGTACTGAGGGAGCAACTTCTGAGGTATTGAGGAAGCACTTTCTGAGGCATTGAAGGAGCACGATCTGAGGTATTGAGGATGCACTTTCTTAGGTATTGAGGGAGCACATTCTGAGGTATTGTGGACGCTCTTTCTGAGGTATTGAGGGAGCACTTTCTGAGGTATTAAGGGAGCACTATCTGAGGTATTGAGGGAGCACTATCTGATTTATTGAGGAAGCACTTTCTTAGGTATTGAGGGTGCACTATCTGAGGTACTGAGGGAGCACTTTCTGAGGTATTGTGGAAGCACTTTCTGAGGTATTGAGGGAGCACTTTCTGAGGTATAGAGGGAGCACTATCTGAGGTACTGATGGAGCACTTTCTGAGGTATTGAGGAAGCACTTTCTGAGGCATTGAGGGAGCACGATCTGAGGTATTGAGGAAGCACTTTCTTAGGTATTGAGGGAGCACATTCTGAGGTATTGAGGACGCACTTTCTGAGGTATTAAGGGAGCACTTTCTGAGGTATTAAGGGAGCACTGTCTGAGGTATTGAGGGAGCACTATCTGAGGTATTGAGGAACACTCTTAGGTATTGAGGAAGCACTTTCTGAGGTATTGAGGGAGCACTTTCTGAGGTACTGAGGGAGCACTTTCTGATGTTTTGAGGAAGCACTTTCCGAGGTATTGAGGGAGCACTTTCAGAGGTACTGAGGTAGCTCTTTCTGTGGTATTGAGGGTGCACTATCTGAAGCATGAGGGAGCACTTCCTGAGGTAACGAGCAAGCACTCTCTGAGGTACTGAGGGAGAACCATCTGTGGTATCGATGGAGCACTTTCTGAGGTATTGGGGAAGCACATTCTGAGGTACTGAGGGAGCACTTTCTGAGGTATTGAGGGATCACTATCTGAGGTACTGAGGGAACAAGTTCTGAGGTATTGAGGAAGCACTTTCTGAGGTATTGAGGAATCACTTTCTGAGGCATTGAGGGAGCACTTTCTGAGGTATTGAGGGAGCACTTTCTGAGGTATTGAGGAAGCACTCTCTGAGATACTGAGGGAGAACTATCTGTGGTATTGATGGAGCACTTTCTGAGGTTTTTAAGAAGCACTTTCTGAGGTACTGAGGGAGCACTTTCTGAGGTATTGAGGGGGCCCTTTCTGAGGTAATGAGGGAGCACTCTCTGAGGTATTGAGGAAGCACTTTCTGAGGTATTGAGGGAGCACTTTCTGAGGTACTGAGGGAGCACTTTCTGAGGTACTGAGGTAGCTCTTTCTGTGGTATTGAGGGTGCACTATCTGAAGCATGAGGGAGCACTTCCTGAGGTAACGAGCAAGCACTCTCTGAGGTACTGAGGGAGAACCATCTGTGGTATCGATGGAGCACTTTCTGAGGTATTGGGGAAGCACATTCTGAGGTACTGAGGGAGCACTTACTGAAGTATTGAGGGAGAACTATCTGAGGTATTGAGGGACCACGATCTGAGGTATTGAGGAAGCACTTTCTGAGGTTTTGAGGGAGCTTTTTTTGAGGTATTGAGGGAGCACTTTCTGAGGTACTGAGTGAGAACTATCTGAGATACTGAGGGAGAACTATCTAAGGTACTGAGGGAGCACTATCTGAGGTATTGAGGAAGCTCTTTCTTAGGTATTGCGGAAGCACTTTCTGAGGTATTGATGGGGCCCTTTCTGAGGTAATGAGGGAGCACTCTCTGAGGTATTGAGGAAGCACTTTCCGAGGTATTGAGGGAGCACTTTCTGAGGTACTGAGGGAGCACTTTCTGAGGTACTGAGGTAACTCTTTCTGTGGTATTGAGGGTGCACTATCTGAAGCATGAGGGAGCACTTCCTGAGGTAACGAGCAAGCACTCTCTGAGGTACTGAGGGAGAATCATCTGTGGTATCGATGGAGCACTTTCTGAGGTATTGGGGAAGCACATTCTGAGGTACTGAGGGAGCACTTACTGAAGTATTGAGGGAGAACTATCTGAGGTATTGAGGGACCACGATCTGAGGTATTGAGGAAGCACTTTCTGAGGTTTTGAGGGAGCTTTTTTTGAGGTATTGAGGGAGCACTATCTGAGGTACTGAGGGAGCACTTTCAGAGTTATTGAGGAAGCACTTTCTGAGGTACTTAGGGAGCACTTTCTGAGGTACTGAGGGAGAAGTATCTGAGGTACTGAGGGAGATCTATCTGAGGTATTGATGGAGCACTTTCTGAGGTAGTGAGGAAGCACTTTCTGTGGTACTGAGGGAAAGCTATCTGAGGTACTGAGGTAGCACTATCTGCGGTATTGAGGAAGCACTGTCTGAGGCATTGAGGGAGCACTAGCTGAGGTACTGAGGGAGCACTTTCTGAGGCACTGATGGAGAACTATCTGAGGTACTGAGGGAGAACTTTCGGAGATACTGAGGAAGCAGTATCTGAGGTCCTGGCGAGGGAGTACTGAGGGAGCACTTACTGAAGTATTGAGGGAGAACTATCTGAGGTATTGAGGGACCACGATCTGAGGTATTGAGGAAGCACTTTCTGAGGTTTTGAGGGAGCTTTTTTTGAGGTATTGATGGAGCACTATCTGACGTATTGAGGGAGCACTATCTGAGGTCCTGAGGGAGAAATATCTGAGGTACCGAAGGACCACTTTCTGAAGTATTGAGGGAGCACTTTCTGAGGTATTAAGGAAGCACCTTCTGAGGTAGTGAGGGAGAACTATCTGAGGTACTGAGGCAGAAAGTTCTAGTATATTGAGGGAGCACTATCTGAGGTACTGAGGGATAACTACCTGAGGTATTGATGGAGCACTTTCTGAGGTATTGAGGGAGCACTATCTGAGGTACTCAGGTAACACTTTTTGAGGTATTGAGGAAGCACTTTCTGAGACATTGAGGGAGCACTTTCTGAGGTATAGAGGGAGCACTATCTGAGGTACTGAGGGAGCACTTTCTGAGGTATTGAGGAAGCACTTTCTGAGGCATTGAAGGAGCACGATCTGAGGTATTGAGGATGCACTTTCTTAGGTACTGAGGGAGCACATTCTGAGGTATTGAGGACGCTCTTTCGGAGGTATTGAGGGAGCACTTTCTGAGGTATTAAGGGAGCACTATCTGAGGTATTGAGGGAGCACTATCTGATTTATTGAGGAAGCACTTTCTTAGGTATTGAGGAAGCACTTTCTGAGGTATTGAGGGTGCACTATCTGAGGTACTGAGGGAGCACTTTCTGAGGTATTGTGGAAGCACTTTCTGAGGTATTGAGGGAGCCCTTTCTGAGGTATAGAGGGAGCACTATCTGAGGTACTGAGGGAGCACATTCTGAGGTATTGAGGAAGCACTTTCTGAGGCATTGAGGGAGCAAGATCTGAGGTATTGAGGAAGCACTTTCTTAGGTATTGAGGGAGCACATTCTGAGGTATTGAGGACGCACGTTCTGAGGTATTAAGGGAGCACTTTCTGAGGTATTAAGGGAGCACTATCTGAGGTATTGAGGGAGCACTATCTGAGGTATTGAGGAAGCACTTTCTGAGGTATTGAGGAAGCACTTTCTGAGGTATTGAGGGAGCACTTTCTGAGGTACTGAGGGAGCACTTTCTGATGTATTGAGGAAGCACTTTCCGAGGTATTGAGGGAGCACGTTCTGAGGTACTGAGGTCGCTCTTTCTGTGGTATTGAGGGTGCACTATCTGAAGCATGAGGGAGCACTTTCTGAGGTAACGAGGAACACTCTCTGAGGTACTGAGGGAGAACCATCTGTGGTATCGATGGAGCACTTTCTGAGGTATTGGGGAAGCACATTCTGAGGTACTGAGGGAGCACTTTCTGAGGTATTGAGGGATCACTATCTGAGGTACTGAGGGAACAAGTTCTGAGGTATTGAGGAAGCACTTTCTGAGGTATTGAGGAATCACTTTCTGAGGCATTGAGGGAGCAATTATTGAGGTCCTGAGGGAGAACTATCTGTGGTATTGATGGAGCACTTTCTGAGGTTTTTAAGAAGCACTTTCTGAGGTACTGAGGGAGCACTCTCTGAGGTATTGAGGAAGCACTTTCTGAGGTATTGAGGAAGCACTTTCCGAGATATTGAGGGAGCAGTTTCTGAGGTACTGAGGTAGCACTTTCTGAGGTATTGAGGAAGCACTTTCTGAGGTATTGAGGGAGCACTTTCTGAGGTACTGAGGGGGGACTTTCTGAGGTATTGAGGAAGCACTCTCTTTGGTACTGAGGGAGAACTATCTGTGGTATTGATGGAGCACTTTCTGAGGTATTGAGGAAGGAATTTCTGAGGTACTGAGGGAGGACTTTCTGAGGTATTGAGGGAGCACTATCTGAGGTACTGAGGGAACTAGTTCTGAGGTATTCAGCAAGCACTCTCTGAGGTACTGAGGGAGAACTGTCTGAGGTACTGAGGGAGAACTATCTGAGGTACTGAGGGAGCACTTTCTGAGGTCTTTCGGGAGCACTATCTGAGGCATTGAGGCAGCAATATCTGAGGTACTGAGGGAGAACTATCTGAGGTACTGAGGGAGCACTTTCTGAGGTATTACGGGAGCACTAACTGAGGCATTGAGGCAGCAATATCTGAGGTACTGAGGGAGCACTTTCTGAGGTATTTAGGGAGCACTATCTGATGTACTTAGGGAACAAGTTCTCTGTGTTATTGACGAAGCACTCTCTGAGGTACTGAGGGAGAACTATCTGAGGTACTGAGGGAACACTATCTGAGGTACTGAGGTAGCTCTTTCTGTGGTGTTGAGGGTGCACTATCTGAAGCATGATGGAGCACTTCCTGAGGTAACGAGCAATCACACTCTGAGGTACTGAGGGAGAACCATCTGTGGTATCGATGGAGCACTTTCTGAGGTATTGAGGGAGCACTTTCTGAGGTATTGAGGGAGCACTTTCTGAGGTATTGAGGGAGCACTATCTGAGGTACTCAGGGAACACTTTTTGAGGTATTGAGGAAGCACTTTCTGAGACATTGAGGGAGCAATTTCTGAGGTATAGAGGGAGCACTATCTGAGGTACTGAGGGAGCACTTTCTGAGGTATTGAGGAAGCACTTTCTGAGGCATTGAAGGAGCACGATCTGAGGTATTAGGGAAGCACTATCTGAGGTATTGAGGGAGCACTATCTGATTTATTGAGGAAGCACTTTCTTCGGTATTGAGGAAGCACTTTCTGAGGTATTGAGGGAGCACTATCTGAGGTACTGAGGGAGCACTTTCTGAGGTATAGAGGGAGCACTATCTGAGGTACTGAGGGAGCACTTTCTAAGGTATTGAGGAAGCACTTTCTGAGGCATTGAGGGAGCAAGATCTGAGGTATTGAGGAAGCACTTTCTTAGGTATTGAGGGAGCACATTCTGAGGTATTGAGGCCGCACTTTCTGAGGTATTAAGGGAGCACTTTCTGAGGTATTAAGGGAGCACTTTCTGAGGTATTGAGGGAGCACTTTCTGAGGGCTGAGGGAGCACTTTCTGATGTATTGAGGAAGCACTTTCCGAGGTATTGAGGGAGCACGTTCTGAGGTACTGAGGTCGCTCTTTCTGTGGTATTGAGGGTGCACTATCTGAAGCATGAAGGAGCACTTTCTGAGGTAACGAGGAACACTCTCTGAGGTACTGAGGGAGAATCATCTGTGGTATCGATGGAGCACTTTCTGAGGTATTGGGGAAGCACATTCTGAGGTACTGAGGGAGCACTTTCTGAGGTATTGAGGGATCACTATCTGAGGTACTGAGGGAACACTATCTGAGGTATTGAGGAAGCACTTTCTGAGGTATTGAGGAATCACTTTCTGAGGCATTGAGGGAGCAATTATTGAGGTATTGAGGGAGCACTTTCTGAGGTATTGAGGAAGCACTCTCTGAGGTCCTGAGGGAGAACTATCTGTGGTATTGATGGAGCACTTTCTGAGGTTTTTAAGAAGCACTTTCTGAGGTACTGAGGGAGCACTTTCTGAGGCATTGAGGGGGCACTTTCTGAGGTACTGAGGGAGCACTCTCTGAGGTATTGAGGAAGCACTTTCTGAGGTATTGAGGAAGCACTTTCCGAGATATTGAGGGAGCAGTTTCTGAGGTACTGAGGTAGCACTTTCTGAGGTATTGAGGAAACACTTTCTGAGGTATTGAGGGAGCACTTTCTGAGGTACTGAGGGGCGACTTTCTGAGGTATTGAGGAAGCACTCTCTTTGGTACTGAGGGAGAACTATCTGTGGTATTGATGGAGCACTTTCTGAGGTATTGAGGAAGCAATTTCTGAGGTACTGAGGGAGGACTTTCTGAGGTATTGAGGGAGCACTATCTGAGGTACTGAGGGAACAAGTTCTGAGGTATTCAGGAAGCACTCTCTGAGGTACTGAGGGCGAACTGTTTGAGGTACTGAGGGAGAACTATCTGAGGTACTGAGGGAGCACTTTCTGAGGTAACGAAGAAGCACTCTCTGAGTTACTGATGGAGAACCATCTGTGGTATCTATGGAGCACTTTCTGAGGTATTGGGGAAGCACATTCTGAGGTACTGAGGGAGCACTTTCTGAGGTATTGTGGGATCACTATCTGAGGTACTGAGGGAACAAGTTCTGAGGTATTAAGGAAGCACTTTCTGAGGTATTGAGGAATCACTTTCTGAGGCATTGAGGGAGCACTTTCTGAGGTATTGAGGGAGCACTTTCTGAGGTATTGAGGAAGCACTCTCTGAGGTACTGAGGGAGAACTATCTGTGGTATTGATGGAGCACTTTCTGAGGTTTTTAAGAAGCACTTTCTGAGGTACTGAGGGAGCACTTACTGAGGTATTGAATGAGCACGATCTGCTGGACTGAGGTGGCACTTTCTGAGGTATTGAGGAAGCACTCTCTTAGGTACTGAGGGAGAACTATCTGTGGTATTGATGGAGCACTTTCTGAGGTATTGAGGAAGCAATTTCTGAGGTACTGAGGGAGGACTTTCTGAGGTATTGAGGGAGCACTATCTGAGGTACTGAGGGAGAACTATCTGAGGTACTGAGGGAGAACTATCTGAGGTACTGAGGGAGCACTTTCTGAGGTATTAAGGGAGCACTATCTGAGGCATTGAGGCAGCAATATCTGAGGTACTGAGGGAGCACTTTCTGAGGTATTTAGGGAGCACTATCTGAGGTACTTAGGGAACAAGTTCTCTGAGGTATTGACGAAGCACTCTCTGAGGTACTGAGGGAGAACTATCCGAGGTACTGAGGGAGCACTACCTGAGGTATTGAGCGAGCAATATCTGAGGTACTAAGGGAGCACTTTCTGAGGTATTTAGGGAGCACTTTCTGAGGTACTGAGTGAGAACTATCTGAGATACTGAGGGAGAACTATCTGAGGTACTGAGGGAGCAGTTTCTGAGGTATTGAGGGAGCACTTTCTGACGTACTTAGGAAGCACTAGCTGAGGTTTTGAGTGAGTACTATCTGAGGTACTGAGCGAGCACTTTCTGAGGTATTGAGGGAGCACTATCTGACGTACTGAGGGAACAAGTTCTGAGGTATTCAGGAAGCACTCTCTGAGGTACTGAGGGAGAACTATCTGAGGTACTGAGGGAGAACTATCTGAGGTACTGAGGGAGCACTTTCTGAGGTATTATGGGAGCACTATCTGAGGCATTGAGGCAGCAATATCTGAGGTACTGAGGGAGCACTTTCTGAGGTATTTAGGGAGCACTATCTGAGGTACTTAGGGAACAAGTTCTCTGAGGTATTGATGAAGCACTCTCTGAGGTACTGAGGGAGAACTATCTGAGGTAATGAGGGAGCACTACCTGAGGTATTGATCGAGCAATATCTGAGGTACTAAGGGAGCACTTTCTGAGGTATTTAGGGAGCACTTTCTGAGGTACTGAGTGAGAACTATCTGAGATACTGAGGGAGAACTATCTGAGGTACTGAGGGAGTAGTTTCTGAGGTATTGAGGGAGCACTTTCTGACGTACTTAGGAAGCACTAGCTGAGGTATTGAGGGAACACTTTCTGAGGTACTGCGGGAGCACTATCTGAGGTATTGAGGGAGAACTATCTGAAGTATTGTGGGAGCACGATCTGAGACATTGACGGAGAACTATCTGAGGTATTGAGGGAGCACTTTTAGAGGTATTGAGGGAGAACTATCTGAGGTATCGAGGGAGCACTATCTGAGGTATTGAGGGAGCACTTTCTGAGGTACTGAGGGAACACTTTTTGAGGTATTGACGGAGCCCTTTCTGAGGTACTGATGGAACACTCTCTGAGGTATTGAGGGAGCACTTTCTGACGTACTGAGGAAGCATTTTCTGAGGTACTGAGGGAGCACTTTCTGAGGTATTGAGGGAGCTCTGTCTGAGGTATTGATGAAGCACTTTCTGAGGTATTGAGGAAGCACTTTCTGAGGTATTGAATGAGCACTATCTGCGGTACTGAGAGAGCACTATCTGTGGTACTGAGGGAGAACTATCTGAGGTACTGATGGAGAACTATCTGAGGTATTGAGAGAACACAATCTGTTGTATTGAGGAAGCACTTTATGAGGTATTGAAGGAGCACTATCTGTGGTATTGATGGAGCACTTTCTGAGGTATTGAGGGTGCACTTTCTGAGGTATTGAGGGAGCACTATCTGAGATATTAAGGGAGAACTATCTGTGGTATTGATGGAGCACTTTCTGAGGGATTGAGGAAGCACTTTCTGAGGTACTGAGGGAGCACATTCTGAGGTATTGAGGGAGCACTATCTGAAGTACTGAGGGAACAAGTTCTGAGGTATTGAGGAAGCACTCTCTGAGGTACTGAGGGAGAACTATCTGAGGTACTGAGGGAGCACTTTCTGAGGTATTAAGGGAGCACTCTCTGAGGTATTGAGCGAGCAATATCTGAAGTACTTAGGGAGCACTTTCTGACGTACTGAGGAAGCACAAGCTGAGGTTCTGAGTGAGTACTATCTGAGGTACTAAGGGAGCACTTTCAGAGATATTGAGGGAGTACTTTCTGAGGTACTGAGGGAGAACTATCTGATGTATTGAGGGAGAATTATCTGAGGTATTGTGGGAGCACTATCTGAGGCAGTGAGGGAGAATTATCTGAGGTATTTAGGGTGCACTTTCAGAGGTATTGAGGGGAGAACTATCTGAAGAATTGAGGGAGCACTTTCTGAGGTACTGAGGGAGAAATATCTGAGTTACTGAGGGAGCATTTTCTGAGGTACTGAGGGAGAACTATCTGAGGTATTGAGGGAGAACTATCTGAGGTATTGTGGGAGCACTATCTGCGGCATTGAGGGAGAATTATCTGAGGTATTGAGGGAGCACTTTCAGAGGTATTGAGGGAGAACTATCTGAGGTATTGAGGAATCACATTCTGAGGTACTCATGGAGAAATATCTGAGGTACTGATGGAGCAAGTTCTGAGGTATTGAGGGAGCACTATCAGAGGTACTGAGGGAGAACTATCTGAGGTACTGATGGAGCACTTGCTGAGGTATTGAGGGATCACTATCTGAGGTACTGAGGGAGCACATTCTGAGGTATTGAGGAAGCACTTTCTGAGATATTGAGGGAGCATTTTCTGAGGTATTGAGGGAGCACTATCTGTGGTACAGAGGACGCACTTTCTGAGGTATTGAGGAAGCACTTTCTGAGATATTGAGGGAGCACTTTCTGAGGTACTGAGGGAGCGCTTTCTGAGGTATTGAGAAAGCACTTTCAAGGGTATTGAGGGAGCACTTTCTGAGGTATTGAGGGAGCACTATCTGAGGTACTGAGGAAGCACTTTCTGAGGTATTGAGGAAGCACTTTCTGAGGTATTGAGGGAACACTTTCTGAGGTACTGAGGGAGCACTTTCTGAGGTATTGAGGGGGCACTATCTGAGGTACTGAGGCGGAACTATCTGTGGTATTGATGGAGCACTTGCTGAGGTATTGAGGAAGCACTTTCTGAGGTACTGAGGGAGCACTTTCTGAGGTATTGAGGGAGCACTATCTGAGGTACTGAGGGAACACGTTCTGAGGTATTCAGGAAGCACTCTCTGAGGAACTGAGGGAGAACTATCTGAGGTACTGAGGGAGCACTTTCTGAGGTATTAAGAGAGCACTATCTGAGGCATTGAGGGAACAATATCTGAGGTACTGAGGGAGCACTTTCTGAGGTATTTAGGGAGCACTTTCTGAGGTACTGAGTGAGAACTATCTGAGGTACTGAGGCAGAACTATCTGGGGTACTGAGGGAGAACTGTCTGAGGTACTGAGGGAACAGTTTCTGAGGTATTGAGGGAGCATTATCTGTGGTATTGAGGGAGAACTATCTGAGGTATTGAGGAGCACTATCTGAGGTCTTGAGCGAGAACTATCTTCAGTATTGAGGGAGCACTCTCTGAGGTATTGATGGAGCACTTTCTGAGGTATTGAGGTAGCACTTTCTGAGGTACTGAGGGGACACTTTCTGAGGTATTGAGGGAGCACTATCTTACGTACTGAGGAAGCACTATCAGAGGTACTGAGGGAGAATTATCTGAGGTATTGATGGAGCACTTTCTGAGGTATTGAGGTAGCACTTTCTGAGGGACTGATGGAACACTCTCTGAGGTATTGAGGGAGCACTTTCGAAGTATTGAGGGAGATCTACCTGAGGTCTTGAGGGAGCACTTTCTGAGGTACTGAGGAAGCACTATCTGAGGTACTGAGGGAGCACTTTCTGAGGTACTGAGGGTGAACTATCTGAGGTACTGAGGGATTACTTACTGAAGTATTGAGGGAAAACTATCTGAGGTATTGAGGGACCACTATCTGAGGAATTGAGGAAGCACTTTCTGAGGTATTGAGGGAGCACTTTTTTGAGGTATTGAGGGAGCACTATCTGAGGTACTGAGGGAGCACTTTCTGAGGTATTGAGAAAGCACTTTCTGAGGTATTGAGGAAGCACTTTCTGAGGTATTGACGGAGCACTATCTGAGGTATTGAGGAAGCACTTTCTGAGGTACTGAGAGAGAACAGTCGGAGGTACTGAGGGAGCACTTTCTGAGGTACTGAGGGAGAACAATCTGAGGTATTGAGGGAGAACTATCTGAGGTATTGTGGGAGCACTATCTGAGGCACTGAGGGAGAACTATCTGAGGTATTGAGGTAGCACTTTCAGAGGTATTGAGGGAGAACTATCTGAGGTACTGAGGAGGTACTATCTGAGGTTTTGAGGGAGCACCTTCTGAGGTACTGAGGAAGCACTATCTGAGGTACTGAGCGAGCACTTTCTGAGGTACTGAGGGAGAACTATCTGAGGTATTGAGGGACCACTTACTGAAGTATTGAGGGAGAACTATCTGAGGTATTGAGGGACCACTATCTGAGGTATTGAGGGAGCACTTTCTGAGTATTGAGTGAGCACATTTTGAGGTATTGAGGGAGCACTATCTGAGGTACGGAGGAAGCACTTTCTGAGGTATTGAGAAAGCACTTTCTGAGGTATTGACGGAGCACTATCTGAGGTATTGAGGAAGCACTTTCTGAGGTACTGAGAGAGAACAGTCGGAGGTACTGAGGGAGCACTTTCTGAGGTACTGAGGGAGAACAATCTGAGGTATTGAGGGAGAACTATCTGAGGTATTGTGGGAGCACTATCTGAGGCACTGAGGGAGAACTATCTGAGGTATTGAGGTAGCACTTTCAGAGGTATTGAGGGAGAACTATCTGAGGTACTGAGGAGGTACTATCTGAGGTTTTGAGGGAGCACCTTCTGAGATACTGAGGAAGCACTATCTGAGGTACTGAGCGAGCACTTTCTGAGGTACTGAGGGAGAACTATCTGAGGTATTGAGGGACCACTTACTGAAGTATTGAGGGAGAACTATCTGAGGTATTGAGGGACCACTATCTGAGGTATTGAGGGAGCACTTTCTGAGTATTGAGTGAGCACATTTTGAGGTATTGAGGGAGCACTATCTGAGGTACGGAGGAAGCACTTTCTGAAGTATTGAGAAAGCACTTTCTGAGGTATTGACGAAGCACTATCTGAGGTATTGAGAAGCACTTTCTGAGGTACTCAGGGAGCACTTTCTGAGGTATTGAGAAAGCACTTTCTGAGGTATTGACGAAGCACTTTCTGAGGTATTGACGGAGCACTATCTGAGGTATTGAGAAGCACTTTCTGAGGTACTCAGGGAGCACTTTCTGAGGTATTGAGAAAGCACTTTCTGAGGTACTGAGGGAGAACTCTCTGAGGTACTGAGGGAGAACTATCTGAGGTATTGAGGGAGAACTATCTGAGGTACTGTGGGAGCACTATCTGAGGCATTCAGGGGGAACTATATGAGGTATTGAGGGAGCACTTTCGAGGTATTGAGGGAGAACTACCTGAGCTATTGAGGGAGCACTTTCTGAGGTACTGAGGAGGTACTATCTGAGGTATTCAGGGAGCACAATCTGAGGTACTGAGGGAGCACTTTCTGAGCTACTGAGGGAGACCTATCTGAGGTACTGAGGGACTACTTACTGAAGTATTGAGGGAGAACTATCTGAGGTATTGAGGGACCACTATCTGAGGAATTGAGGAAGCACTTTCTGAGGTATTGAGGGAGCACTATCTGAGGAATTGAGGAAGCACTATCTGAGGTACTGAGGGAGCTCTTCCTGAGGTATTGAGAAAGCACTTTCTGAGGTATTGAGAAAGCACTTTCGGAGGTATTGACGGAGCACTATCTTAGGTATTGAGGAAGCACTTTCTGAGGTACAGAGCGAGCACTTTCTGAGGTCCTGAGGGAGAACTATCTGAGGTACTGAGGGACCACTTACTGAAGTATTGAGGGAGAACTATCTGATGTATTGAGGGACCACTGTCTGAGGTATTGAGGAAGCACTTTCTGAGGTATTGAGGGAGCACTTTTTGAGGTATTGAGGGAGCACTATCTGAGGTACGGAGGGAGCACTTTCTGAGGTATTGAGAAAGCACTTTCTGAGGTTTTGAGGAACCACTTTCTGAGGTATTGAGGGAGCACTATCTGAGTTATTGAGAAAGCACTTGCTGAGGTACTGAGGGAGTACTATCTGAGGTACTGAGGGAGAACTATCCGAGGTATTGAGGGAGAACTATCTGAGGTACTGTGGGAGCACTATCTGAGGCATTGAGGGGGAACTATCTGAGGTATTGAGGGAGAACTTTCGAGGTATTGAGGTAGCACTTTCAGAGGTATTGAGGGAGAACTATCTGAGGTACTGAGGAGGTACTATCTGAGGTTTTGAGGGAGCACCTTCTGAGGTACTGAGGAAGCACTATCTGAGGTACTGTGGGACTACTTACTGAAATATTGAGGGAGAACTATCTGAGGTATTGAGGGACCACTATCTGAGGAATTGAGGAAGCACTTTCTGAGGTATTGAGGGAGCACTTTTTTGAGGTATTGAGGGAGCACTATCTGAGGTACTGAGGGAGCTTTTTCTGAGGTGTTGAGGGAGCACTATCTGAGGTACTGAGGGAGAACTATCTGAGGTACTGAGGGAGCACTTTCTGAGGTACTGAGGTAGAACAATCTGAGGTATTGAGGGAAAACTATCTGAGGTATTGTGGGAGCACTATCTGAGGCATTGAGGGAGAATTATCTGAGGTATTGAGGGAGCACTTTCAGAGGTATTGAGGGAGAACTACCTGAGGTATTGAGGAATCACTTTCTGAGGTACTGAGGGAGCAAGTTCTGAGGTATTGAGGGAGCACTATCTGAGGGAGCACTATCTGAGGTACTGAGGGAGAACTATCTGAGGTATTGATGGAGCACTTGCTGAGGTATTGAGGGAGCACTATCTGAGGTACTGAGGGAGCACTTTCTGAGTACAGAGGAAGCACATTCTGAGGTATTGAGGGAGCACTATCTGAGGTATTGAAGAAGCACTTTCTGAGGTACAGAGGGAGCACTTTCTGAGGTATTGAGGGAGCACTATCTGAGGTACTGAGGGAACAAGTTCTGAGGCATTCAGGAAGCACTCTCTGAGGTACTGAGGGAGAACTATCTGAGGTACTGAGGGAGCACTTTCTGAGGTATTAAGAGAGCACGATCTGAGGCATTGAGGGAGCAATATCTGAGGTACTGAGGGAGCACTTTCTGAGGTATTTAGGGAGCACTTTCTGAGGTACTGAGTGAGAACTATCTGAGGTACTGAGGGAGAACTATCTGAGGTACTGAGGGAGCAGTTTCTGAGGTATTGAGGGAGCACTTCCTGACGTACTGAGGAAGCACCAGCTGAGGTTCTGAGTGAGGACTATCTGAGATACTGAGGGAGCACTTTCTGAGGTATTGAGTGAGCACTTTCTGAGGTACTGCAGGAGAACAACCTGAGGTATTGAGGGAGAACTATCTGAGGTATTGTGGGAGCACTATCTGAGGCATTGAGGGAGAACTATCTGAGATACTGAGGGAGCACTTTCTGAGGTATTGAGGGAGCACTATCTCAGGTACTGAGGCAGAACTATCTGTGGTATTGATGGAACACTTGCTGAGGTATTGAGGAAGCGCTTTCTGAGGTACTGAGGGAACACTTTCTGAGGTATTGAGGGCGCACTACCTGAGATACTGAGGGAACAAGTTCTGAGGTATTCAGGAAGCACTCTCTGACGTACTGAGGGAGAACTATCTGAGGTACTGAGGGAGCACTTTCTGAGGTATTTATGGAGCACTTTCTGAGGTACTGAGTGAGAACTATCTGAGGTACTGAGGGAGAACTATCTGAGGTACTGAGGGAGCAGTTTCTGAGGTATTGAGGGAGCACTTTCTGACGTACTGAGGAAGCACTAGCTGAGGTTCTGAGTGAGTACTATCTGAGGTACTGAGGGAGCACTTTCTGAGGTATTGAGGGAGCACTTTTTTGAGGTATTCAGGGAGCACTTTCTGAGGTACTGAGGGAGCAATTTCTGAGGTATTAAGAAAGCACTTTCTGAGGTATTGAGGAAGCACTTTCTGAGGTATTGACGGAGCACTATCTGAGGTATTGAGGAAGCACTTTCTGAGGTACTGAGAGAGAACAGTCGGAGGTACTGAGGGAGCACTTTCTGAGGTACTGAGGGAGAACAATCTGAGGTATTGAGGGACCAGTATCTGAGGTATTGAGGAAGCACTTTCTGAGGTATTGAGGGAACACTTTTTGAGGTATTGAGGGAGCACTATCTGAGGTACGGAGGGAGCACTTTCTGAGGTATTGAGAAAGCACTTTCTGAGGTATTGAGGAAGCACTTTCTGAGGTATTGAGGGACCACTATCTGAGGAATTGAGGAAGCACTTTCTGAGGTATTGAGGGAGCACTTTTTTGAGGTATTGAGGGAGCACTATCTGAGGTACTGAGGGACCTCTTCC
Organism: Chiloscyllium plagiosum; assembly: GCF_037043375.1. NCBI lineage: Eukaryota > Metazoa > Chordata > Chondrichthyes > Orectolobiformes > Hemiscylliidae > Chiloscyllium > Chiloscyllium plagiosum. The sequence goes on along the minus strand of NW_028270162.1, from coordinate 73,880,970 downwards.
TGAGGTATTGAGAAAGCACTTTCTGAGGTATTGAGAAAGCACTTTCGGAGGTATTGACGGAGCACTATCTTCGGTATTGAGGAAGCACTTTCTGAGGTACTGAGGGTGCACCTTCTGAGGTATTGAGAAAGCACTTTCTGAGGTACTGAGGGAGAACTGTTAAGGTACTGAGTGAGCACATTCTGAGGTACTGAGTGAGAACTATCTGAGGTATTGAGGGAGAACTATCTGAGGTATTGTGGGAGCACTATCTGCGGCATTTAGGGAGAAATATCTGAGGTATTGAGGTAGCACTTTCAGAGGTATTGAGGGAGAACTATCTGAGGTACTGAGGAGGTATTATCTGAGGTATTGAGGGAGCACCTTCTGAGGTACTGAGGAAGCACTATCTGAGGTACTGAGCGAGCACTTTCTGAGGTCCTGAGGGAGAACTATCTGAGGTACTGAGGGACCACTTACTGAAGTATTGAGGGAGAACTATCTGATGTATTGAGGGACCACTATCTGAGGTATTGAGGAAGCACTTTCTGAGGTATTGAGGGAGCACTTTTTGAGGTATTGAGGGAGCACTATCTGAGGTACGGAGGGTGCACTTTCTGAGGTATTGAGAAAGCACTTTCTGAGGTTTTGAGGAACCACTTTCTGAGGTATTGAGGGAGCACTATTTGAGTTATTGAGAAAGCACTTTCTGAGGTACTGAGGGAGAACTATCTGAGGTACTGAGGGAGAACTATCTGAGGTATTGAGGGAGAACTATCTGAGGTACTGTGTGAGCACTATCTGAGGCATTGAGGGGGAACTATCTGAGGTATGGAGGGAGAACTTTCGAGGTATTGAGGTAGCACTTTCAGAGGTATTGAGGGAGAACTATCTGAGGTACTGAGGAGGTACTATCTGAGGTTTTGAGGGAGCACCTTCTGAGGTACTGAGGAAGCACTATCTGAGGTACTGTGGGAGCACTTTCTGAGGTACTGAGGAAGCACTATCTGAGGTACTGTGGGACTACTTACTGAAATATTGAGGGAGAACTATCTGAGGTATTGAGGGACCACTATCTGAGGAATTGAGGAAGCACTTTCTGAGGTATTGAGGGAGCACTTATTTGAGGTATTGAGGGAGCACTATCTGAGGTTCTGAGGGAGCTTTTTCTGAGGTATTGAGGGAGCACTATCTGAGGTACTGAGGGAGAACTATCTGAGGTACTGAGGGAGCACTTTCTGAGGTACTGAGGGAGAACAACCTGAGGTATTGAGGGAAAACTATCTGAGGTATTGTGGGAGCACTATCTGAGGCATTGAGTGAGAATTATCTGAGGTATTGAGGGAGCACTTTCAGAGGTATTGAGGGAGAACTACCTGAGGTATTGAGGAATCACTTTCTGAGGTACTGAGGGAGCAAGTTCTGAGGTATTGAGGGAGCACTATCTGAGGGAGCACTATCTGAGGTACTGAGGGAGAACTATCTGAGGTATTGATGGAGCGCTTGCTGAGGTATTGAGGGAGCACTATCTGAGGTACTGAGGGAGCACTTTCTGAGTACAGAGGAAGCACATTCTGAGGTATTGAGGGAGCACTATCTGAGGTATTGAAGAAGCACTTTCTGAGGGACAGAGGGAGCACTTTCTGAGGTATTGAGGGAGCACTATCTGAGGTACTGAGGGAACAAGTTCTGAGGTATTCAGGAAGCACTCTCTGAGGTACTGAGGGAGAACTATCTGAGGTACTGAGGGAGCACTTTCTGAGGTATTACGAGAGCACGATCTGAGGCATTGAGGGAGCAATATCTGAGGTACTGAGGGAGCACTTTCTGAGGTATTTAGGGAGCACTTTCTGAGGTACTGAGTGAGAACTATCTGAGGTACTGAGGGAGAAATATCTGAGGTACTGAGGGAGCAGTTTCTGAGGTATTGAGGGAGCACTTTCTGACGTACTGAGGAAGCACCAGCTGAGGTTCTGAGTGAGGACTATCTGAGATACTGAGGGAGCACTTTCTGATGTATTGAGTGAGCACTTTCTGAGGTACTGCAGGAGACCTACCTGAGGTATTGAGGGAGAACTATCTGAGGGATTGTGGGAGCACTATCTGAGGCATTGAGGGAGAACTATCTGAGATACTGAGGGAGCGGTTTCTGTTGTATTGAGGGAGCACATTCTGAGGTACTGAGGGAGCACTTTCTGAGGTACTGAGGGACCACTTACTGAAGTATTGAGGGAGAACTATCTGAGGTATTGAGGGACCACTATCTGAGGTATTGAGGAAGTACTTTCTGAGGTATTGAGGGAGCACTATCTGAGGTACTGAGGGAGCACTTTCAGAGGTATTGAGGGAGCACTTTCTGTGGTATTGAGGGAGCACTTTCTGAGGTATTTAGGGAGCACTTTCTGAGGAACTGAGTGAGAACTAACTGAGGTACTGAGGGAGAACTATTTGAGGTACTGAGGGAGCGGTTTCTGTGGTATTGAGGGAGCACTTTCTGACGTACTGAGGAAGCACCAGCTGAGGTTCTGAGTGAGTACTATCTGAGGTACTGAGGGAGCACTTTCTGAGTTACTGTGGGAGCACTATCTGAGAAATGGAGGGAGAACTATCTGAGGTATTGAGGTAGCACTTTCTGAGGTACTGAGGGGACACTTTCTGAGGTACTGAGGGAGCACTGTCTGACGTAATGAGGAAGCACTATCAGAGGTACTGATAGAGAACTATCCGAGGTATTGATGGTGCACTTTCTGAGGTATTGAGGGAGCACTTTATGAGGTACAGAGGAAGCACTTTCTGAGGTACTGATGGAACACTCTCTGAAGTATTGAGGGTGCACTTTTGAGGTATTGAGGGAGAACTACCTGAGGTATTGAGGAAGCACTTGCTGAGGTACTGAGGGAGCACTTTCTGAGGTATTGAGCAAGCACTTTCTGAGGTATTGAGGGAGCACTATTAGAGGTATTGAGGGAGCACTATCTGAGGTATTGAGAAAACACTTTCTGAGGTATTGAGGGAGATCTATCTGAGGTATTGAGGGACCACTATCTGAGGTATTGAGGAAGCACTTTCTGAGGTATTGAGTGAGCACTATCTGAGGTTTGAGGAAGCACTTTCTGAGGTACTGAGGGAGCACTTTCTGAGGTATTGAGCACTTTCGGAAGTATTGAGGGAGCACTTTCTGAGGTATTGAGGGACCACTATCTGAGGTATTGAGGAAGCACTTTCTGAGGTATTGAGGGAGCACTATCTGAGGTTTGAGGAAGCACTTTCTGAGGTATTGAGGAAGCACTTTCTGAGGTACTGAGGGAGCACTTTCTGAGGTATTGAGGGAGCACTATCTGATGTACTGTGGGAGCAAGTTCTGAGGTACTGAGGGAGAACTATCTGAGGTACTGAGGGAGAACTATCTGAGGTATTGATGGAGCACTTTTTGCGTATTGAGGGAGCACTATCTGAGGTACTGAGGGAGCACTTTCTGAGGTTTTGAGGAAGCACCTTCTGAGGTATTGAGGGAACACAATCTGTAGTATTGAGATAGCACTTTATGAGGTATTGAGGGAGCACTTTCGGAGGTATTGAGGGAGCACTCTCTGAGGTACTGAGGGGACACTTTCTGAGGTATTGAGGGAGCACTATCTGACGTACTGAGGAAGCACTATCAGAGGTACTGACAGAGAACTATCTGAGGTATTGATGGAGCACTTTCTGAGGTATTGAGGGAGCACTATATGAGGTACAGAGGAAGCACGTTCTGAGGTACTGATGGAACACTCTCTGAGGTATTGAGGGAGCACTTTCGAGGAATTGAGGGAGCACTATCTGAGGTACTGAGGGAGCACATTCTGAGGTATTGAGGAAGCACTTTCTGAGGTATTGAGGGAACACAATCTGTTGTATTGAGGAAGCACTTTATGAGGTATTGGGGGAGCACTTTCGGAGGTATTGAGGGAGCACTATCTGAGGTATTGAAGGAGAATTATCTTAGGTATTGAGGGAGCACTCTCTGAGGTATTGATGGAGCACTTTCTAAGGCATTGAGGTAGCACTTTCTGAGGTACTGAGGGGACACGTTCTGAGGTATTGAGGGAGCACTATCTGACGTACTGAGGAAGCACTATCAGAGGTACTGACAGAAAACTATCTGAGGTATTGATGGAGCACTTTCTGAGGTATTGATGGAGCACTATCTGAGGTACAGAGGAAGCACGTTCTGAGGTACTGATGGAACACTCTCTGTGGTATTGAGGGAGCACTTTCGAGGTATTGAGGAGAACTACCTGAGGTATTGAGGGAGCACTTTCTGAGGTACTGAGGAGGTACTATCTGAGGTATTGAGGGAGCACCTTCTGAGGTACTGAGGGAGCACTTTCTGAGGTACTGAGGGACCACTTACTGAAGTATTGAGGGAGAACTATCTGAAGTATTGAGGGACCACTATCTCAGGTATTGAGGAAGCACTTTCTGAGGTATTGAGGGAGCACTTTTGGATGTATTGAGGGAGCACTATCGGAGGTACTGCGGGAGCACTTTCAGGGGTATTGAGGGAGCACTTTCTGAGGTATTGAGGTAGCACTTTCTGAGGTACTGATGGAGCACATCCTGAGGTACTGAGGGAGCACTATCTGAGGTATTGTGGGAGCACTTTCTGAGGTATTGAGGGATCACTATCTGATGTATTGAGAAAGCATCTTCTCAGGTATTGAGGGAGCACTATCTGAGGTATTTAGGGAGCACTATCCGAGGTATTGAGAAAGCACTTTCTGAGGTATTGCGGAAGCACTTTCTGAGGGACTGAGGGAGCACTTTCTGAGGTATTGCGGGAGGACTATCTGAGGTATTGAGGAAGCACTTTCTGAGGTATTGAGGGAACACAACATGTAGTTTTGAGGAAGCACTTTATGAGGTATTGAGGGAGCACTTTCGGAGACATTGAGGGAGCACTATCTGAGGTATTGAATGAGAACTATCTTTGGTATTGAGGGAGCACTCTCTGAGGTATTGATGGAGCACTTTCTAAGGTATTGAGGTAGCACTTTCTGAGGTACTGAGGGGACACTTTCTGAGGTACTGAGGGAGCACTATCTGACGTAATGAGGAAGCACTATCAGAGGTACTGATAGAGAACAAACCGAGGTATTGATGGTGCACTTTCTGAGGTATTGAGGGAGCACTTTATGAGGTACAGAGGAAGCACTTTCTGAGGTACTGATGGAACACTCTCTGAGGTATTGAGGGTGCACTTTTGAGGTATTGAGGGAGAACTACCTGGGGTATTGAGGAAGCACTTGCTGAGGTACTGAGGGAGCACTTTCTGAGGTATTGAGCAAGCACTTTCTGAGGTATTGAGGGAGCACTATCTGAGGTATTGAGGGAGCACTATCTGAGGTATTGAGAAAACACTTTCTGAGGTATTGAGGGAGATCTATCTGAGGTATTGAGGGACCACTATCTGAGGTATTGAGGAAGCACTTTCTGAGGTATTGAGGGAGCACTATCTGAGGTTTGAGGAAGCACTTTCTGAGGTACTGAGGGAGCACTTTCTGAGGTATTGAGGGACCACTATCTGTGGTATTGTGGAAGCACTTTCTGAGGTATTGAGGGAGCACTATCTGAGGTTTGAGGAAGCACTTTCTGAGGTACTGAGGGAGCACATTCTGAGGTATTCAGCAAGCACTTTCTGAGGTATTGAGGGACCACTATCTGAGGTATTAAGGAGGCACTTTCTGAGGTACTGAGGGAGCACTTTCTGAAGTATTGAGGGAGAACTATCTGATGTACTGTGGGAGCAAGTTCTGAGGTACTGAGGGAGAACTATCTGAGGTACTGAGGGAGAACTTTCTGAGGTATTGATGGAGCACTTTCTGCGGTATTGAGCGAGCACTATCTGAGGTACTGAGGGAGCACTTTCTGAGGTATTGAGGAAGCACTTTCTGAGGTATTGAGGGAACACAATCTGTAGTATTGAGGAAGCACTTTATGAGGTATTGAGTGAGCACTTTCGGAGGTATTGAGGGAGCACTCTCTGAGGAACTGAGGGGACACTTTCTGAGGTATTGAGGGAGCACTATCTGACGTACTGAGGAAGCACTATCAGAGGTACTGACAGAGAACTATCTGAGGTATTGATGGAGCACTTTCTGAGGTATTGAGGGAGCACTATCTGAGTAACAGAGGAAGCACGTTCTGAGGTACTGATGGAACACTCTCTGAGGTATTGAGGGAGCACTTTCGAGGTATTGAGAAGAACTACCTGAGGTATTGAGGGAGCACTTTCTGAGGTAGTGAGGAGGTACTATCTGAGGTATTGAGGGATCACCTTCTGAGGTACTGAGGGAGCACTTTCTGAGGTACTGAGGGACCACTTACTGAAGTATTGAGGGAGAACTATCTGAAGTATTGAGCGACCACTAACTCAGGTATTGAGGAAGCACTTTCTGAGGTATTGAGGGAGCACTTTTTGATGTATTGAGGGAGCACTATCGGAGGTACTGCGGGAGCACTTTCAGGGGTATTGAGGGAGCACTTTCTGAGGTATTGAGGTAGCTCTTTCTGAGGTACTGAGGGAGCACATCCTGAGGTACTGAGGGAGCACTTTCTGAGGTATTGAGAAAGCACTTTCTGAGGTATTGAGCGAGCACTATCTGAGGTATTGAGAAAGCACCTTCTGAGGTATTGAGGGAGCACTATCTGAGGTATTGAGGGAGCACTATCCGAGGTATTGAGAAAGCACTTTCTGAGGTATTGCGGAAGCACTTTCTGAGGGGCTGAGGGAGCACTTTCTGAGGTATTGCAGGAGCACTATCTGAGGTATTGAGGAAGCACTTTCTGAGGTATTGAGGGAACACAACATGTAGTACTGAGGAACCACTTTATGACGTATTGAGGGAGCACTTTCGGAGGTATTGAGGGAGCACTATCTGAGGTATTGAATGAGAACTATCTTAGGTATTGAGGGAGCACTCTCTGAGGTATTGAGGGAGCACTATCTGAGGTATTCAGGAAGCACTTGCTGAGGTACTGAGGGAGCACTTTCTGAGGTATTGAGAAAGCACTTTCTGAGGTATTGAGGGAGCACTATCTGAGGTATTGTGGGAGCACTATCTGCGGTACTGAGGGAGCAAGTTCTGAGGTATTAAGGGATCACTATCTGAGGCATTGAGACAGCAATATCTGAGGTACTGAGGGAGCACTTTCTGAGGTATTTAGGGAGCACTTTCAGAGGTACTGAGTGAGAACTATCTGAGGTACTGAGGGAGAACTATCTGAGGTACTGAGGGAGAACTATCTGAGGTACTGAGGGAGCAGTTTCTGAGGTATTGAGGGACCACTTTCTGACGAACTGAGGAAGCACTAGCTGAGGTTCTGAGTGAGTACTATCTGATGTACTAAGGGAGTACTTTCTGAGGTATTGAGGGAGCACTTTCTGAGTTACCGAGAGAGAACTATCTGAGGTAATGAGGGAAAACTATCAGAGGTATTGTGGGAGCACTATCTGAGGCATTGAGGGAGAACCATCTGAGGTATTGAGGGAGAAATTTCAGAGGTATTAAGGAGAACTACCTGAGGTACTGAGGGAGCAAGTTCAGAGGTATTGAGGGAGCACTATCTGAGGTACTGAGGTAGAAATATGTGAGGTATTGATGGAGCACTTTCTGAGGTATTGAGGGAGCACTATCTGAGGTCCTGAGGGAGCACTTTCTGAGGTACAGAGGATGCACTTCCTCAGGTATTGATGGAACACACTCTGAGGTATTGAGGGAGCACTTTCGAGGTATTGAGGGAGAACTACCTGAGGTATTGAGGGAGCACTTTCTGAGGTACTGAGGAATCACTATCTGAGGTACTGAGGGAGCACTTTCTGAGGTACAGAGGAAGCACTTTCTGCGGTATTGAGGGACCACTTTCTGAGGTACTGAGGGAGCACTTTCTGAGGAATTGAGGAAGCACTTTCTGAGGTATTGAGGGAGCACCTTCTGAGGTACTGTGGGAGCACTTTCTGAGGTATTGAGGGAGCACTATCTTAAGTACTGAGGGAGCACTTTCTGAGGTATTGAGGAAGCACTCTCTGAGGTACTGAGGGAGCACTTTCTGAGGTATCGACAGAGCACTATCTGAGGGACTGAGGGAACAAGTTCTGAGGTATTCAGGAAGCACTCTCTAAGGTACTGAGGGAGAGCTATCTGAGGTATTGAGGAAGCAATTTCTGAGGTACTGAGGGAGCACTTTCTGAGGTATTGACGGAGCACTATCTGAGGTACTGAGGGAAAAAGTTCTGAGGTATTCAGGAAGCACTCTCTAAGGTACTGAGGGAAAACTATCTGAGGTACTGAGGGAGAACTATCTGAGGTACTGAGGGAGCACTTTCTGAGGTATTAAGGGAGCATTATCTGAGGCATTGTGGGAGCAATATCTGAGGTACTGAGGGATCACTTTCTGAGGTATGTAGGGAGCACTTTCTGAGGTACTGAGTGAGAACCTTCTGAGGTACTGACAGAGAACTATCTGAGGTACTGAGGGAGCACTATCTGAGGTATTGAGGGAGCACGTTCTGACGTACTGAGGAAGCACTAGCTGAGGTTCTGAGTGAGTACTATCTGAGGTACTGATACTTTCTGAGGTATTGAGGGATCACTTTCTGAGGTATTGAGGGAGCACTTTCTGAGGTACTGCGGGAGATCTATCTGGGGTATTGAGGGAGAACTATCTGAGATATTGTGGGAGCACAATCTGAGGCATTGAGGGAGGACTATCTGAGGTATTGAGGTAGCACTGTCAGAGGTATTGAGGGAGAAATGTCTGACGTATTGAGCGAGCACTTTCAGAGTTTTTGAGGGAGAACTATCTGAGGTATTGAGGGAGCCCTCTCTGAGGTATTGATGGAGCACTTTCTGAGGTATTGAGGTAGCACTTTCTGAGGTACTGAGGAGACACTTTCTGAGGTATTGAGGGAGCACCTTCTGAGGTACTGTGGGAGCACTTTCTTAGGTATAGAGGGAGAACTATCTTAAGTACTGAGGGAGCACTTTCTGAGGTATTGAGGAAGCACTCTCTGAGGTACTGAGGGAGCACTTTCTGAGGTATTGACGGAGCACTATCTGAGGAACTGAGGGAACAAGTTCTGAGGTTTTCAGGAAGCACTCTCTAAGGTACTGAGGGAGAACTATCTGAGGTATTGAGGAAGCAATTTCTGAGGTAATGAGGGAGCACATTCTGAGGTATTGATGGAGCACTATCTGAGGTCCTGTGGGAACAAGTTCTGAGGTATTCAGGAAGCACTCTCTAAGGTACTGAGGGAGAACTATCTGAGGTACTGAGGGAGTACATTCTGAGGTATTAAGGGAGCATTATCTGAGGCATTGAGGGAGCAATATCTGAGGTACTGAGGGATCCCTTTCTGAGGTATTCAGGCGGCACTTTCTGAGGTACTGAGTGAGATCTATCTGAGGTACTGACAGAGAACTATCTGAGGTATTGAGGGAGCACTATCTGAGGTATTGAGGGAGCACGTTCTGACGTACTGAGGAAGCACTAGCTGAGGTTCTGAGTGAGTACTATCTGATGTACTGAGGGATCACTTTCTGAGGTATTGAGGGAGCACTTTCTGAGGTACTGCGGGAGATCTATTTGAGGTATTGAGGGAGAAATATCTGAGATATTGTGGGAGCACTATCTGAGGCATTGAGGGAGAACTATCTGAGGTATTGAGGTAGCACTGTCAGAGGTATTGAGGGAGAAATGTCTGACGTATTGAGCGAGCACTTTCAGAGGTTTTGAGGGAGAACTATCTGAGGTATTGAGGGAGCCCTCTCTGATGTATTGATGGAGCACTTTCTGAGGTATTGAGGTAGCACTTTCTGAGGTACTGAGGAGACACTTTCTGAGGTATTGAGGGAGCACCTTCTGAGGTACTGTGGGAGCACTTCCTGAGGTATTGAGGGAGCACTATCTTAAGTACTGAGGGAGCACTTTCTGAGGTATTGAGGAAGCAATCTCTGAGGTACTGAGGGAGCACATTCTGAGGTATTGACGGAGCACTATCTGAGGAACTGAGGGAACAAGTTCTGAGGTATTCAGGAAGCACTCTCTAAGGTACTGAGGGAGAACTATCTGAGGTATTGAGGAAGCAATTTCTGAGGTACTGAGGGAGCACTTTCTGAGGTATTGACGGAGCACTATCTGAGGTACTGAGGGAACAAGTTCTGAGGTATTCAGGAAGCACTCTCTAAGGTACTGAGGGAGAACTATCTGAGGTACTGAGGGAGCACTTTGTGAGGTATTAAGTGAGCATTATCTGAGGCATTGAGGAAGCAATATCTGAGGTACTGAGGGATGACTTTCTGAGGAATTCAGGCGGCACTTTCTGAGGTACTGAGTGAGATCTATCTGAGGTACTGACAGAGAACTATCTGAGGTACTGAGGGAGCACTATCTGAGGTATTGAAGGAGCACGTTCTCACGTACTGAGGAAGCACTAGCTCAGGTTCTGAGTGAGTACTATCTGAGGTACTGAGGGAGCACTTTCTGAGGTACTGCGGGAGCACTCTCTGAGGTATTGAGGGAGAGCTATCTGAGGTACTAAGGGAGAACTATCTGAGGTACTAGGGAGAACTATCTGAGGTACTGATCGAGAACTATCTGAGGTACTGAGGGAGCACTTTCTGAGGTATTGAGGGAGCACTATCTGAGGCATTGAGGGAGTAATATCTGAGGTACTGAGGGAGAACTTTCTGAGGTATTTAGGGAGCACTTTCTGAGGTACTGAGTGAGAACTATCTGGGGTACTGAGGGAGAACTATCTGAGGTACTGAGGGAGCAGTTTCTGAGGAATTGAGGGAGCACTATCTGAGGCATTGAGGGAGCAATATCTGAGGTACTGTGGGAGAACGTTCTGAGGTATTTAGTGAGCACTTTCTGAGGAACTGAGTGAGAACTATCTGAGGTACTGAAGGAGAACTATCTGAGGTACTGAGGGAGCACTTTCTGAGGTATTGAGGGCGCACTATCAGAGGCATTGAGGGAGCTATATCTGAGGTATTGTGCAAGAACTATCTGAGGTATTGTGGGAGCAAGTTCTGAGCTATTGAGGGAGCACTATCTGAGGTACTGAGGGAGGACATTCTGAGGTACAGAGGAAGCACATTCTGAGGTATTGAGGGAGCACTATCTGAGATATTGAGGAAGCACTTTCTGAGGTATTGAGGGAGAACTTTCTGAAGTACTGAGGAACCACTTTCTGAGGTATTGAGGGAGCACTTTCTGAGGTACTGAGAGATCTCTTTCTGATGTATTGAGGAAGCACTTTCTGGGGTATTGAGGAAGCACTTTCTGAAGCACTGAGGGAGCACTTTCTGAGGTATTGAGGGAGCACATTCTGCGGTACTGAGGAAGCACTAGCTGAGGTTCTGAGTGAGTACTATCTGAGGGACTATGGGAGCACTTTCTGAGGTATTGAGGGAGCACTTTCTGAGGTACTTAGGGAGAAAACTCTGAGGTATTGTAGGAACACTATCTGAGGTATTGTGGAAGAACTATCTGAGGTATTGAGGGAGCACTATCTGAGGTACTGAGGGAGGACTTTCTGAGGTACAGAGGAAGCACTTTCTGAGGTATTGAGGGAGCACTATCTGAGATATTAAGGAAACACTTTCTGAGGTATTGAGGAGGCACTATCTGAGGTACTGAGGGAGAACTATCTTTGGTATTGATGGAGCACTTTCTGAGGTATTGAGGAAGCACTTTCTGAGGGACTGAGGGAGCACTTTCTCAGGTATTGAGGGAGCACAATCTGATGTACTGAGGGAACAAGTTCTGAGGTATTGAGGAAGCACATTCTGAGGTACTGAGGGAGAACTATCTGAGGTACTTAGGGAGAACTATCTAAGGTACTGCGGGAGCACTTTCTGAGGTATTAAGGGAGCACTATCTGAGGCATTGAGGGAGCAATATCTGAGGTACTGAGGGAGCACTTTCTGAGGTATTTAGGGGGCACTTTCTGAGGTACTGAGTGAGAACTGTCTGAGGTAGCGAGGGAGAACTATCTGAGTTACTGAGGGCGCAGTATCTGAGGCATTGCGGGAGCACTTTCTGACGGACTGAGGAAGCACGAGCTGAGGTTCTGAGTGAGTACTATCTGAGGTACTGAGGGATCATTTTCTGAGGTACTGCGTGAGCACTATCTGAGGTATTGAGGGAGAACTATCTGAGGTATTGTGGGAGCACTATCTGAGGCATTGAGGGAGAACTATCTAAGGTATTGAGGTAGCACTGTCAGAGGTATTGAGGGAGAAATGTCTGAGGTATTGCGCGACCACTTTCAGAGGTTTTGAGGGAGAACTATCTGTGGTATTGAGGGAGCCCTCTCTGAGGTATTGATGGAGCACTTTCTGAGGTATTGAGGTAGCACTTACTGAGGTACTGACGAGACACTTTCTGAGGTATTGAGGGAGCACTATCTGACGTACTGAGGAAGCACCATCAGAGGTACTGATGGAGCACTTTCTGAGGTGTTGAGGGACCACTTTCTGAGGTACTGAGGAAGCACTATCTGAGGTATTGAGGGAGCACCTTCTGAGGCACTGAGGGAGAACTATCTGAGGTACTGAGGGAGCACTTTCTGAAGTTTTGAGGGAGCACTTTCTGACGTATTGAGGGACCACTATCTAAGGTATTGAGGAACCACTTTCTGAGGTATTGAGGGACCACTATCTGAGGTATTGAGGGAGCACTATCTGACGTATTGAGGGATCACTATCTGAGGTATTGTGGAAGCACTTTCTGAGGTATTGAGGGAGCACTATCTGAGGTATTGAGGAAGCACTTTCTGATGTATTGTGGAAGCACTTTCTGAGGTACTGAGGGAGCACTTTCTGAGGTATTGAGGGTGCACTATCTGAGGTGCTGAGGGAACACTATCTGAGGTATTGAGGAAGCACACTCTGAGGTACTGAGGGAGAACTATCTGTGGTACTGAGGGAGCAGTTTCTGAGGTATTGAGGAAGCACTTTCTGACGTACTGAGGAAGCACTGGCTGAGGTTCTGAGTGAGGACTATCTGAGGTACTGAAGGAGCACTTTCTGAGGTATTGAGTGAGAACTATCTGAGGTACTGCGGGAGCACGACCTGAGGTATTGATGGAGAACTATCTGAGGTATTGTGGGAGCACTATCTGAGGCATTGAGGGAGAACTATCTGAGGTACTGAGGGAGCACTTTCTGAGGTATTGAGGGAGCACTATCTGAGGCACTGAGGCAGAACTATCTGTGGTATTGATGGAGCACTTACTGAGGTATTGAGGAAGCACTTTCTGAGGTACTGAGGGAGCACTTTCTGAGGTGTTGAGGGAGCACTATCTGAGGTACTGAGGGAACAAGTTCTGAGGTATTCAGGAAGCACTCTCTGACGTACTGAGGGAGAACTATCTGAGGTACTGAGGGAGCACTTTCTGAGGTATTAGGGAGCACTAACTGAGGCATTGAGGGAGCAATATCTGAGGTATTGAGGGAGCACTATCTGAGGTACTTAGGGAGAACTATCTGAGGTACTGAGGGAGCAGTTTCTGAGGTATTAAGGGAGCACTTTCTAACGTACTGAGGAAGCAGTTTCTGAGGTATTAAGGGAGCACTTTCTAACGTACTGAGGAAGCACTAGCTGAGGTTCTGAGTGAGTATTATCTGAGGTACCGAGGGAGCACTTTCTGAGGTATTGAGGGAGCACTTTCTGAGGTACTGCGGGAGCACTATCTGAGGTATTGAGGCAGAACTATCTGAGGTATTATCGGAGCACTATCTGAGGCATTGAGGGAGAACTATCTGAGGTATTGAGGGAGCACTTTCAGAGGTATTGAGGGAGAACAATCTGAGGTATTCAGGGAGCATTATCTGAGGTATTGAGGGAGAACTATGAGAGGTTTTGAGGAGCACTATCTGAGGTATTGAGCGCGAACTATCTGAGGTATTGAGCGAGCACTTTCAGAGGTATTGAGGGAGCACTATCTGAGGTATTGAAGGAGAACTATATTAGGTATTGAGGGACCACTCTCTGAGGTAATGATGGAGCACTTTCTAAGGTATTGAGGTAGCACTTTCTGAGGTACTGAGGGGACACTTTCTGAGGTATTGAGGGAGCACTATCTGACGTACTGAGGAAGCACTATCAGAGGTACTGACAGAGAACTATCTGAGGTATTGATGGAGCACTTTCTGAGGTATTGAGGGAACACTTTCTGAGGTACTGATGGAACACTCTCTGTTGTATTGAGGGAGCACTTTCGAGGTATTGAGGGAGAAGTACCGAAGGTATTGAGGGAGCACTTTCTGAGGTACTGAGGAGGTACTATCTGAGGTATTGAGGGAGCACCTTCTGAGGTACTGAGGGAGCACTTTCTGCGGTACTGAGGGACCACTTATTGAAGTATTGAGGGAGAACAATCTGAGGTATTGAGGGACCACTATCTGAGGTATTGAGGAAGCACTTTCTGAGGTATTGACGGAGCACTTTCTGAGGTATTGAGGGAGCACTATCGGAGGTACTGAGGGAGCACTTTCAGAGGTAATGAGGAAGCACTTTCTGAGCTATTAATGGAGCACTATCTGAGGTATTGACGGAGCACTATCTGAGGTATTGAGTAAGCACTTGCTGAGGTATTGAGGAAGCACTTTCTGAGGTACAGCGGGAGCACTTTTTGAGGTATTGAGGGAGCACTATCTGAGGTACTGAGTGAACAAGTTCTGAGGTATTCAGGAAGCACTCTCTGACGTACTGAGGGAGAACTATCTGAGGTACTGAGGGAGCACTTTCTGAGGTATTAAGGGAGCACTATCTGAGGCATTGAGGTAGCAATATCTGAGGTACTGAGGGAGCACTTTCTGAGGTATTTAGGGAGCACTTTCTGAGGTACTGAGTGAGAACTATCTGAGGTACTGAGGGAGAACTATCTGAGGTACTGAGGGAGCAGTTTCTGAGGTAGTGAGCGAGCACTTTCTGACATACTGAGGAAGCACTATCTGAGGTATTGATGGAAAATTATCTGAGGTATTGTGGGAGCACTTTCAGAGGTATTGAGCGAGAACTATTGAGGGAGCATTGTCTGAGGGTTTGAGGGAGCGCTCTCTGAGGTATTGAAGGAGAACTATCTTAGATATTGAGGGAACACTGTCTGAGGTATTGATGGAGCACTTTCTAAGGTATTGAGGTAGCACTTTCTGAGGTACTGAGGGGACACTTTCTGAGGTATTGAGGGAGCACTATCTGACGTACTGAGGAAGCACTATCAGAGGTTCTGATAGAGAACGATCTGAGGTATTGATGGAGCACTTACTGAGGTATTGAGGGAGCACTTTCTGAGGTACAGAGGAAGCACTTTCTGAGGTACTGATGGAACACTCTCTGAGGTATTGAGGGAGCACTTTCGAGGTATTGAGGCAGGACTACCTGAGGTATTGAGGGAGCACTTTATGAGGTACTGAGGAGGTACTATCTGAGGTATTGAGGGAGCACCTTCTGAGGTACTGAGGGAGCACTTTCTGAGGTACTGAGGGACCATTTACTGAAGTATTGAGGGAGAACTATCAGGTATTGAGGAAGCACTTTCTGAGGTATTGAGGGAGCACTATCGGAGTTACTGAGGGAGCACTGCCAGAGGTATTGAGGGAGCATTTTCTGATGTATTGAGGGGGCACTATCGGAGGTTTGAGGAAGCACTTTCTGAGGTACTGAGGGAGCACTTTCTGAGGTATTGAGCAAGCACTTTCTGAGGTATTAAGGGAGCACTATCTGAGGTATTGAGGGAGCACTATCTGAGGTATTGAGAAAACACTTTCTGAGGTATTGAGGGAACACAATCTGTAATATTGAGGAAGCACTTTATGAGGTACTGAGGGAGCACTTTCTGAGGTATTGAGCAAGCACTTTCTGAGGTATTAAGGGAGCACTATCTGAGGTATTGAGGGAGAACTATCTGAGGTATTGTGGGAGCACTATCTGAGGCATTGAGGGAGAACTATCTGAGGCATTGAGGGAGAACTATCTGAGGTATTGTGGGAGCACTTTCTGAGGTATTGAGGGAGCACTATCTGAGGTACTGAGGCAGAACTATCTGTGGTATTGATGGAGCAGTTTCTGAGGTATTGAGGAAGCACTTTCTGAGGTACTGAGGGAGCACTTTCTGAGGTATTAAGGGAGCACTATCTGAGGCATTGAGGGAGCAATATCTGATGTATTGAGGGAGCACTTTCTGAGGTATTTAGGGAGCACTTTCTGAGGTACTGAGTGTGAACTATCTGAGGTACTGAGGGAGCAGTTTCTGAGGTATTGAGGAAGCACTTTCAGAGGTATTGAGGGAGAACTATCTGAGGTATTATGGGAGCACTATCTGAGGCATTGAGGGAGAACTATCTGAGGTATTGAGGGAGCACTTTCAGAGGTATTGAGGGAGAACTATCTGAGGTATTGAGGGAGCATTATCTGAGGTACTGAGGGAGAACTATCTGAGGTTTTGAGGAGCACAATCTGAGGTATTGAGCGAGAACTATCTGAGGTATTGAGCGAGCACTTTCAGAGGTTTTGAGGGAGCACTATCTGAGGTATTGAAGGAGAACTATCTTAGGTGTTGAGGGAGCACTCTCTGAGGTAATGATGGAGCACTTTCTCAGGTATTGAGGTAGCACTATCTGACGTACTGAGGAAGCACTATCAGAGGTACTGATAGAGATCTATCTGAGGTATTGATGCAGCATTTTCTGAGGTATTGAGGAAGCACTATCTGAGGTATTGAGGAAGCACTTTCTGAGGTACTGAGGGAGCATTTCTGAGGTATTGAGAAAGCACTTTCTGAGGTATTGAGGGAGCACAATCTGAGGTATTGAGGGAGCACTATCTGAGTTTTTGAGAAAGCACTTGCTGAGGTATTGAGGAAGCACTTTCTGAGGTACAGAGGGAGCACTTTCTGAGGTATTGAGGGAGCACTATCTGAGGTACTGAGTGAACAAGTTCTGAGGTATTCAGGAAGCACTCTCTGACGTACTGAGGGAGAACTATCTGAGGTACTGAGGGAGCACGTTCTGAGGTATTAAGAGAGCACTATTTGAGGCATTGAGGGAGCAATATCTGAGGTACTGAGCGAGCACTTTCTGAGGTATTGAGGGAGCACTTTCTGAGGTACTGAGGGAGAACTATCTGAGGTACTGAGGGAGCAGTTTCTGAGGTATTGAGGGAGCACTTTCTGACATACTGAGGAAGCACTAGATGAGGTTCTGAGTGAGTACTATCTGAGGTACTGAGGGAGCACTTTCTGAGGTATTGAGGGAGCACTTTCTGAGGTACTGCGTGAGCACTATCTGAGGTATTGATGGAGAACTATCTGAGGTATTGTGGGAGCAGTAGCTGAGGCATTGAGGGAGAACTATCTGAGGTACTGAGCGAACACTTTCAGAGGTTTTGAGGGAGCACTCTCTGAGGTATTGAAGGAGAACTATCTTAGGTAGTGAGGTAGCACTTTCTGAGGTACTGAGGGGACACTTTCTGAGGTATTGAGGGAGCACTATCTGACGTACTGAGGAAGCACTATCAGAGGTATTGAAGGAGAACGATCTGAGGTATTGATGGATCACATTCTGAGGTATTGAGGGAGCACTTTCTGACGTTCAGAGTAAGCACTTTCGGAGGTACTGATGGAACACTCTCTGAGGTATTGAGGGAGCCCTTTCTGAGGTACTGAGGAGGTACTATCTGAGGTATTGAGGGAGCACCTTCTGAGGTACTGAGGGAGCACTTTCTGAGTTATTGAGAAAGCATTTTCTGAGGTATTGAGGGAGCACTATCTGAGGTATTGAGGGAGCACTATCTGAGGTATTGAGAAAACACTTTCTGAGGTATTGAGGAAGCACTTTCTGAGGTACTGAGGGAGCAAGTTCTGAGGTACTGTGGGAGAACTATCTGAGGTACTGAGGGAGAACTATCTGAGGTATTGACGGAGCACTTTCTGAGGTATTGAGGGAGCACTGTCTGAGGTACTGAGGGAGCACTTTCTGAGGTATTGAGGAAGCACTTTCTGATGTATTGAGGGAACAAATTTGTAGTATTGAGGAAGCACTTTATGAGGTATTGAGGGAGCACTTTCGGAGGTATTGAGGGAGCACTATCTGAGGTATTGAAGGAGAGTTATCTTCGGTATTGAGGGAGCACTCTCTGAGGTATTGATAGAGCACTTTCTAAGGTATTGAGGCAGCGCTTTCTTAGGTACTGAGGGGACACTTTCTGAGGTATTGAGGGAGCACTATCTGACGTACTGAGGAAGCACTATCAGAGGTACTGACAGAGAACTATCTGAGGTATTGATGCATCACTTTCTGAGGTATTGAGGGAGCACTATCTGAGGTACAGAGGAAGCACGTTCTGAGGTACTGATGGAACACTCTCTGAGGTATTGAGGGAGCACTTTCGAGGTATTGAGGGAGAACTACCTGAGGTATTGAGGGAGCACTTTCTGAGGTCCTGAGGAGGTACGATCTGAGGTATTAAGGGAGCACCTTCTGAGGTACTGAGGGAGCACTTTCTGAGGTACTGAGAAAGTACCTCAGAAAGTACTGAGGGAGCACTTTCTGAGGTACTGAGAAAGTACTTTCTGAGGTTCTGAGGACCACTTACTGAAGTATTGAGGGAGAACTATCTGAAGTATTGAGGGACCACTATCTCAGGTATTGAGGAAGCACTTTCTGAGGTATTGAGGGAGCACTTTTTGATGTATTGAGGGAACACTATCGGAGGTACTGAGGGAGCACTTTCAGTGGTATTGAGGGAGCACGTTCTGAGGTATTGAGGTAGCACTTTCTGAGGTACTGAGGGAGCACTATCTGAGGTATTGAGAAAGCACTTTCTGAGGTATTGTGGAAGCACTTTCTGAGGGACTGATGGAGCATTATCTGAGGTATTCAGGGAGCACTATCTGAGGTATTGAGGAAGCACTTTCTGAGGTATTGAGGGAACACAATATGTAGTATTGAGGAAGCACTTTATGAGGTATTGAGGGAGCACTTTCGGAGGTATTGAGGGAGCACTATCTGAGGTATTGAAGGAGAACTATCTTAGGTATTGAGGGAGCACTCTCTGAGGTATTGATGGAGCACTTTCTAAGGTATTGAGGTAGCACTTTCTGAGGTATTGAGGGGACACTTCCTGAGGTATTGAGGGAGCACTATCTGACGTACTGAGGAAGCACTATCAGAGGTACTGATAGAGAACTATCCGAGGTATTGATGGAGCACTTTCTGAGGTATTGAGGGAGCACTTTATGAGGTACAGAGGAAGCACTTTCTGAGATGCTGATGGAACACTCTCTGAGGTATTGAGGGAGCACTTTTGAGGTATTGAGGGAGAACTACCTGAGGTATTGAGGGAGCACTTTCTGAGGTTCTGAGGAGGTACTATCTGAGGTATTGAGGGAGTACCT
Organism: Chiloscyllium plagiosum; assembly: GCF_037043375.1. NCBI lineage: Eukaryota > Metazoa > Chordata > Chondrichthyes > Orectolobiformes > Hemiscylliidae > Chiloscyllium > Chiloscyllium plagiosum. Next base: position 73,861,547 of record NW_028270162.1, on the reverse strand, counting down.
ACTGAGGTACTGAGGGAGCATTTTCTGAGGTACTGTGGGACCATTTACTGAAGTATTGAGGGAGAACTATCTGAGGTATTGAGGGACCACTATCTGAGGTATTAAGGAAGCACTTTCTGGGGTATTGAGGGAGCACTATCTGAGGTACTGAGGGAGCACTTTCTGAGGTATTAAGGGAGCACTATCTGAGGCATTGAGGGAGCAATATCTGAGGTATTGAGGGAGCACTTTCTGAAGTATTGAGGGAGAACTATCTGAGGTTTTGAGGGAGCACTCTCTGAGGTATTGAAGGAGAACTATCTTAGGTATTGAGGGAGCACTGTCTGAGGTATTGATGCAGCACTTTCTAAGGTATTGAGGTAGCACTTTCTGAGGTACTGAGGGAACACTTTCTGAGGTATTGAGGGAGCACTATCTGGCGTACTGAGGAAGCACTATCAGAGGTTCTGATAGAGAACGATCTGAGGTATTGATGGAGCACTTTCTGATGTATTGAGGGAGCACTTTCTGAGGTACAGAGGAAGCACTTTCTGAGGTACTGATGGAACACTCTCTGAGGTATTGAGGGAGCACTTTCGAGGTATTGAGGGAGAACTACCTGAGGTATTGAGGGAGCACTTTCTGAGGTACTGAGGAGGTACTATCTGAGGTATTGAGGGAGCACCTTCTGAGGTACTGAGGGAGCACTTTCTGAGGTACTGAGGGACCACTTACTGAAGTATTGAGGGAGAACTATCTGAGGTATTGAGGAAGCACTTTCTGAGGTATTGAGGGAGCACTATCGGAGGTACTGAGAGAGCACTTTCAGAGATATTGAGGGTACATTTTCTGATGTATTGAGGGAGCACTATCGGAGGTTTGAGGAAGCACTTTCTGAGGTACTGAGGGAGCACTTTCTGAGGTATTGAGCAAGCACTTTCTGAGGTATTGAGGGAGCACTATCTGAGGTATTGAGGGAGCACTATCTGAGGTATTGAGAAAACACTTTCTGAGGTATTGAGGAAGCACTTTCTGAGGTACTGAGGGAGCAAGTTCTGAGGTACTGAGGGAGAACTATCTGAGGTACTGAGGGAGAACTATCTGAGGTATTGATGGAGCACTTTCTGAGGTATTGAGGGAGCACTGTCTGAGGTACTGAGGGAGCACTTTATGAGGTGTTGAGGAAGCACTTTCTGAGGTATTGAGTGAACACAATCTGTAGTATTGAGGAAGCACTTTATGAGGTATTGAGGGAGCACTTTCCGAGGTATTGAGGGAGCACTATCTGAGGTATTGAAGGAGAATTATCTTCGGTATTGAGCGAGCACTCTCTGAGGTATTGATGGAGCACTTTCTAAGGTATTGAGGCAGCACTTTCTGAGGTACTGAGGGGACACTTTCTGAGGTATTGAGGGAGCACTATCTGACGTACTGAGGAAGCACTATCAGAGGTACTGACAGAGAACTATCTGAGGTATTGATGGATCACTTTCTGAGGTATTGAGGGAGCACTATCTGAGGTATAGAGGAAGCACGTTCTGAAGTACTGATGGAACACTCTCTGAGGTACTGAGGGAGCACTTTCGAGGTATTGAGGGAGAACTACCTGAGGTATTGAGGGAGCACTTTCTGAGGTAATGAGGAGGTACGATCTGAGGTATTGAGGGAGCACCTTCTGAGGTACTGAGCGAGCACTTTCTAAGGTACTGAGGGACAACTTACTGAAGTATTGAGGGAGAACTATCTGAAGTATTGAGGGACCACTATCTCAGGTATTGAGGAAGCACTTTCTGAGGTATTGGGGGAGCACTTTTTGATGTATTGAGGGATCACTATCGGAGGTACTGAGGGAGCACTTTCAGGGGTATTGAGGGAGCACTTTCTGAGGTATTGAGGTAGCACTTTCTGAGGTACTGAGGTAGCACTATCTGAGGTATTTAGAAAGCACTTTCTGAGGTATTGTGGAAGCACTTTCTGAGGGACTGAGGGAGCACTTTCTGAGGTATTGAGGGAGCGCTATCTGAGGTATTGAGGAAGCACTTTCTGAGGTATTGAGGGAACACAATATGTAGTATTGAGGAAGCACTTTATGAGGTATTGAGGGAGCACTTTCGGAGGTATTGAGGGAGCACTATCTGAGGTATTGAAGGAGAACTATCTTAGGTATTGAGGGACCACTATCTGAGGTATTGAAGGAGAACTATCTTAGGTATTGAGGGAGCACTCTCTGAGGTATTGATGGAGCACTTTCTAAGATATTGAGGTAGCACTTTCTGAGGTATTGAGGGGACACTTCCTGAGGTATTGAGGGAGCACTATCTGACGTACTGAGGAAGCACTATCAGAGGTACTGATAGAGAACTATCCGAGGTATTGATGGAGCACTTTCTGAGGTATTGAGGGAGCACTTTATGAGGTACAGAGGAAGCACTTTCTGAGATACTGATGGAACACTCTCGAAGGTATTGAGGGAGCACTTTTGAGGTATTGAGGGAGAACTACCTGAGGTATTGAGGGAGCACTTTCAGAGGTACTGAGGAGGTACTATCTGAGGTATTGAGGGAGCACCTTCTGAGGTACTGAGGGAGCAATTTCTGAGGTACTGTGGGACCACTTACTGAAGTATTGAGGGAGAACTATCTGAGGTATTGAGTGACCACTATCTGAGGTATTAAGGAAACACTTTCTGAGGTATTGAGGGAGCACTATCTGAGGTATTGTGGAAGCACTTGCTGAGGTACTGAGGGAGCACTTTCTGAGGTGTTGAGAAAGCACTTTCTGACGTATTGAGGGAGCACTATCTGATGTACTGAGGGAGCACTTTCTGAGGTATTAAGGGAGCACTATCTGAGGCATTGAGGTAGCAATATCTGAGGTATTGAGGGAGCACTTTCTGAGGTATTGAGGGAGCATTATCTGAGGTTTTGAGGGAGCACTCTCTGAGGTATTGAAGGAGAACTATCTTAGGTATTGAGGGAGCACTGTCAGGGGTATTGATGGAGCACTTTCTAAGGTATTGAGGTAGCACTTTCTGAGGTACTGAGGGAACACTTTCTGAGGTATTGAGGGAGCACTATCTGACGTACTGAGGAAGCACTATCAGAGGTTCTGATAGAGAACGATCTGAGGTATTGATGGAGCACTTTCTGAGGTATTGAGGGAGCACTTTCTGAGGTACAGAGGAAGCACTTTCTGAGGTACTGATGGAACACTCTCTGAGGTATTGAGGGAGCACTTTCGTGGTATTGAGGGAGAACTACCTGAGGTATTGAGGGAGCACTTTCTGAGGTACTGAGGAGGTACTATCTGAGGTATTGAGGGAGCACCTTCTGAGGTACTGAGGGAGCACTTTCTGAGGTACTGAGGGACCACTTATGAAGTATTGAGGGAGAACTATCTGAGGTATTGAGGAAGCACATTCTGAGGTATTGAGGGAGCACTATCTGAGGTATTGAGGGAGCACTATCTGAGGTATTGAGAAAACACTTTCTGAGGTATTGAGGGAACACAATCTGTAATATTGAGGAAGCACTTTATGAGGTATTGAGGGAGCACTTTGTGAGGTACTGCGGGAGCACCACCTGAGGTATTGAGGGAGAACTATCTGAGGCATTGTGGAGGCACTATCTGAGGCATTGAGGGAGAACTATCTGAGGCATTGAGGGAGAACTATCTGAGGTATTGAGGAAGCACTTTCTGAGGTACTGAGGGAGCAAGTTCTGAGGTACTGTGGGAGAACTATCTGAGGTACTGAGGGAGAACTATCTGAGGTATTGATGGAGCACTTTCTGAGGTATTGAGGGAGCATTTTCTGATGTATTGAGGGAGCACTATCGGAGGTTTGAGGAAGCACTTTCTGAGGTACTGAGGGAGCACTTTCTGAGGTATTGAGCAAGCACTTTTTGAGGTATTGAGGGAGCACTATCTGAGGTATTGAGAAAACAATTTCTGAGGTATTGAGGAATCACTTTCTGAGATACTGAGGGAGCAAGTTCTGAGTTACTGAGGGAGAACTATCTGAGGTACTGAGGGAGAACTATCTGAGGTATTGATGGAGCACTTTCTGAGGTATTGAGGTAGCACTATCTGAGGTACTGAGGGAGCAATTTCTGAGGTATTGAGGGAACACAATCTGTAGTATTGAGGAAGCACTTTATGAGGTATTGAGTGAGCACTTTCGGAGGTACTGAGGGGACACTTTCTGAGGTATTGAGGGAGCACTATCTGACGTACTGAGGAAGCACTATCAGAGGTACTGACAGAGAACTATCTGAGGTATTGATGGATCACTTGCTGAGGTATTGAGGGAGCACTATCTGAGGTACAGAGGAAGCACGTTCTGAGGTACTGATGGAACACTCTCTGAGGTATTGAGGAAGCACTTTCAGAGGTATTGAGGGAGAACTATCTGAGGTATTATGGGAGCACTATCTGAGGCATTGAGGGAGAACTATCTGAGGTATTGAGGGAGCACTTTCAGAGGTATTGAGGGAGAACTATCTGAGGTATTGAGGGAGCATTATCTGAGGTACTGAGGGAGAACTATCTGAGGTTTTGAGGAGCACAATCTGAGGTATTGAGCGAGAACTATCTGAGGTATTGAGCGAGCACTTTCAGAGGTTTTGAGGGAGCACTATCTGAGGTATTGAAGGAGAACTATCTTAGGTGTTGAGGGAGCACTCTCTGAGGTAATGATGGAGCACTTTCTCAGGTATTGAGGTAGCACTATCTGACGTACTGAGGAAGCACTATCAGAGGTACTGATAGAGATCTATCTGAGGTATTGATGCAGCATTTTCTGAGGTATTGAGGAAGCACTATCTGAGGTATTGAGGAAGCACTTTCTGAGGTACTGAGGGAGCATTTCTGAGGTATTGAGAAAGCACTTTCTGAGGTATTGAGGGAGCACAATCTGAGGTATTGAGGGAGCACTATCTGAGTTTTTGAGAAAGCACTTGCTGAGGTATTGAGGAAGCACTTTCTGAGGTACAGAGGGAGCACTTTCTGAGGTATTGAGGGAGCACTATCTGAGGTACTGAGTGAACAAGTTCTGAGGTATTCAGGAAGCACTCTCTGACGTACTGAGGGAGAACTATCTGAGGTACTGAGGGAGCACGTTCTGAGGTATTAAGAGAGCACTATTTGAGGCATTGAGGGAGCAATATCTGAGGTACTGAGCGAGCACTTTCTGAGGTATTGAGGGAGCACTTTCTGAGGTACTGAGGGAGAACTATCTGAGGTACTGAGGGAGCAGTTTCTGAGGTATTGAGGGAGCACTTTCTGACATACTGAGGAAGCACTAGATGAGGTTCTGAGTGAGTACTATCTGAGGTACTGAGGGAGCACTTTCTGAGGTATTGAGGGAGCACTTTCTGAGGTACTGCGTGAGCACTATCTGAGGTATTGATGGAGAACTATCTGAGGTATTGTGGGAGCAGTAGCTGAGGCATTGAGGGAGAACTATCTGAGGTACTGAGCGAACACTTTCAGAGGTTTTGAGGGAGCACTCTCTGAGGTATTGAAGGAGAACTATCTTAGGTAGTGAGGTAGCACTTTCTGAGGTACTGAGGGGACACTTTCTGAGGTATTGAGGGAGCACTATCTGACGTACTGAGGAAGCACTATCAGAGGTATTGAAGGAGAACGATCTGAGGTATTGATGGATCACATTCTGAGGTATTGAGGGAGCACTTTCTGACGTTCAGAGTAAGCACTTTCGGAGGTACTGATGGAACACTCTCTGAGGTATTGAGGGAGCCCTTTCTGAGGTACTGAGGAGGTACTATCTGAGGTATTGAGGGAGCACCTTCTGAGGTACTGAGGGAGCACTTTCTGAGTTATTGAGAAAGCATTTTCTGAGGTATTGAGGGAGCACTATCTGAGGTATTGAGGGAGCACTATCTGAGGTATTGAGAAAACACTTTCTGAGGTATTGAGGAAGCACTTTCTGAGGTACTGAGGGAGCAAGTTCTGAGGTACTGTGGGAGAACTATCTGAGGTACTGAGGGAGAACTATCTGAGGTATTGACGGAGCACTTTCTGAGGTATTGAGGGAGCACTGTCTGAGGTACTGAGGGAGCACTTTCTGAGGTATTGAGAAAGCACTTTCTGAGGTATTGTGGAAGCACTTTCTGAGGGACTGATGGAGCATTATCTGAGGTATTCAGGGAGCACTATCTGAGGTATTGAGGAAGCACTTTCTGAGGTATTGAGGGAACACAATATGTAGTATTGAGGAAGCACTTTATGAGGTATTGAGGGAGCACTTTCGGAGGTATTGAGGGAGCACTATCTGAGGTATTGAAGGAGAACTATCTTAGGTATTGAGGGAGCACTCTCTGAGGTATTGATGGAGCACTTTCTAAGGTATTGAGGTAGCACTTTCTGAGGTATTGAGGGGACACTTCCTGAGGTATTGAGGGAGCACTATCTGACGTACTGAGGAAGCACTATCAGAGGTACTGATAGAGAACTATCCGAGGTATTGATGGAGCACTTTCTGAGGTATTGAGGGAGCACTTTATGAGGTACAGAGGAAGCACTTTCTGAGATGCTGATGGAACACTCTCTGAGGTATTGAGGGAGCACTTTTGAGGTATTGAGGGAGAACTACCTGAGGTATTGAGGGAGCACTTTCTGAGGTTCTGAGGAGGTACTATCTGAGGTATTGAGGGAGTACCTACTGAGGTACTGAGGGAGCATTTTCTGAGGTACTGTGGGACCATTTACTGAAGTATTGAGGGAGAACTATCTGAGGTATTGAGGGACCACTATCTGAGGTATTAAGGAAGCACTTTCTGGGGTATTGAGGGAGCACTATCTGAGGTACTGAGGGAGCACTTTCTGAGGTATTAAGGGAGCACTATCTGAGGCATTGAGGGAGCAATATCTGAGGTATTGAGGGAGCACTTTCTGAAGTATTGAGGGAGAACTATCTGAGGTTTTGAGGGAGCACTCTCTGAGGTATTGAAGGAGAACTATCTTAGGTATTGAGGGAGCACTGTCTGAGGTATTGATGCAGCACTTTCTAAGGTATTGAGGTAGCACTTTCTGAGGTACTGAGGGAACACTTTCTGAGGTATTGAGGGAGCACTATCTGGCGTACTGAGGAAGCACTATCAGAGGTTCTGATAGAGAACGATCTGAGGTATTGATGGAGCACTTTCTGATGTATTGAGGGATCACTTTCTGAGGTACAGAGGAAGCACTTTCTGAGGTACTGATGGAACACTCTCTGAGGTATTGAGGGAGCACTTTCGAGGTATTGAGGGAGAACTACCTGAGGTATTGAGGGAGCACTTTCTGAGGTACTGAGGAGGTACTATCTGAGGTATTGAGGGAGCACCTTCTGAGGTACTGAGGGAGCACTTTCTGAGGTACTGAGGGACCACTTACTGAAGTATTGAGGGAGAACTATCTGAGGTATTGAGGAAGCACTTTCTGAGGTATTGAGGGAGCACTATCGGAGGTACTGAGAGAGCACTTTCAGAGATATTGAGGGTACATTTTCTGATGTATTGAGGGAGCACTATCGGAGGTTTGAGGAAGCACTTTCTGAGGTACTGAGGGAGCACTTTCTGAGGTATTGAGCAAGCACTTTCTGAGGTATTGAGGGAGCACTATCTGAGGTATTGAGGGAGCACTATCTGAGGTATTGAGAAAACACTTTCTGAGGTATTGAGGAAGCACTTTCTGAGGTACTGAGGGAGCAAGTTCTGAGGTACTGAGGGAGAACTATCTGAGGTACTGAGGGAGAACTATCTGAGGTATTGATGGAGCACTTTCTGAGGTATTGAGGGAGCACTGTCTGAGGTACTGAGGGAGCACTTTATGAGGTGTTGAGGAAGCACTTTCTGAGGTATTGAGTGAACACAATCTGTAGTATTGAGGAAGCACTTTATGAGGTATTGAGGGAGCACTTTCCGAGGTATTGAGGGAGCACTATCTGAGGTATTGAAGGAGAATTATCTTCGGTATTGAGCGAGCACTCTCTGAGGTATTGATGGAGCACTTTCTAAGGTATTGAGGCAGCACTTTCTGAGGTACTGAGGGGACACTTTCTGAGGTATTGAGGGAGCACTATCTGACGTACTGAGGAAGCACTATCAGAGGTACTGACAGAGAACTATCTGAGGTATTGATGGATCACTTTCTGAGGTATTGAGGGAGCACTATCTGAGGTATAGAGGAAGCACGTTCTGAAGTACTGATGGAACACTCTCTGAGGTACTGAGGGAGCACTTTCGAGGTATTGAGGGAGAACTACCTGAGGTATTGAGGGAGCACTTTCTGAGGTAATGAGGAGGTACGATCTGAGGTATTGAGGGAGCACCTTCTGAGGTACTGAGCGAGCACTTTCTAAGGTACTGAGGGACAACTTACTGAAGTATTGAGGGAGAACTATCTGAAGTATTGAGGGACCACTATCTCAGGTATTGAGGAAGCACTTTCTGAGGTATTGGGGGAGCACTTTTTGATGTATTGAGGGATCACTATCGGAGGTACTGAGGGAGCACTTTCAGGGGTATTGAGGGAGCACTTTCTGAGGTATTGAGGTAGCACTTTCTGAGGTACTGAGGTAGCACTATCTGAGGTATTTAGAAAGCACTTTCTGAGGTATTGTGGAAGCACTTTCTGAGGGACTGAGGGAGCACTTTCTGAGGTATTGAGGGAGCGCTATCTGAGGTATTGAGGAAGCACTTTCTGAGGTATTGAGGGAACACAATATGTAGTATTGAGGAAGCACTTTATGAGGTATTGAGGGAGCACTTTCGGAGGTATTGAGGGAGCACTATCTGAGGTATTGAAGGAGAACTATCTTAGGTATTGAGGGACCACTATCTGAGGTATTGAAGGAGAACTATCTTAGGTATTGAGGGAGCACTCTCTGAGGTATTGATGGAGCACTTTCTAAGATATTGAGGTAGCACTTTCTGAGGTATTGAGGGGACACTTCCTGAGGTATTGAGGGAGCACTATCTGACGTACTGAGGAAGCACTATCAGAGGTACTGATAGAGAACTATCCGAGGTATTGATGGAGCACTTTCTGAGGTATTGAGGGAGCACTTTATGAGGTACAGAGGAAGCACTTTCTGAGATACTGATGGAACACTCTCGAAGGTATTGAGGGAGCACTTTTGAGGTATTGAGGGAGAACTACCTGAGGTATTGAGGGAGCACTTTCAGAGGTACTGAGGAGGTACTATCTGAGGTATTGAGGGAGCACCTTCTGAGGTACTGAGGGAGCAATTTCTGAGGTACTGTGGGACCACTTACTGAAGTATTGAGGGAGAACTATCTGAGGTATTGAGTGACCACTATCTGAGGTATTAAGGAAACACTTTCTGAGGTATTGAGGGAGCACTATCTGAGGTATTGTGGAAGCACTTGCTGAGGTACTGAGGGAGCACTTTCTGAGGTGTTGAGAAAGCACTTTCTGACGTATTGAGGGAGCACTATCTGATGTACTGAGGGAGCACTTTCTGAGGTATTAAGGGAGCACTATCTGAGGCATTGAGGTAGCAATATCTGAGGTATTGAGGGAGCACTTTCTGAGGTATTGAGGGAGCATTATCTGAGGTTTTGAGGGAGCACTCTCTGAGGTATTGAAGGAGAACTATCTTAGGTATTGAGGGAGCACTGTCAGGGGTATTGATGGAGCACTTTCTAAGGTATTGAGGTAGCACTTTCTGAGGTACTGAGGGAACACTTTCTGAGGTATTGAGGGAGCACTATCTGACGTACTGAGGAAGCACTATCAGAGGTTCTGATAGAGAACGATCTGAGGTATTGATGGAGCACTTTCTGAGGTATTGAGGGAGCACTTTCTGAGGTACAGAGGAAGCACTTTCTGAGGTACTGATGGAACACTCTCTGAGGTATTGAGGGAGCACTTTCGTGGTATTGAGGGAGAACTACCTGAGGTATTGAGGGAGCATTTTCTGAGGTACTGAGGAGGTACTATCTGAGGTATTGAGGGAGCACCTTCTGAGGTACTGAGGGAGCACTTTCTGAGGTACTGAGGGACCACTTATGAAGTATTGAGGGAGAACTATCTGAGGTATTGAGGAAGCACATTCTGAGGTATTGAGGGAGCACTATCTGAGGTATTGAGGGAGCACTATCTGAGGTATTGAGAAAACACTTTCTGAGGTATTGAGGGAACACAATCTGTAATATTGAGGAAGCACTTTATGAGGTATTGAGGGAGCACTTTGTGAGGTACTGCGGGAGCACCACCTGAGGTATTGAGGGAGAACTATCTGAGGCATTGTGGAGGCACTATCTGAGGCATTGAGGGAGAACTATCTGAGGCATTGAGGGAGAACTATCTGAGGTATTGAGGAAGCACTTTCTGAGGTACTGAGGGAGCAAGTTCTGAGGTACTGTGGGAGAACTATCTGAGGTACTGAGGGAGAACTATCTGAGGTATTGATGGAGCACTTTCTGAGGTATTGAGGGAGCATTTTCTGATGTATTGAGGGAGCACTTTCGGAGGTTTGAGGAAGCACTTTCTGAGGTACTGAGGGAGCACTTTCTGAGGTATTGAGCAAGCACTTTTTGAGGTATTGAGGGAGCACTATCTGAGGTATTGAGAAAACAATTTCTGAGGTATTGAGGAATCACTTTCTGAGATACTGAGGGAGCAAGTTCTGAGTTACTGAGGGAGAACTATCTGAGGTACTGAGGGAGAACTATCTGAGGTATTGATGGAGCACTTTCTGAGGTATTGAGGTAGCACTATCTGAGGTACTGAGGGAGCAATTTCTGAGGTATTGAGGGAACACAATCTGTAGTATTGAGGAAGCACTTTATGAGGTATTGAGTGAGCACTTTCGGAGGTACTGAGGGGACACTTTCTGAGGTATTGAGGGAGCACTATCTGACGTACTGAGGAAGCACTATCAGAGGTACTGACAGAGAACTATCTGAGGTATTGATGGATCACTTGCTGAGGTATTGAGGGAGCACTATCTGAGGTACAGAGGAAGCACGTTCTGAGGTACTGATGGAACACTCTCTGAGGTATTGAGGGAGCACTTTCGAGGTATTGAGGGATAACTACCTGAGGTATTGAGGGAGCACTTTCTGAGGTACTGAGGAGGTACGAATTGAGGTATTAAGGGAGCACCTTCTGAGGTACTGAGGGAGCACTTTCTGAGGTACTGAGGGACCACTTACTGAAGTATTGAGGGAGAACTATCGGAAGTATTGAGGGACCACTATCTCAGGTATTGAGGAAGCACTTTCTGAGGTATTGAGGGAGCACTTTTTGATGTATTGAGGGATCACTATCGGAGGTACTGAGGGAGCACTTTCAGGGATATTGATGGAGCACTTTCTGAGGTATTGAGGTAGCACTTTCTGAGGTACTGAGGGAGCACTATCTGAGGTATTGAGAAATGACTTTCTGAGGTATTGTGGAAGCACTTTCTGAGGGACTGAGGGAGCACTTTCTGAGGTATTGAGGGAGCACTATCTGAGGTATTGAGGAAGCACTTTCTGAGGTATTGAGGGAACACAATATGTAGTATTGAGGAAGCACTTTATGAGGTATTGAGGGAGCACTTTCGGAGGTATTGAGGGAGCACTATCTGAGGTATTGAAGGAGAACTATCTTAGGTATTGAGGGAGCACTCTCTGAGGTATTGATGGAGCACTTTCTAAGGTATTGAGGTAGCACTTTCTGAGGTACTGAGGGGACACTTTCTGAGGTATTGAGGGAGCACTATCTGACGTACTGAGGAAGCACTATCAGAGGTACTGATGGAGAACTATCCGAGGTATTGATGGAGCACTTTCTGAGGTATTGAGGGAGCACTTTATGAGGTACAGAGGAAGCACTTTCTGAGGTACTGATGGAACAATCTCTGAGGTATTGAGGGAGCACTTTTGAGGTATTGAGGGAGAACTACCTGAGGTATTGAGGGAGCACTTTCTGAGGTACTGAGGAGGTACTATCTGAGGTATTGAGGGAGTACCTTCTGAGGTACTGAGGGAGCAATTTCTGAGATACTGTGGGACCACTTACTGAAGTATTGAGGGAGAACTCTCTGAGGTATTGAGGGACCACTATCTGAGGTATTAAGGAAGCACTTTATGAGGTATTGAGGGAGCACTATCTGAGGTATTGAGGAAGCACTTGCTGAGGTACTGAGGGAGCAATTTCTGAGGTATTGAGAAAGCACTTTCTGCCGTATTGAGGGAGCACTATCTGAGGTATTGAGGGAGCACTATCTGAGGTTTTGAGAAAGCAATTTCTGAGGTATTGAGGAAGCACTTTCTGAGGCATTGAGACAGCAATATCTGAGGTATTGAGGGAGCACTATCTGAGGTACTGAGGGAGCAAGTTCTGAGGTACTGAGGGAGAACTATCTGTGGTACTGAGGGAGAACTATCTGAGGTATTGAGGAAGCACTTTCTGAGTTATTGAGGGAACACAATCTGTATTATTGAGGAAGCACTTTATGAGGTATTGAGGGAGCACTTTCGGAGGTATTGAGGGAGCACTATCTGAGGTACTGAGGGAGAACTGTCTGTGGTATTGATGGAGCACTTTCTTTAGTATTGAGGAAGCACTTTCTGAGGTACTGTAGGAGCACTTTCTGAGGTATTGAGGGAGCACTATCTGAGGTACTGAGGGAACAAGTTCTGAGGTATTGAGGAAGCACTCTCTGAGGTACTGAGGGAGAACTATCTGAGGCATTGAGGCAGCAATATCTGAGGTACTGAGGGAGCACTTTCTGACGTATTTAGCGAGCACTTTCTGAGGTACTGAGTGAGAACTATCTGAGGTACTGAGGGAGAACTATCTGAGGTACTGAGGGATAACTATCTGAGTTACTGAGGAAGCATTTTCTGAGGTATTGATGGACCACTTTCTGACGAACTGAGGAAGCACTAGCTGAGGTTCTAAGTGAGTACTATCTGAGGTACTAAGGGAGTACTTTCTGAGGTATTGAGGGAGCACTTTCTGAGTTACCGAGAGAGAACAATCTGAGGTAATGAGGGAGAACTATCAGAGGTATTGTGGGAGCACTGTCTGAGGCATTGAGGGAGAACTATCTGAGGTATTGAGGGAGAAATTTCAGAGGTATTGAGGGAGAACTATCTGAGGTACTGAGGGAGCAAGTTCTGAGGTATTGAGGGAGCACTATCTGAGGTACTGAGGTAGAAATATGTGAGGTATTGATGGAGCACTTTCTGAGGTATTGAGGGAGCACTATGTGAGGTACTGAGGGAGCACTTTCTGAGGTACAGAGGAAGCACTTCCTGAGGTACTGATGGAACACACTCTGAGGTATTGAGGGAGCACTTTCGAGGTATTGAGGGAGAACTACCTGAAGTATTGAGGGAGCACTTTCTGAGGTACTGAGGAATCACTATCTGAGGTATTGAGGGAGCACTATCTGAGGTACTGCGGGAGCACTTTCTGAGGTACAGAGGAGGCACGTTCTGAGGTATTGAGGGAGCACTATCTGTGGTACTGAGGAAGCACTTTCTGAGGTATTGAGGAAGCACTTTCTGAGGTTTTAGGTAGCACTTTCTGAGGTATTGAGGGAGCACTTTCTGAGGTACTGAGGGAGCACTTTCTGAGGAATTGAGGAAGCACTTTCTGAGGTATTGAGGGAGCACCTTCTGAGGTCCTGTGGGAGCACTTTCTGAGCTTTAAGGAAGCACTATCTTAAGTACTGAGGGAGCACTTTCTGAGGTATTGAGGAAGCACTCTCTGAGGTAATGAGGGAGCACTTTCTGAGGTATTGACGGAGCACTATCTGAGGTACTGAGGGAACAAGTTCTGAGGTATTCAGGAAGCACTTTCTAAGGTACTGAGGGAGAACTATCTGAGGTATTGAGGAAGCAATTTCTGAGGTACTGAGGGAGCACTTTCTGAGGTATTGACGGAGCACTATCTGAGGTACTGAGGGAACAAGTTCTGAGGTATTCAGGAAGCACTCTCTAAGGTACTGAGGGAGAACTATCTGAGGTACTGAGGGAGAACTATCTGAGGTACTGAGGGAGCACTTTCTGAGGTATTAAGGGAGCATTATCTGAGGCATTGAGGGAGCAATATCTGAGGTACTGAGGGATCACTTTCTGAGGTGTTTCGGGAGCACTTTCTGAGGTACTGAGTGAGAACTATCTGAGGTACTGACAGAGAACTATCTGAGGTACTGAGGGAGCACTATCTGTGGTATTGAGGGAGCACGTTCTGACGTACTGAGGAAGCACTTGCTGAGGTTCTGAGTGAGTACTATCTGAGGTACTGAGGGAGCACTTTCTGAGGTACTGCGGGAGCACTCTCTGAGGTATTGAGGGAGAACTATCTGAGGTACTAAGGGAGAACTATCTGAGGTACTGAGCGAGAACTATCTGAGGTACTGAGGGAGCACTTTCTGAGGTATTGAGGGAGCACTATCTGAGGCTTTGAGGGAGCAATATCTGAGGTACTGAGGGAGAACTTTCTGAGGTATTTAGTGAGCACTTTCTGAGTTACTGAGTGAGAACTATCTGGGGTACTGAAGGAGAACTATCTGAGGTACTGAGGGAGCAGTTTCTGAGGTATTGAGGGAGCACTTTCTGCGGTATTGAGGAAGCACTAGCTGTGGTTCTGAGTGAGTACTACCTGAGGGTCTATGGGAGCACTTTCTGAGGTATTGATGGAGCACTTTTTGTGGTACTGAGGGAGAACAATCTGAGGTATTGTGGGAGCACTATCTGAGGTATTGAGGGAGAACTATCTGAGGTATTGTGGGAGTAATATCTGAGGCATAGAGGGAGAAAAATCTGAGGTATTGAGGGAGCAAGTTCTGAGCTATTGAGGGAGCACTTTCTGAGGTACTGAGGGAGGACTTTCTGAGGTACAGAGGAAGCACTTTCTGAGGTATTGAGGGAGCACTATCTGAGATATTGAGGAAGCACTTTCTGAGGTATTGAAGGAGCACTTTCTGAGGTACTGAGAGAGCACTTTCTGAGGTATTGAGGGAGGACTATCTGATGTACTGAGGGAGGACTTTCTGAGGTACAGAGGAAGCACTTTCTGAGGAATTGAGGGAGCACTATCTGAGATATTGAGGAAGCACTTTCTGAGATATTGAGGAAGCACTCTCTGAGGTACTGAGGGAGAACTATCTTTGGTATTGATGGCGCACTTTCTGAGGTATTGAGGAAGCACTTTCAGAGGGACTGAGGGAGCACTTTCTGAGGTATTGAGGGAGCACAATCTGATGTACTGAGGGAACAAGTTCTGAGGTATTGAGGAAGCACTCTCTGAGGTACTGAGGGAGAACTATCTGAGGTACTGAGGGAGAACTATCTGAGGTACTGCGGGAGCACTTTCTGAGGTATTAAGGGGGCACTATCTGAGGCATTGATGGAGCAATATCTGAGGTACTGAGAGAGCACTTTCTGAGGTATTTAGGGGGCACTTTCTGAGGTACTGAGGGAGAACTATCTGAGGTACTGAGGGAGCAGTATCTGAGGTATTGCGGTAGCACTTTCTGACGTACTGAGGAAGCACGAGCTGAGGTTCTGAGTGAGTACTATCTGAGGTACTGAGGGATCACTTTCTGAGGTATTGAGGGAGCACTTTCTTAGGTACTGCGGGAGCACTATCTGAGGTATTGAGGGAGAACTATCTGAGGTATTGAGGGAGCACTATCTGAGGCATTGAGGGAGAACTATCTGAGGTATTGAGGTAGCACTGTCAGAGGTATTGAGGGAGAACTATCTGAGGTATTGAGCGAGCACTTTCAGAGGTTTTGAGGGAGAACTATCTGAGGTATGGAGGGAGCACCTTCTGAGGTACTGAGGAAGCACTTTCTGAGGTATTGAGGTAGCACTTTCTGAGGTACTGATGGAACACTCTCTGAGGTATTGACGGAGCACTTTCGAGGTATTGAGGGAGAACTACCTGAGGTATTGAGGGATCACTTTCTGAGGTACTGAGGAAGCACTTTCTGAGGTATTGAGGGAGCACTTTCTGAGTTATTGAGGGAGCACTATCTGAGGTACTGAGGCTGAACTATCTGTGGTATTGATGGAGCACTTGCTGAGGTATTGAGGAAGCACATTCTGAGGTACTGTGGAAGCACTTTCTGAGGTACTGAGGGAGAACTATCTGAGGTACTGAGGGAGAACTATCTGAGGTACTGAGGAAGCACTTTCTGAGGTATTGACGGAGCACTATCTGAGGAACTGAGGGAACAAGTTCTGAGGTATTCAGGAAGCACTTTCTAAGGTACTGAGGGAGAACTATCTGAGGTATTGAGGAAGCAATTTCTGAGGTACTGAGGGAGCACTTTCTGAGGTATTGACGGAGCACTATCTGAGGTACTGAGGGAACAAGTTCTGAGGTATTCAGGAAGCACTCTCTAAGGTACTGAGGGAGAACTATCTGAGGTACTGAGGGAGAACTATCTGAGGTACTGAGGGAGCACTTTCTGAGGTATTAAGGGAGCATTATCTGAGGCATTGAGGGAGCAATATCTGAGGTACTGAGGGATCACTTTCTGAGGTGTTTCGGGAGCACTTTCTGAGGTACTGAGTGAGAACTATCTGAGGTACTGACAGAGAACTATCTGAGGTACTGAGGGAGCACTATCTGTGGTATTGAGGGAGCACGTTCTGACGTACTGAGGAAGCACTTGCTGAGGTTCTGAGTGAGTACTATCTGAGGTACTGAGGGAGCACTTTCTGAGGTACTGCGGGAGCACTCTCTGAGGTATTGAGGGAGAACTATCTGAGGTACTAAGGGAGAACTATCTGAGGTACTGAGCGAGAACTATCTGAGGTACTGAGGGAGCACTTTCTGAGGTATTGAGGGAGCACTATCTGAGGCTTTGAGGGAGCAATATCTGAGGTACTGAGGGAGAACTTTCTGAGGTATTTAGGGAGCACTTTCTGAGGTACTCAGTGAGAACTATCTGGGGTACTGAGGGAGAACTATCTGAGGTACTGAGGGAGCAGTTTCTGTGGTATTGAGGGAGCACTATCGGAGGCATTGAGGGAGCAATATCTGAGGTACTGAGGGAGAACTTTCTGAGGTATTTAGTGAGCACTTTCTGAGTTACTGAGTGAGAACTATCTGGGGTACTGAAGGAGAACTATCTGAGGTACTGAGGGAGCAGTTTCTGAGGTATTGAGGGAGCACTTTCTGCGGTACTGAGGAAGCTCTAGCTGTGGTTCTGAGTGAGTACTACCTGAGGGTCTATGGGAGCACTTTCTGAGGTATTGAGGGAGCACTTTTTGTGGTACTGAGGGAGAACAATCTGAGGTATTGTGGGAGTAATATCTGAGGCATAGAGGGAGAACTATCTGAGGTATTGAGGGAGCAAGTTCTGAGCTATTGAGGGAGCACTTTCTGAGGTACTGAGGGAGGACTTTCTGAGGTACAGAGGAAGCACTTTCTGGGTATTGAGGGAGCACTATCTGAGATATTGAGGAAGCACTTTCTGAGGTATTGAGGGAGCACTTTCTGAGGTACTGAGAGAGCACTTTCTGAGGTATTGAGGGAGGATTATCTGATGTACTGAGGGAGGACTTTCTGAGGTACAGAGGAAGCACTTTCTGAGGTATTGAGGGAGCTCTATCTGAGATATTGAGGAAGCACTTTCTGAGATATTGAGGAAGCACTCTCTGAGGTACTGAGGGAGAATTATCTTTGGTATTGATGGAGCACTTTCTGAGGTATTGAGGAAGCACTTTCAGAGGGACTGAGGGAGCACTTTCTGAGGTATTGAGGGAGCACAATCTGATGTACTGAGGGAACAAGTTCTGAGGTATTGAGGAAGCACTCTCTGAGGTACTGAGGGAGAACTATCTGAGGTACTGAGGGAGAACTATCTGAGGTACTGCGGGAGCACTTTCTGAGGTATTAAGGGGGCACTATCTGAGGCATTGATGGAGCAATATCTGAGGTACTGAGAGAGCACTTTCTGAGGTATTTAGGGGGCACTTTCTGAGGTACTGAGTGAGAACTGTCTGAGGTACTGAGGGAGAACTATCTGACGTACTGAGGGAGCAGTATGTGAGGTATTGCGGGAGCACTTTCTGACCTACTGAGGAAGCACTAGCTGAGGTTCTGAGTGAGTACTATCTGAGGTACTGAGGGATCACTTTCTGAGGTATTGAGGGAGCACTTTCTGAGGTACTGCGAGAGCACTATCTGAGGTATTGAGGGAGAACTATCTGAGGTATTGAGTGAGCACTTTCTGAGGTTTTGAGGGAGAACTATCTGAGGTATTGAGGGAGCCCTCTCTGAGGTATTTATGGAGCACTTTCTGAGGTATTGAGGTCGCACTTTCTGAGGTACTGAGGAGACACTTTCTGAGGTATTGAGGGAGCACTATCTGACGTACTGAGGAAGCTCTATCAGAGGTACTGAGGAAGCACTTTCTGAGGTGTTGAGGGTGCACTTTCTGAGGTACTGATGGAACACTCTCTGAGGTATTGAGGGAGCACTTTCGAGGTACTGAGGGAGAACTACCTGAGGTATTGAGGGAGCACTTTCTGAGGTACTGAGGAAGCCCTACTGAGGTATTGAGGGAGCACCTTCTGAGGCACTGAGGAAGCTCTTTCTGAGTTACTGAGGGAGAACTATCTGAGGTACTGAGGGAGCACTTTCTGAGGTATTGAGGGACCACTATCTGAGGTATTGAGGGAGCACTTTCTGAGGTATTGAGGGAGCTCTATATGAGGTATTGAGGAAACAAATTCTGAGGTATTGTGGATGCACTTTCTGAGGTACTGAGGGAGCACTTTCTGAGGTATTGAGAAAGCACTTTCTGAAGTATTGAGGGAGCACTTTCTGAGGTATTGAGGGACCAATATCTGAGGTATTGTGGAAGCACTTTCTGAGATATTGAGGAAGCACTATCTGAGGTATTGAGGAAGCACTTTCTGAGGTATTGTGGAAGCACTTTCTGAGGTACTGAGGGAGCACTTTCTGAGGTATTGAGGGAGCACTATCTGAGGTACTGAGGGAGCATTACCTGAGGTAGTGAGGAAGCACACTCTGAGGTACTGAGGGAGAACTATCTGAGGTATTGATCGCGGACTTTCTGAGGTATTGAGGGAGCACGATCTGAGGTACTGAGTGAGCACTTTCTGAGGTATTGAGGAAGCACTTTCTGATGTATTGACGGACCACAATCTGATGTATTGAGGAAGCAATTTCTGAGTTATTGAGGGAACACTTTCTGAGTTATTGAGGGAGCACTATCTGAGGTACTGAGGCAGAACTATCTGTGGTATTGATGGAGCACTTGCTGAGGTATTGAGGAAGCACTTTCTGAGGTACTGTGGGAGCATTTTCTGAGGTACTGAGGGAGAACTATCTGAGGTACTGAGGGAGAACTATCTGAGGTAGTGAGGGAGAACTATCTGAGGTACTGCGGGAGCACTTTCTGAGGTATTAAGGGAGCACTATCTGAGGCATTGAGGGAGCAATATCTGAGGTACTCAGGGAGCACTTTCTGAGGTATTTAGGGGGCACTTCCTGAGGTACTGAGTGAGAACTGTCTGAGGTACTGAGGGAGAACTATCTGAGGTACTGAGGGAGCAGTATCTGAGGTATTGCGGGAGCACTTTCTGACGTACTGAGGAAGCACGAGCTGAGGTTCTGAGTGAGTACTATCTGAGGTACTGAGGGATCACTTTCTGAGGTATTGAGGGAGCAAGTTCTGAGCTATTGAGGGAGCACTTTCTGAGGTACTGAGGGAGGACTTTCTGAGGTACAGAGGAAGCACTTTCTGGGTATTGAGGGAGCACTATCTGAGATATTGAGGAAGCACTTTCTGAGGTATTGAGGGAGCACTTTCTGAGGTACTGAGCAAGCACTTTCTGAGGTATTGAGGGAGCACTTTCTGAGGTACTGAGAGAGCACTTTCTGAGGTATTGAGGGAGGACTATCTGATGTACTGAGGGAGGACTTTCTGAGGTATTGAGGAAGCACTTTGTGAGGGACTGAGGGAGCACTTTCTGAGGTATTGAGGGAGCACAATCTGATGTACTGAGGAAACAAGTTCTGAGGTATTGAGGAAGCACTCTCTGAGGTACTGAGGGAGAACTATCTGAGGTACTGAGGGAGAACTATCTGAGGTACTGCGGGAGCACTTTCTGAGGTATTAAGGGGGCACTATCTGAGGCATTGATGGAGCAATATCTGAGGTACTGAGAGAGCACTTTCTGAGGTATTTAGGGGGCACTTTCTGAGGTACTGAGTGAGAACTTTCTGAGGTACTGAGGGAGAACTATCTGAGGTACTGAGGGAGCAGTATGTGAGGTATTGCGGGAGCACTTTCTGACGTACTGAGGAAGCACGAGCTGAGGTTCTGAGTGAGTACTATCTGAGGTACTGAGGGATCACTTTCTGAGGTATTGAGGGAGCACTTTCTGATGTACTGAGGGAACAAGTTCTGAGGTACTGCGAGAGCACTATCTGAGGTATTGAGGGAGAACTATCTGAGGTAATGTGGGAGCACTATCTGAGGCATTGAGGGAGAAATGTCTGAGGTATTGAGTGAGCACTTTCTGAGGTTTTGAGGGAGAACTATCTGAGGTATTGAGGGAGCCCTCTCTGAGGTATTGATGGAGCACTTTCTGAGGTATTGAGGTAGCACTTTCTGAGGTACTGAGGAGACACTTTCTGAGGTATTGAGGGAGCACTATCTGACGTACTGAGGAAGCTCTATCAGAGGTACTGATGGAGCACTTTCTGAGGTGTTGAGGGAGCACTTTCTGAGGTACTGATGGAACACTCTCTGAGGTATTGAGGGAGCACTTTCGAGGTATTGAGGGAGAACTACCTGAGGTATTGAGGGAGCACTTTCTGAGGTACTGAGGAAGCCCTACTGAGGTATTGAGGGAGCACCTTCTGAGGCACTGAGGAAGCTCTTTCTGAGTTACTGAGGGAGAACTATCTGAGGTACTGAGGGAGCACTTTCTGAGGTATTGAGGGACCACTATCTGAGGTATTGAGGGAGCACTTTCTGAGGTATTGAGGGAGCTCTATATGAGGTATTGAGGAAACACTTTCTGAGGTATTGTGAATGCACTTTCTGAGGTACTGAGGGAGCACTTTCTGAGGTATTGAGAAAGCACTTTCTGAAGTATTGAGGGAGCACTTTCTGAGGTATTGAAGGACCAATATCTGAGGTATTGTGGAAGCACTTTCTGAGGTATTGAGGAAGCACTATCTGAGGTATTGAGGAAGCACTTTCTGAGGTATTGTGGAAGCACTTTCTGAGGTACTGAGGGAGCACTTTCTGAGGTATTGAGGGAGCACTATCTGAGGTACTGAGGGAGCATTACCTGAGGTAGTGAGGAAGCACACTCTGAGGTACTGAGGGAGAACTATCTGAGGTATTGATCGCGGACTTTCTGAGGTATTGAGGGAGCACGATCTGAGGTACTGAGTGAGCACTTTCTGAGGTATTGAGGAAGCACTTTCTGATGTATTGACGGACCACAATCTGATGTATTGAGGAAGCACTTTCTGAGTTATTGAGGGAACACTTTCTGAGTTATTGAGGGAGCATTATCTGAGGTACTGAGGCAGAACTATCTGTGGTATTGATGGAGCACTTGCTGAGGTATTGAGGAAGCACTTTCTGAGGTACTGTGGGAGCACTTTCTGAGGTACTGAGGGAGAACTATCTGAGGTACTGAGGGAGAACTATCTGAGGTAGTGAGGGAGAACTATCTGAGGTACTGCGGGAGCACTTTCTGAGGTATTAAGGGAGCACTATCTGAGGCATTGAGGGAGCAATATCTGAGGTACTGAGGGAGCACCTTCTGAGGTATTTAGGGGGCACTTTCTGAGGTACTGAGTGAGAACTGTCTGAGGTACTGAGGGAGAACTATCTGAGGTACTGAGGGAGCAGTATCTGAGGTATTGCGGGAGCACTTTCTGACGTACTGAGGAAGCACGAGCTGAGGTTCTGAGTGAGTACTATCTGAGGTACTGAGGGAGCACTTTCTGAGGTATTGAGGGAGCACTTTCTGATGTACTGAGGGAACAAGTTCTGAGGTACTGCGAGAGCACTATCTGAGGTATTGAGGGAGAACTATCTGAGGTATTGTGGGAGCACTATCTGAGGCATTGAGGGAGAAATGTCTGAGGTATTGAGTGAGCACTTTCTGAGGTTTTGCGGGAGAACTATCTGAGGTATTGAGGGAGCCCTCTCTGAGGTATTGATGGAGCACTTTCTGAGGTATTGAGGTAGCACTTTCTGAGGTACTGAGGAGACACTTTCTGAGGTATTGAGGGAGCACTATCTGACGTACTGAGGAAGCTCTATCAGAGGTACTGATGGAGCACTTTCTGAGGTGTTGAGGGAGCACTTTCTGAGGTACTGATGGAACACTCTCTGAGGTATTGAGGGAGCACTTTCGAGGTATTGAGGGAGAACTACCTGAGGTATTGAGGGAGCACTTTCTGAGTTACTGAGGGAGAACTATCTGAGGTACTGAGGGAGCACTTTCTGAGGTATTGAGGGACCACTATCTGAGGTATTGAGGGAGCACTTTCTGAGGTATTGAGGGAGCTCTATATGAGGTATTGAGGAAACACTTTCTGAGGTATTGTGGATGCAATTTCTGAGGTACTGAGGGAGCACTTTCTGAGGTATTGAGAAAGCACTTTCTGAAGTATTGAGGGAGCACTTTCTGAGGTATTGAGGGACCACTATCTGAGGTATTGTGGAAGCACTTTCTGAGGTATTGAGGAAGCACTATCTGAGGTATTGAGGAAGCACTTTCTGAGGTATTGTGGAAGCACTTTCTGAGGTACTGAGGGAGCACTTTCTGAGGTATTGAGGGAGCACTATCTGAGGTACTGAGGGAGCATTACCTGAGGTAGTGAGGAAGCACACTCTGAGGTACTGAGGGAGCACTATCTGAGGTATTGATCGCGGACTTTCTGAGGTATTGAGGGAGCACGATCTGAGGTACTGAGTGAGCACTTTCTGAGGTATTGAGGAAGCACTTTCTGATGTATTGACGGACCACAATCTGATGTATTGAGGAAGCACTTTCTGAGTTATTGAGGGAACACTTTCTGAGTTATTGAGGGAGAACTATCTGTGGTATTGATGGAGCACTTGCTGAGGTATTGAGGAAGCACTTTCTGAGGTACTGTGGGAGCACTTTCTGAGGTACTGAGGGAGAACTATCTGAGGTACTGAGGGAGAACTATCTGAAGTAGTGAGGGAAAACTATCTGAGGTACTGCGGGAGCACTTTCTGAGGTATTAAGGGAGCACTATCTGAGGCATTGAGGGAGCACTTTCTGAGGTACTGAGTGAGAACTGTCTGAGGTACTGAGGGAGAACTATCTGAGGTACTGAGGGAGCAGTATCTGAGTTATTGCGGTAGCACTTTCTGACGTACTGAGGAAGCACGAGCTGAGGTTCTGAGTGAGTACTATCTGAGGTACTGAGGGATCACTTTCTGAGGTATTGAGGGAGCACTTTCTTAGGTACTGCGGGAGCACTATCTGAGGTATTGAGGGAGAACTATCTGAGGTATTGAGGGAGCACTATCTGAGGCATTGAGGGAGAACTATCTGAGGTATTGAGGTAGCACTGTCAGAGGTATTGAGGGAGAACTATCTGAGGTATTGAGCGAGCACTTTCAGAGGTTTTGAGGGAGAACTATCTGAGGTATGGAGGGAGCACCTTCTGAGGTACTGAGGAAGCACTTTCTGAGGTATTGAGGTAGCACTTTCTGAGGTACTGATGGAACACTCTCTGAGGTATTGACGGAGCACTTTCGAGGTATTGAGGGAGAACTACCTGAGGTATTGAGGGATCACTTTCTGACGTACTGAGGAAGCACTTTCTGAGGTATTGAGGGAGCACTTTCTGAGTTATTGAGGGAGCACTATCTGAGGTACTGAGGCTGAACTATCTGTGGTATTGATGGAGCACTTGCTGAGGTATTGAGGAAGCACATTCTGAGGTACTGTGGAAGCACTTTCTGAGGTACTGAAGGAGAACTATCTGAGGTACTGAGGGAGAACTATCTGAGGTACTGAGGGAGCACTTTATGAGGTATTAAGGGAGCACTATCTGAGGCATTGAGTGAGAAATATCTGATGTACTGAGGGAGAACTATCTGAGGTACTGAGGGAGCAGTTTCTGAGGTATTGAGGGAGCACTTTCTGACGTACTGAGGAAGCACTCGCTGAGGTTCTGAGCGAGTACCATCTGAGGTACTGAGGGAGCATTTTTTGAGGTATTGAGGGAGCACATTCCTAGGTACTGAGGGAGAACTATCTGAAGTATTGAGGGAGCCCTCTCTGAGGTATTCATGGAGCACTTTCTGAGGTATTGAGGTAGCACTTTCTGAGGTACTGAGGGGACACTTTCTGATGTATTGAGGGAGCACTATTTGACGTACTGAGGAAGCACTATCAGAGGTACTGATGGAGAACTATCTCAGGTATTGATAGTGCACTTTCTGAGGTTTTGAGGGAGAACTATCTGAGGTATTGAGGAGCACTATCTGAGGTACTGAGCGTGAACTATCTGAGGTATTGAGGGAGCACTCACTGAGGTATTGATGGAGCACTTTATGAGGTACTGAGTCGACACTTTCTGAGGTATTGAGGGAGCACTATCTGACGAACTGAGGAAGCACTATCATAGGTACTGATAGAGAACTATCTGGGGTATTGATGGAGCACTTTCTGAGGTATTGAGGGATCACTTTCGACGTATCATGGGAGAACTACCTGAGGTATTGAGTGAGCACTTTCTGCGGTACTGAGAAGCACAATCTGAGGTATTGAGGGGGCACCTTCTGAGGTACTGAGGAAGCACTACCTGAGGTAATGAGGGTCCACTTTCTGAGGTATTGAGGGAGATCTATCTGAGGTACTGACTGAGCACTTTCTGAGATATTGAGGGACCACTATCTGAGGTATTGAGGAAGCACTTTCTGAGGTATTGAGGGAGCACTTTCTGAGGTATTGAAAAAACACTTTCTGAGGTATGGAGGAAGCACTTTCTGAGGTTTTGAGGGAGCACTATCTGAGGTATTGAGGAAGCACTTTCTGAGGTATTGAGGAAGCACTTTCTGAGGTACTGGGGAGCACTTTCTGAGGTATTGTAGGAGCACTAACTGAGGTACTGAGGGAGCAAGTTGGGAGGTATTGAGGCAGCACACTCTGAGGTACTGAGGGAGAACTATCTGAGGTATTGATGGAGCATTTTCTGAGGTATTGAGGGAGCACTATCTGAGGTACTAAATGAGCACTTTCTGAGGTATTGAGGATGCACTTTCTGAGGTACTGAGGGAGCACTTTCTGAGGTATTGAGGGAGCACTCTCTGAGGTACTTAGGGAGAACTAACTGAGGTACTGAGGGAGAATTATCTGAGGTACTGAGGGAGCACATTCTGAGGTATTAAGGGAGCACTATCTGAGGCATTGAGGGAGCAATATCTGAGGTACTGAGGGAGCACTTTCTGAGGTGTTTAGGGAGCACTTTCTGAGGTACTGAGTGAGAACTATCTGATGTACTGAGGGAGAACTATCTGAGGTACTGAGGGAGCAGTTTCTGAGGTATTGAGGGAGCACTTTCTGACGTACTGAGGAAGCACTAGCTGAGGTTCTGAGTGAGTACTATCTGAGGTACTGAGGGAGCACGTTTTGAGGTATTGAGGGAGCGCTTTCTGAGGTACTGATGAAGAACTATCTCAGGTATTGATGGAGCACTTTCTGAGGTATTGAGGATGCACTTTCTGAGGTATTGAGGGAGCACTTTCGAGGTATTGAGGGAGAACTACCTGAGGTATTGAGGGTGCACTTTCTGAGATACTGAGGAAGAACTATCTGAGGTACTCAGGGAGCACTTTCTGAGGTATTGAGGGAGAACTATCTGAGGTACTGAGGGAGCACTTTCTGAGATACTGTGGAAGCACTATCTGAGATATTGAGGCAGCACCTTCTGAGGTACTGAGGAAGAACTATCTGAGGTACTCAGGGAGCACTTTCTGAGGTATTGAGGGAGAACTATCTGAGGTACTGAGGGAGCACTTTCTGAGATACTGAGGAAGCACTATCTGAGGTATTGAGGGAGCACCTTCTGAGGTACTGAGGAAGCACTATCTGAGGTACTGATATAGCACTTTCTGAGGTACTGAGGGAGAACTATCTGAGGTACTCAGGGAGCACTTTCTCAAGTATTGATGGAGCACTTTCTGAGCTATTGAGGGACCACTATCTGAGGTATTGAGGAAGCACTTTCTAAGGCATTGAGGGAGCACTATCTGAGGTACAGAGGGAGCACTTTCTGAGGTATTGCGAAAGCACATTCTGAGGTATTGAGGGAGCACTATCTGAGGTACTGAGTGAGCACTTTCTGAGTTATTGAGGGAGCACTTTCTGAGGTACTGAGTGAGCAAGTTCTGAGGTATTGAGGAAGCACACTCTGAGGTACTGAGGGAGAACTATCTGAGGTATTGATGGAGCACGTTCTGAGGTATTGAGGGAGCACTATCTGAGGTACTGAGTGAGCACTTTCTGAGGTATTGAGGAAGCACTTTCTGAGGTATTGAGGGAACACAATCTGTTGTATTGAGGAAGCAATTTCTGAGGTATTGAGTGAGCAAATTCTGAGGTGTTGAGAAAGCACTTTCTGAGGTACTGAGGGTGCAATTTCTGAGGTATTGAGGGAGCACTATCTGAGGTACTGCGGCGGAACTATCTGTGGTATTGATGGAGCACTTGCTGAGGTATTGAGGAAGCACTTTCTGAGGTCCTGAGGGAGCACTTTCTGAGGTATTGAGGGAGCACTAAATGAGTTACTGAGGGAACAAGTTCTGATGTATTGAGGAAGCACTCTCTGAGGTACTGAGGGAGAACTATCTGAGGTACTGAGGGAGAACTATCTGAGGTACTGAGGGAACACTTTCTGAGGTACTGAGGGTGAACTATCTGAGGTACTGAGGGAACACTTTCTGACGTATTTAGGGAGCACTTTCTGAGGTACTGTGTGAGAACTATCTGAGGTACTGAGAGAGATCTATCTGAGGTATTGGAGGAGCACTTTCAGAGGTATTGAGGGAGAACTATCTGAGGTATTGAGCGAGCATTTTCAGAGTTTTAGAGGGAGAAATATCTGATGTATTGAAGGAGAACTATCTTAGGTATTGAGGGTGCTCTCTCTGAGGTATTGATGGAGCAATTTCTGAGATATTGAGGTAGCACTATCCGACGTACAGAGGAAACACGATCAGAGGTACTAATGGAGAACTATCTGAGGTACTGAGTGAGCACTTTCTGAGGTATTGAGGAAGCACTATCTGAGGTATGGAAGGAACATAATCTGATGTATTGAGGAAGCACTTTCTGAGGTATTGAGGGAGTACCTTCTGAGGTATTGAGGGAGCACTATCTGAGGTACTGATGCAGAACTATCTGTGGTATTGATGTAGCACTTTTTGAGGTATTGAGGAAGCACTTTCTGAGGTACTGAGGGAGCACTTTCTGAGGTATTGAGGGAGCACTATCTGAGGTACTAAGGGAACAAGTTCTGAGGTATTCAGGAAGCATTCTCTGAGGTACTGAGGGAGAATTATCTGAGGTGCTGAGGGAGCACTTTCTGAGGTACTGAGTGAGAACTATCTGAGGTACTGAGGGAGAAGTATCTGAGGTACTGAGGGAGCAGTTTCTGAGGTATTGAGGGAGCACTTTCTGACGTACTGAGGAAGCACTAGCTGAGGTTCTGAGTGAGTACTATCTGAGGTACTGAGGGAGCACTTTCTGAGGTACTGAGGGAGAACGATCTGAGGTATTGAGGGAGAACTATCTGAGTTATTGTGGGAGCACTATCTGAGGTATGGAGGGAGAACTGTCTCAGGTATTGAGGTAGCACTATCTGAGGTACTGAGGGAGAAATATCTGAGGTTTTGAGGAGCACTATCTGGGGTATTGAGGCAGAACTATCTGAGGGCTTGAGCGAGCACTTTCAGAGGTTATGAGGGAGAACTATCTGATTTATTGAAGGAGAACTATCTTCGGTATTGAGGGAGCATTCTCTGAGGTATTGAAGGAGCACTTTCTGAGGTATTCAGGTAGCACTTTCTGAGGTACTGAGGGGACACTTTCTGAGGTATTGAGGGAGCACTCTCTGACGTACTGAGGAAGCACTATCAGAGGTACTAATGGAGAACTATCTGAGGTACTAATGGAGCACTTTCTGAGGTATTGAGGGAGCACTTTCTGAGATACTGATGGAACACTCTCTGAGGTATTGAGGGAGCATTTTCGAGGTATTGAGGGAGAACTACCTGAGGTATTGAGGGAGCACTTTCTGAGGTACTGGGGAAACACTATCTGAGGTATTGAGGGAGCACCTTCTGAGGTACTGAGGAAGCACTATCTGAGGTACTGAGGACGCAATTTCTGAGGTACTGAGGGAGAACTATCTGAGGTACTGAGGGAGCACTTTCTGAGGTATTGAGAAAGCACTTTCTGAGGTATTGAGGAAGCACTTTCTGAGGTATTCAGGGAGCACTTTCTGAGGTATTGAGGAAGCACATTCTGAGGTATTGAGGGAGCACTTTCTGAGGTATTGAGGGAGCACTTTCTGAGGTAGTGAGGGAGCACTTTCTGAGGTATTGAGAAAGCACTTTCTGAGGTATTGAGGGAGCACTATCTGAGGTACTGAAGGAGCACTTTCTGAGGTATTGAGGGAGCACTTTCTGAGGTATTGAGGGACCACTATCTGAGGTATTGAGGAAACACTTTCTGAGGTATTGAGCAAGCACTTTCTGAGGTATTGAGGGAGCACTATCTGAGGTTTTGAGGAAGCACACTCTGGGGTACTGAGGGAGATCTATCTGAGGAATTGATGGAGCACTTTTGAGGTATTGAGGGAGCACTATCTGAGGCACTGAGGGAGCACTTTCTGAGGTATTGAGGAAGCACTTTGTGAGGTATTGAGGGAACACAATCTGATGTATTGAGGGAGCACTTTCTGAGGTATTGAGGGAGCACTATCTGAGGTACTGAGGGAATACTATCGGTTGTATTGATGGAGCACTTTCTGTGGTATTGTGGAAGCACTTTCTGAGGTACTGAGGGAGCTCTTTCTGAGGTATTGAGGGAGCACAATCTGAGGTACTGAGGGAACAAGTTCTGAGGTATTGAGGAAGCACTCTCTGAGGTACTGAGGGAGAACTATCTGAGGTACCGAGGGAGAACTATCTGAGGTACTGAGGGAGCACTTTCTGAGGTATGAAGGGAGCACTATCTGAGGCATTGAGGGAGCAATATCTGAGGTACTGAGGGAGCACTTTCTGCGGTATTTAGGGAGCACTTTCTGAGGTACTGAGTGAGAACTATCTGAGGTACTGAGGGAGAACTATCTGAGGTACTGAGGGAGCAGTTTCTGAGGTATTGAGGGAGCACTTTCTGACGTACTGAGGAAGCACGAGCTGAGGTTCTGAGTGAGTACTATCTGAGGTACTGAGGGGTCACTTTCTGAGGTATTGAGGGAGCACTTTCTGAGGTACTGCGAGAGCACTATCTGAGGTATTGTGGGAGTACTATCTGAGGTATTGTGGGAGCACTATCTGAGGCATTGAGGGAGAATTATCTGAGGTATAGAGGGAGCACTTTCAGAGGTATTGAGGGAGAACTATCTGAGGTATTGAGGGAGCACTATCTGAGGTATTGAGGGGTAACAATCTGAGCAATTGAGGAGCACTATCTGAGGTATTGAGGGAGAAATATCTGAGGTATTGAGCGAGCACTTTCAGAGCTATTGAGGGAGCCCTCTCTGAGGTATTGATGGAGCACTTGCTGAGGTATTGAGGGAGCACTATCTGACGTACTGAGGAAGCACTATCAGAGGTACTGATGGAGAATTATCTGAGGTATTGATGGAGCACTTTCTGAGGTATTGAGGGAGCACTTTTGATGTATTGAGGGAGAACTACCTGAGGTATTGAGGGAGCACTTTCTGAGGTACTGAGAAGCACTATCTGAGGTATTGATGGAGCACCTTCTGAGGTACTGAGGAAGCACTATCTGAGGTACTGAGGGACCACTTTCTGAAGTATTGAGGGAGCACTTTCTGAAGTATTGTCGGACCACTATCTGAGGTATTGAGGAAACACATTCTGCCATTTTGAGGGAGCACAATCTGAGGTATTGAGGGAGCACTATCTGAGGTATTCAGGGAGCACTTTCTGAGGTATTGAGGAAGCACTTTCTGAGGTTTTGTGGAAGCACTTTCTGAGGTATTGAGGGAGCACTATCTGAGGTATTGAGGAAGCACTTTCTGAGGTACTGAGGGAGCACTTTCTGAGGTATTGAGGGAGCACTATCTGAGGTACTGAGGGAGCAAGTTCTGAGGTATTGAGGAAACACACTCTGAGGTACTGAGGGAGAACTATCTGAGGTATTGATGGAGCATTTTCTGAGCTATTGAGGAAGCACTTTCTGAGGTATTGAGGGAACATAATCTGATGTATTGAGGAAGCACTTTATGAGGTATTGAGGGAGCACTTTCTGAGGTATTGAGGGATCACTATCTGAGGTACTGAGGGGGCACTTTCTGAGGTGTTGAGGAAGCACTTTCTGAGGTTATTGAGGGAGCACTTTCTGGGGTATTTAGTGAGAACTATCTGAGGTATTTAGTGAGAACTATCTGCGGTACTGAGGCAGAACTACCTGAGGTACTGAGGGAGCACTTTCTGAGGTTTCTCAGGGAGTACTATCTGAGGCATTGAGGGAGAAATATATGAGGTATTGAGGGAGCACTATCTGATGTATTGAGGGAGCACTACGTGAGGTACTGAGTGAGCACTTTCTGAGGTATTGAGGAAGCACTTTCTGAGGTATTGAGGGAACACAATCTGATGTATTGAGAAAGCACTTTCTGAGGTATTGAGGGAGCACTTTCTGAGGTTTTGAGGGAGCACTGTCTGAGGTATTGAGGGAGCACTATCTGAGGTATTGAGGCAGCACTCTCTGAGGTATTGAGGGAGAACTATCTTAGGTATTTAGGGACCACTTACAGAGGTATTGAGCGAGCACTGTCTGAGGTATTGATGGAGCACTTTCTGAGGTATTGAGGGAGATCTATCTGACGTACTGAGAAAGCACTATGTGAGGTACTGAGGGAGAACTATCTGAGGTACTGATGGAGCACATTCTGAGGTTTTGAGGGAGCACTTTCAGAGGTATTGAGGGAGAATTATCAGAGGTATTGAGGGAGCACTTTCTGAGGTATGGAGGGAGCACCTTCTGAGGTACTGAGGAAGCACTATCTGAGGTATTGAGGGAGCACTACCTGAGGTATTGAAGGAGAATTTTCTGAGGTTGTGAGGGAGCACTTTCTGAGTTATTGAGGGAGCACTATCTGAGGTACTGAGGAAGAACTATCTGAGGTTGTGAGGGTGCACTTTCTGAGGTACTGAGGGAGTACTATCTTAGGTCCTGAGGGAGAATTATCTGAGGTACTGAGGAAGCACTTTCTGAGGTATTGAAGGAGAAGTATCTGAGGTACTGAGGGAGCACTTTCTGAGTTATTGAGGGAGCACTTTCTGAGTTACTGAGGGAGCACTATCTGAGGTATTGAGGAAGCCTTTTCTGAGGTATTGAGGGAGCACTTTCTGAGGTTCTGAGGGAGCACTTCCTGTGGTATTGAGGGGACACTTTCTGAGGTATTGAAGGAGGACTATCTGAGGTACTGAGGGAGAACTATCTGAGGTTGTGAGAGAGCACTTTCTGAGGTATTGAGGAAGCACTTTCTGAGTTATTGAGGGAGCACTATCTGAGGTATTGAGGAAGCATTATCTGAGGTATTGATGTAGCTCTTTCTGAGGTACTGAGGGAGCACATCCTGATGTATTGAGGGAGAACAATCTGAGGTATTGAGGGAGCACTTTCAGAGTTATTGAGGGAGAACTATCTGAGGTATTGAGGGAGCACTTTCTGAGGTATTGAGGGAGCCCTATCTGAGGTACTGAGGGAGCAAGTTCTGAGGTATTGAGGAAGCACTTTCTGAGGTATTGAGGGAACACAATCTGATGTATTGAGAAAGCACTTTCTGAGGTATTGAGGGAGCACTTTCTGCGGTATTGAGGGAGAACTATCTGAGGTATTGATGGAGCACTTTCTGAGGTTTTGAGAGAGCACGACCTGAGGTACTGAGTGAGCACTTTCTGAGGTATTGAGGAAGCACTTTCTGAGGTATTGAGGGAACACAATCTGATGTATTGAGAAAGCACTTTCTGAGGTATTGAGGGAGCACTTTCTGAGGTATTGAGGGAGCACTATCTGAGGTACTGAGGCAGAACTATATGTGGTATTGAGGAAGCACTTGCTGAGGCATTGAGGAAGCACTTTCTGAGGTACTGAGGGAGCACTGTCTGAGGCATTGAGGGAGCACTATCTGAGGTACTGAGGGAACAAGTTCTGAGGTATTCAGGAAGCACTCTCTGAGGTACTGAGGGACAACTATCTGAGGTACTGAGGGAGCACTTTCTGAGGTACTGAGTGAGAACTATCTGAGGTTCTGAGTGAGTACTATCTGAGGTACTGAGGGAGCACTTTCTGAGGTATTGAGGGAGCACTTTCTGAGGTACTGAGGGAGAACTGTCTGAGATATTGAGGGAAAACTTTCTGAGGGAGCGCTATCTGAGGTACTGATGGAGCACTTTCTGAGGTATTGAGGAAGCACTTTCTGAGGTATTGAGGGAACACTTTCTGAGGTATTGAGGGAGCACTATCTGACGTACTGAGGAAGCACTATCAGAGGTACTAATGGAGAAGTATCTGAGGTATTGATGGAGAACTTTCTGAGGTATTGAGGGAGCACTTTCTGAGGTACTGACGAGACACTTTCTGAGGTATTGACGGAGCACTTTCTGAGGTACTGATGGAACACTCTCTGAGGTATTGAGGGAGCACTTTCGAGTTATTGAGGGAGAACTACCTGAGGTATTGAGGGAGCACTTTCTGAGGTACTGAGGAAGCACTATCTGAGGTATTGAGGAAGCACTTTCTGAGGTACTGAGGGAGAACTATCTGAGGTATTGAGGGAGCACTTTGTGAAGTATTGAGGGAGCACTTTCTGAGGTATTGAGGGACCACTATCTGAGGTATTGAGGAAGCACACTCTCAGGTACTAAGGGAGCACTTTTTGAGGTATTGAGGGAGCACTTTCTGAGGTACTGAGGGATTACTTTCTGAGGTATTGAGAAAGCACTTGCTGTGGTATTGAGGAAACACTTTCTGAGGTATTGAGGGAGCACTATCTGAGGTATTGAGGAAGCACTTTCTGAGGTATTGAGGAAGCACTTTCTGAGGTATTGAGGGAGGAATTTCTGAGGTACTGAGGGAGCACTTTCTAAGGTATTGAGGGAGAACTATCTGAGGAATTGAGGGAGCACTTTCAGAGGTATTGAGGGAGAACTATCTGAGGTATTGAGGGACAACTATCTGAGGTACTGAGGGAGCACTTTCTGAGGTACTGAATGAGAACTATCTGAGGTACTGAGGGAGAACGATCTGAGGTACTGAGGGAGGAGATTCAGAGTTATCAAGGGAGCATTTTCTGACGTACTGAGGAAGCACTAGCTGTGGTTCTGAGTGAGTACTATCTGACGTACTGAGGGATAACTCTCTGAAGTATTGAGGGAGCACTATCTGAGGTACTGATGGAGAACTATCTGATGTATTGATGTAGAACTATCTTACGTATTGAGGGGGCATTCTCTGAGTTATTGATGGAGCACTTTCTGAGTTATTGAGGTAGCACTTTCTGAGGTACTGAGGGGACACTTTCTGAGGTATTGAGGGAGCACTATCTGACGTACTGAGGAAGCACTATCAGAGGTACTAATGGAGAAGTATCTGAGGTATTGATGGAGCACTTTCTGAGGTATTGAGGGAGCACTTTCTGAGGTACTGATGGAACACTCTCTGAGGTATTGAGGGAGCACTTTCGAGGTATTGAGGGAGAAGTACCTGAGGTATTGAGGGAGCACTTTCTGAGGTACTGAGGAAGCACTATCTGAGGTATTGAGGGAGCACCTTCTGAGGTACTGAGGAAGCACTATCTGAGGTACTGAGGAAGCACTTATTGAGGTACTGAGGGAGAACTATCTGAGGTACTGAGGGTGCACTTTGTGAAGTATTGAGGGAGCACTTTCTGAGGTATTGAGGGACCACTATCTGAGGTATTGAGAAAGCACTTTCTCAGGTATTAAGGGAGCACTTTTTGAGGTATTGAGGGAGCACTATCTGAGGTACTGAGGGATTACTTTCTGAGGTATTGAGAAAGCACTTGCTGTGGTATTGAGGAAGCACTTTCTGAGCTATTGAGGGAGCACTATCTGAGGTATTGAGGAAGCACTTTCTGAGGTATTGAGGAAGCACTTTCTGAGGTATTGAGGGAGGACATTCTGAGGTACTGAGGGAGCACTTTCTGAGGTATTGAGGGAGAACTATCTGAGGTATTGAGGGAGCACATTCAGAGGTATTGAGGGAGAACTATCTGAGGTATTGAGGGAGCACTTTCTAAGGTATTGAGGGAGCACTATCTGAGGTACTGAGGGAGAAAGTTCTGAGGTATTGAGGAAGCACACTCTGAGGTACTGAGGGAGAACTATCTGAGGTATTGATGGAACACTTTCTGAGGTATGGAGGGAGCACTATCTGAGGTACTGAGTGAGCAGTTTCTGAGGTATTGAGGAAGCACTTTCTGAGTTA
Organism: Chiloscyllium plagiosum; assembly: GCF_037043375.1. Lineage (NCBI taxonomy): Eukaryota > Metazoa > Chordata > Chondrichthyes > Orectolobiformes > Hemiscylliidae > Chiloscyllium > Chiloscyllium plagiosum. Next base: position 73,826,835 of record NW_028270162.1, on the reverse strand, counting down.
TTGAGGAACACAATCTAATGTATTGAGGAAGCACTTTCTGAGGTATTGAGGGAGCACTTTCTGAGGTATTGAGGGAGCACTATCTGAGGTATTGAGGGAGCACTTTCTGTGGTGCTGAGGGAGCACTTTCTGAGGTATTGAGGGAGCACTATCTGAGGTACTGAGGGAACAAGTTCTGAGGTAATCAGGAAGCACTCTCTCAGGCACTGAGGGAGAACTATCTGAGGTACTGAGGGAGCACATTCTGAGGTACTGAGGGAGAACTATCAGAGGTACTGAGGGAGCAGTTTCTGAGGTATTGAGGGAGCACTTTCTGACGTACTGAGGAAGCACGAACTGAGGTTCTGAGTGAGTACTATCTGAGGTACTGAGGGATCACTTTCTGAGGTATTGAGAGAGCACTTTCTGAGGTACTGCGAGAGCACTATCTGAGGTATTGAGGGAGAACTATCTGAGGTATTGTGGGAGCACTATCTGAGGTATTGTGGGAGCACTATCTGAGGCATTGAGGGAGAATTATCTGAGGTATTGAGCGAGCACTTTCAGAGGTATTGTGGGAAAAAAATCTGAGGTATTGAGGGAGCACTATCTGAGGTATTGAGGGATAACTATCTGAGGAATTGAGGAGCACTATCTGAGGTATTGAGGGAGAACTATATGAGGTATTGAACGAGCACTTTCAGAGGTTTTGTGGGGGAACTATCTGAGGTATTGAAGGAGAACTATCTTAGGTATTGAGGGAGCCCTCTCTGAGGTATTGATGGAGTACTTTCTGAGGTACTGAGGGGACACCTTCTGAGGTATTGAGGGAGCACTATCTGACGTACTGAGGAAGCACTATCTGAGGTACTGAGGGAACACTTTTGCAGGTACTGAGGGAGAACTATCTGAGGTACTGAGGGACAACTTTCTGAAGTATAGTGGGAGCACTTTCTGAGGTATTGAGGGACCACTATCTGAGGTATTCAGGAAGCACTTTCTGACGTATTGAGGGAGCACTTTCTGAGGTATTGAGGGAGCACTATCTGAGGTACTGAGGGAGCACTTTCTGAGGTATTGAGGAAGGACTTTCTGAGGTATTGTGGAAGCACTTTCTGAGATATTGAGGGAGCACTATCTGAGGTATTGAGGAAGCACATTCTGAGGTATTGAGGAAGCACTTTCTGAGGTACTGAGGGAGCACTTCCTGAGGTACTGAGGGAGCACTTTCTGAGCTATTGAGGAAGCACTTTGTGAGGTATTGAGGGAACACATCTGATGTATTGAGGAAGCACTTTATGAGGTATTGAGGAAGCAATTTCTGAGGTATTGAGGGAGCACTATCTGAGGTTTTGAGGGAGCACTTGCTGAGGTATTGATGGAGCACTTACTGAGGTGTTGAGGAAGCACTTTCTGAGGTATTGAGGGAGCATTATCTGAGGTATTGAGGGACCATTATCTGAGGTATTGAGGGAGCAATTTCAGTGGTTTTGAGGGAGCACTTTCTGAGGTATTGAGGGAGCACTTGCTGAGGTATTGAGGAACCACTTTCAAAGGTATTGAGGGAGCGCTATCTGAGGTATTGAGGGACCACTATCTGAGGTATTGAGGGAACAATTTCAGAGGTATTGAGGGAGCACTTTCTGAGGTGTTGAGGAATCACTTTCTGAGGTATTGAGGGAGCAATTGCTGAGGTATTGAGGGAGCACTTTCTGAGGTGTTGAGGAAGCACTTTCTGAGGTATTGAGGGAGCGCTAACTGAGTTATTGAGGGACCACTCTCTGAGGTATTGAGGGAGCAATTTCAGAGGTTTTGAGGGAGAACTATCTGACGTATTGTGGGAGAACTATCTTATGTATTGAGTGAGCACTGTCTGAGGTATTGATGGAGCACTTTCTGAATTATTGAGGGAGCACTATCTGACGTACTGAGGAAGCACTTTCTGAGGTATTGCGGGAGCACTTCCAGAGGTATTGAGGGAGAATTATCTGAGGTATTGAGGGAGAGCTATCTGAGGTTTTGAGGAGCACTATCTGAGGTATTGGGGGAGAGCTATCTGAGGTATTGAGCAAGCACTTTCAGAGGTTTTGAGGGAGAACTATCTGAGGTAATGAAGGAGAACTATCTTAGGTATTGAGGGAGCATTCTCTGACGTATTGATGGAGCACTTTCTGACGTATTGAGGTAGCAATTTCTGAGGTATTGAGGGAGCACTATCTGAGGTACTGAGGGAGCACTTTCTGAGGTATTGAGGAAGGACTTTCTGAGGTATTGTGGAAGCACTTTCTGAGATATTGAGGGAGCACTATCTGAGGTATTGAGGAAGCACTTTCTGAGGTATTGATGAAGCACTTTCTGAGGTAATGAGGGAGCACTATCTGACATACTGAGGAAGCACTATCAGAGGTACTAATAGAGAACTATCTGAGGTATTGAGGGAGCACTCTCTGAGGTACTGATGGAACACTCTCTGAGGTATTGAGGGAGCACTTTCGAGGTATTGAGGGAGCACTATCTGAGGTATTGAGGAAGCACTTACTGAGGTATTGAGGAAGCTCTTTCTGAGGTACTGAGGAGCACTTTCTGAGGTATTGAGGGAGCACTATCTGAGGAACTAAGGGAGGAAGTTCTGAAGTATTGAGGAAGCACACTCTGAGGTACTGAGGGAGAACTATCTGAGGTATTGATGGAGCACTTTCTGAGGTATTGAGGGAGCACTATCTGAGGTACTGGGGGAGCACTTTCTGAAGTATTGAGGAAGCACTTTCTGAGGTATTGAGGGAACACAATCTGATGTATTGAGGAAGCACTTTATGAGGTATTGAGGGAGCACTTTCTAAGGTATTGAGGGAGCACTATCTGAGGTACTGAGGGAGCACTTCCTGAGGTATTGAGGGAGCACTTTCTGACGTACTGAGGGAACAAGTTCTGAGATATTGAGGAAGCACTCTCTGAGGTACTGAGGGAGAACTATCTGAGGTACTGAGTGAGAACTATCTGAGGTACTGAGGGAGCACTTTCTGAGGTATTAAGGGAGCACTATCTGAGGCATTGAGCGATCAATGTCTGAGGTACTGAGGGAGCACTTTCTGAGGTATTTAGGGAGCACTTTCTGAGGTACTGAGTGAGAACTATCTGAGGTACTGAGGGAGAACTATCTGAGGTACTGAGGGAAAAGTTTCTGAGGTACTGAGGGAGCAGTTTCTGAGTTATTGAGGGAGCACTTTCAGACATACTGAGGAAGCACTAGCTGAGGTTCTGATTGAGTACTATCTGAGGTACTGAGGGAGCACTCTCTGAGGTACTGAGGGAGCACTTTCTGAGATATTAAGGGAGCACTGTCTGAGGTATTGAGAGAGCACTTTCTGAGGTTTTTAAAGGAGCACTGTCTGAGGTACTGAGGAAGTATTATCTGAGGAACTGATGGAGAAATATCTGAGGTACTGAGGGATCACTTTCTGAGGTATTGAGGGAGCACTTTCTGAGGTATTGAGGGAGCGCTTTCTGAGGTTCTGAGGGCGCACTTCCTGAGGTATTGAGGGGACACTTTCTGAGGTATTGAGGGAGCACTTTCTGAGGTACAGATGGAACACTCTCTGAGGTATTGAGGGAGCATTTTCGAGGTATTGAGGGAGAACTCCTGAGGTATTGAGGGAGCACTTTCTGAAGTACTGAGGGAGCACTATCTGTGGTATTGGGAGAGCATCTTCTGAGGTATTGAGGAAGCACTTTCTGAGGTATTGAGGAAGCACTTTCTGAGGTATTGAGGGAGCACTATCTGAGGTATTGAGGAAGCACTTTCTGAGTTATTGAGGAAGCTCTTTCTGAGGTACTGAGAGAGCACTTTCTGAGGTATTGAGGGAGCACTATCTGAGGTACTAAGGGAGGAAGTTCTGAAGTATTGAGGAAGCACAGTCTGAGGTACTGAGGGAGAACTATCTGAGGTATTGATGGAGCACTTTCTGAGGTATTGAGGGAGCACTATCTGAGGTACTGAGGGAGCACTTTCTGAGGTATTGAGGAAGCAATTTCTGAGATATTGAGGGAACACAATCTGATGTATTGAGGAAGCACTTTATGAGGTATTGAGGGAGCACTTTCTGAGGTATTGAGGGAGCACTATCTGAGGTACTGAGGGAGAACTATCTGAGGTATTGATGGAGCACTTTCTGAGGTATTGAGGGAGCACTATCTGAGGTACTGAGGGAGCACTTTCTGAGGTATTGAGGAAGCAATTTCTGAGGTATTGAGGGAACACAATCTGATGTATTGAGGAAGCACTTTATGAGGTATTGAGGGAGCACTTTCTGAGGTATTGAGGGAGCACTATCTGAGGTACTGAGGGAGAACTATCTGAGGTATTGATGGAGCACTTTCTGAGGTATTGAGGGAGCACTATCTGAGGTACTGGGGGATCACTTTCTGAAGTATTGAGGAAGCACTTTCTGAGGTATTGAGGGAACACAATCTGATGTATTGAGGAAGCACTTTATGAGGTATTGAGGGAGCACTTTCTGAGGTATTGAGGGAGCACTATCTGAGGTACTGAGGGAGCACTTCCTGAGGTATTGAGGGAGCACTTTCTGACGTACTGAGGGAACAAGTTCTGAGATATTGAGGAAGCACTCTCTGAGGTACTGAGGGAGAACTATCTGAGGTACTGAGTGAGAACTATCTGAGGTACTGAGGGAGCTCTTTCTGAGGTATTAAGGGAGCACTATCTGAGGCATTGAGCGATCAATATCTGAGGTACTGAGGGAGCACTTTCTGAGGTATTTAGGGAGCACTTTCTGAGGTACTGAGTGAGAACTATCTGAGGTACTGAGGGAGAACTATCTGAGGTACTGAGGGAGAAGTATCTGAGGTACTGAGGGAGCAGTTTCTGAGTTATTGAGGGAGCACATTCAGACATACTGAGGAAGCACTAGCTGAGGTTCTGATTGAGTACTATCTGAGGTACTGAGGGAGCACTCTCTGAGGTACTGAGGGAGCACTTTCTGAGATATTAAGGGAGCACTGTCTGAGGTATTGAGAGAGCACTTTCTGAGGTTTTTAAAGGAGCACTGTCTGAGGTACTGAGGAAGCATTATCTGAGGAACTGATGGAGAACTATCTGAGGTACTGAGGGATCACTTTCTGAGGTATTGAGGGAGAATTATCTGAGGTATTTAGGGAGCACTTTCAGCGTTATTGAGGCAGAACTATCTGAGGTACTGAGGGAGCACTATCTGAGGTATTGAGGGAGAACTATCTGAGGTATTGAAGGAGAACCATCTTAGGTATTGAGGGAGCCCTCTCTGAGGTATTGATGGAGCACTTTCTGAGGTATTGAGGTCGCACTTTCTGAAGTACTGAGGGGACACTTTCTGAGGTATTGAGGGAGCACTATCTGACGTACTGAGGAAGCACTTTTTGAGTTATTGAGGCAGCACTATCTGAGGTACTGAGGGAGAACTATCTGAGGTTGTGTGGGAGCAATTTCTGAGGTATTGATGAAGCACTTTCTGAGTTATTGAGGGAGCACTATCTGAGGTATTGAGGAAGCATTTTCTGAGGTTTTGAGGGAGCACTTTCTGAGGTTCTGAGGGCGCACTTCCTGAGGTATTGAGGGGACACTTTCTGAGGTATTGAGGGAGCACTTTCTGAGGTACTGATGGAACACTCTCTGAGGTATTGAGGGAGCATTTTCGAGGTATTGAGGGAGAACTCCTGAGGTATTGAGGGAGCACTTTCTGAGGTACTGAGGGAGCACTATCTGTGGTATTGGGAGAGAATCCTCTGAGGTACTGAGGAAGCACTTTCTGAGGTATTGAGGAAGCACTTTCTGAGGTATTGAGGGAGCACTATCTGAGGTATTGAGGAAGCACTTTCTGAGTTATTGAGGAAGCTCTTTCTGAGGTACTGAGAGAGCACTTTCTGAGGTATTGAGGGAGCACTATCTGAGGTACTAAGGGAGGAAGTTCTGAAGTATTGAGGAAGCACAGTCTGAGGTACTGAGGGAGAACTATCTGAGGTATTGATGGAGCACTTTCTGAGGTATTGAGGGAGCACTATCTGAGGTACTGAGGGAGCACTTTCTGAGGTATTGAGGAAGCAATTTCTGAGGTATTGAGGGAACACAATCTGATGTATTGAGGAAGCACTTTATGAGGTATTGAGGGAGCACTTTCTGAGGTATTGAGGGAGCACTATCTGAGGTACTGAGGGAGAACTATCTGTGGTATTGATGGAGCACTTTCTGAGGTATTGAGGAAGCACTTTCTGAGGTACTGAGGGAGCACTTTCTGAGGTATTGAGGGAGCACTTTCTGAGGTAATGAGGGAACAAGTTCTGAGGTATTGAGGAAGCACTCTCTGAGGTACTGAGGGAACACTTTCTGAGGTATTGAGGGAGAACTATCTGAGGTACTGAGGGAACAAGTTCTGAGGTATTGAGGATGCACTCTCTGTGGTACTGAGGGAGAAATATCTGAGGTACTGAGGGAGCACTTTCTGAGGTATTATGGGAGCACTATCTGAGGCATTGAGGTAGCAATATCTGTGGTACTGAGGGAGCACTTTCTGAGGTATTTAGTGAGCACTTTCTGAGGTACTGAGTGAGGACTATTTGAGGTACTGAGGGAGAAATATCTGAGGTACTAAGGGAGCAGTTTCTGAGGTATTGAGGGAGCACTTTCTGACGTACAGAGGAAGCACTAGCTGAGGTTCTGAGTGAGTACTATCTGAGGTTGTGAGGGATCACTTTCTGAGGTATTGAGGGATCACTTTCTGAGGTACTGCGAGAGCACTATCTGAGGTATTGAGTTTGAACTATCTGAGGTATTGTGGGAGCACTATCTGAGGCATTGAGGGAGAATTATCTGAGGTATTGAGGGAGCACTTTCAGAGGTATTGAGGGAGAACTATCTGAGGTACTGAGGTAGCACTATCTGAGATATTGCGCGAGAACTATCTGAGGTATTGAGGAGCACTATCTGAGGTATTGAGATAGAACTATCTGAGTTATTGAGCGAGCACTTTCAGAGGTTTTGAGGGAGAACTATCTGAGGTATTGAAGGAGAGCTATCTTTGGTATTGAGGGAGCCCTCTCTGAGGTATTGATGGAGCACTTTCTGAGGTATTCAGGTAGCACTTTCTGAGGTACTGAGGGGACACTTTCTGAGGTATTGACGGAGCACTATCTGACGTACGGAGGAAGTACTATCAGAGGTACTGATGGAGAACTATCTGAGGTATTGATGGAGCACTTTCTGAGGTATTGAGGGAGCACTTTCTGAGGTAGTGATGGAACACTCTCTGAGGTATTGAGGGAGCACTTTCGATGTATTGAGGGAGAACTACCTGAGATATTGAGGGAGCACATTCTGAGATACTGAAGAAGCACTATCTAAGGTATTGAGGGAGCACCTTCTGAGGTACTGAGGAAGCACTATCTGAGGTACTGAGGTACCACTTTATGAAGGATTGAGGGTGCAATTTCTGAGGTATTGAGGGACCACTATCTGAGGTATTGAGGAAGCACTTTCTGACGTATTGAGGGAGCACTTTCTGAGGTACTGAGGCAGTACTATCTTAGGTCCTGAGGGAGAATTATCTGAGGTACTGAGGGAAAACTTTCTGAGGTATTGAGGGAGAAGTATCTGAGGTACTGAGGGAGGACTTTCTGAGTTATTGAGGGAGCACTATCTGAGGTACTGAGGGAGAACTATCTGAGGTTGTGTGGGAGCAATTTCTGAGGTATTGAGGAAGCACTTTCTGAGTTACTGAGGGAGCACTATCTGAGGTATTGAGGAAGCAATTTCTGAGGTATTGAGGGAGCACTTTCTGAGGTTCTGAGGGAGCACTTCCTGTGGTATTGAGGGGACACTTTCTGAGGTATTGAGGGAGCACTATCTGAGGTATTGAGGGAGCACTTTCTGAGGTACTGATGGAACACTCTCTGAGGTATTGAGGGAGCATTTTCGAGGTATTGAGGGAGAACTACCTGAGGTATTGAGGGAGCACTTTCTGAGGTACTGAGGAAGCACTATCTGTGGTATTGAGGGAGCACATTCTGAGGTATTGAGGAAGCACTTTCTGAGGTACTGAGGGATCACTTTCTGAGGTATTGAGGGAGCACTTTCTGAGGTATTGAGGGAGCACTATCTGAGGTATTGAGGAAGCACTTTCTGAGGTATTGAGGAAGCTCTTTCTGAGGTACTGAGGGAGCACTTTCTGAGGTATTGAGGGAGCACTTTCTGAGGTACTGAGGAAGCACTATCTGTGGTATTGATGGAGCACTTTCTGAGGTATTGAGGAAGCACTTTCTGAGGTACTGAGGGAGCAATTTCTGAGGTATTGAGGGAGCACTTTCTGAGGTAATGAGGGAACAAGTTCTGAGGTATTGAGGAAGCACTCTCTGAGGTACTGAGGGAGCACTTTCTGAGGTATTGAGGGAGAACTATCTGAGGTACTGAGGGAATAAGTTCTGAGGTATTGCGGATGCACTCTCTGAGGTACTGAGGGAGAACTATCTGAGGTACTGAGGGAGAACTATCTGAGGTACTGAGGGAGCACTTTCTGAGGTATTAAGGGAGCACTATCTGAGGCATTGAGGTAGCAATATCTGAGGTACTGAGGGAGCACTTTCTGAGGTATTTAGAGAGCACTTTCTGAGGTACTGAGTGAGGAGTATTTGAGGTACTGAGGGAGAACTATCTGAGGTACTGGGGGAGCACTTTCTGAGGTCTTAAGGGAGCACTATCGGAGGCATTAAGGGAGCAATATCTGAGGTACTGAGGGAGCACTAGCTGAGGATCTGAGTGAGTACTATCTGAGGTAGTGAGGGATCACTTTCTGAGGTATTGAGGGAGCACTTTCTGAGGTACTGCGAGAGCACTATCTTAGGTATTGAGGGAGAACTATCTGAGGTATTGTGGGAGCACTATCTGAGGCATTGAGGGAGAATTATCTGAGGTATGGATGGAGCACTTTCAGAGGTATTGAGGGAGAACTATCTGAGGTACTGAGGGAGCACTATCTGAGGTATTGAGGGAGAACTATCTGAGGTATTGAGGTGCACTATCTGAGGTATTGAGATAGAACTATCTGAGTTATTGAGCGAGCACTTTCAGAGGTTTTGAGGGAGAACTATCTGAGGTATTGAAGGAGATCTATCTTTGGTATTGAGGGAGCCCTCTCTGAGGTATTGATGGAGCACTTTCTGTGGTATTCAGGTAGCACTTTCTGAGGTATTGATGGAGCACTCTCAGAGGTACTGATGGAGAACTATCTGAGGTATTGATGAAGCACTTCCTGAGGTATTGAGGGAGCACTTTCTGAGGTAGTGATGGAACACTCTCTGAGGTATTGAAGGAGCACTTTCGATGTATTGAGGGAGAAGTACCTGAGGAATTGTGGGAGCACTTTCTGAGGTACTGAGGAAGCACTATCTGAGGTATTGAGGGAGCACCTTCTGAGGTACTGAGGAAGCACTATCTGAGGTACTGAGGGAGCGCTTTTTGAGGTACTGAGGGAGAACCATCTGAGGTACTGAGGGACCACTTTCTGAAGTAATGAGGGAGCACTTTCTGAGGTATTGAGGGACCACTATCTGAGGTATTGAGGAAGCACTTTCTGACGTAATGAGGGAGCACTTTCTGAGGTATTGAGGGAGCCCTATCTGAGGTACTGAGGGAGCAAGTTCTGAGGTATTGAGGAAGCACACTCTGAGGTACTGAGGGAGCACTTTCTGAGGTATTGATGGAGCACTGTCTGAGGTATTGAGGGAGCACTATCTGAGGTACTTGGGGAGCACTTTCTGAGCTATTGAGGCAGCACTTTCTGAGGTATTGAGGGAGCACTATCTGAGGTACTGTGGGTGCACTTTCTGAGCTATTGAGGGAGCACTTTCTGAGGTATTGAGGGTGCACTTTCTGAGGTATTAAGGGAGCACTTTCTGAGGTATTTAGGGAGAACTATCTGAGGTACTGAGGCAGATCTACCTGAGGTACGGAGAGAGCACTTTCTGACGTATTAAGGGAGCACTATCTGAGGCATTGAGGGAGCAATGTCTGAGGTACTGAGGGAGCACTTGCTGAGGTATTGAGGGAGCACTTTCTGTGGTACTGAGCGAGAACCATCTGAGGTTCTGAGGGAGTAGTATCTGAGGTACTGAGGGAGCAATATCTGAGGTACTGAGGGAGAACTATCTGAGGTTGTGAGGGTGCACTTTCTGAGGTTCTGAGGGAGCACTTCCTGATGTATTAAGTTGAAACTATCTGAGGTATTGAGGGAGCACTATCTGAGGTATTCAGGGAGCACTATCTGAGGTATTGAGTGAGCACTTTCTGAGGTATTGAAGATGCACTTTCTGAGGTATTGAGGGAACACTATCTGAGGTATTGAGGAAGCAATTTCTGAGGTATTGAGAGAGCACATTCTGAGGTATTGAGGGCGTACTATCTGAGGTACTCAGGGAGCACTTTCTGATGTATTGAGGAAGCACTTTCTGCGGTATTGAGGAAGCACTTTCTGAGGTACTGAGGGAGCACTTTCTGAGGTATTGAGGGCGCACTTTCTGAGGTATTGAGGGAGTACTATCTGAGGTACTGAGGGAGCACTTTCTGAGGTAATGAGGAAGCACTTTCTGAGGTATTGAGGAAGCACTTTCTGAGGTATTGAGGGAGCACTTTCTGAGGTATTGAGGGAGCACTCTCTGAGGTACTGAGGGAGCATTTTCTGAGATATTGAGGAAGCACTCTCTGAGGTACTGAGGGAGAACTATCTGAGGTAGAGAAACAGTCAGAGAGAGAGAGACAGTCTGTCCGTGTTTGTGTGTGTGAAAGAGTGGATGCATGTGTATCTCTGTGTGTATGTATATGTGTGCGTGAGAGAGAAAGTGCTTGTTCATGTGAGAGTGTGTGGCTGTGTGTGTATTTGACGTTGTGTGTGTCTCTGTGTGCATGTGTGTGAGTGAGGGTGTGTGTGAGAGAGTGTGTATGTGTGTGTATGTGTGTGAGAGAGTGTGTCTGTGTGTGAGAGAATGTATATGTGTGTCTATGTGTGTGTGTGACAGTTTGTCTTGTGTGCTAGAGAGTGTGTATGTGTGTGTGAGAGAGTGTGTGTTTGTGTGCATGTGTGTGAGAGTGTGTCTACGTGTATTTGATGGAGTGTGTGTCTGCGTGTGTATGTGTGTGAGAGAGAGGGTGTAACTGTGGGTTTTTGTGTGTGTGAGAAAGAGTGTCTGTGTGTGTTTGTGGGATCGTGTGTCTGTCTGTGTGCATGTGTGTGAGAGAGAGTGTGTGTGAGAGACAGAGCGTGTGTGTGTGAGAAAGAGTGTGTCTATGTGTGTTTCAGGGAGCGTGTGTCAGCGTGTGTATGTGTGTGAGAGAGAGTAACTGTGTGTTTATGTTTGTGTGTGAGAGAATGTGTCTGTGTGTGTTTGAGGGATCATGTGTCTGTCTGTGTGTATGTGTGTGAGAGAGAGTGTGTGTGTGAGAGACAGAGAGTGTGTGTGAGAGAGAGTGTGTCTATGTGCGTGAGAGTGAGTAGGTGTGTGAGAGAATAAGAATGTGTGTGTGAGTTTAAATGAGAGAGCGTGTGTGTATGTGTGTGTGTGAGAGAGAGTGCGTGTCTGTGTGTGCATGAGAGAGAGTGTCTGTGTGTGAGAGAGAGAGTGTGTGTCTGCATGTATGTGTGAGAGAGCGTGTCCATGTGTGTATTTGAGGGAGCGTATGTCTGTGCGTGTATGTGTGTGAGAGAGAAAGTGTGTGCTTGTGTGTGTATGTGTGTGTGAGAGAGTTGTGCCTGTGTGTATGTGTTTGTGAGAGTGTGTCTGTGTTTGTGTTTGAGGGAGTGTGTGTGTGTGTGTCTATGTAAACGAGCCAATCTTATTGGGTGCCCGTGAATATAAAATCCAGCTGCTGTTTCAGATGAATTGGTCCTTGTGTCTTCAAAGACACAAAAGCTGTAAGAGTGACTTAACTGGGGGAAAGAGAGTGCTGTTCATTCCAGTGGGGATTCATCCAGTAAACCTTCCCCACCCACGAACATCCCTCTGGCAATGCAGTGACTAGTCCTGCACACAGTGCTCCAGGTACAAACCAATGTAATGTCACCATAGCCTTACCAGAGCATGGGACAGTTCCTCATGAGAGCGGTGTCTGGTGGGGATGTAAACAGAGGGTCACCACGGCCCAGCTGAGGGCAGAGGTTGGGAAGGAGAGTCCTTCAGAGTAACTCTAGCTAGTGTGTTAAGCTAACTGCCCAGCCAACTGAGCTAACCAACCTCACTCCAGGGGCATGCCCTGTATAACCCAATCATAGCCAGCCTGCACCTCAATAGGAGCAGGAGCAAGGCCATTCGGCCCCACCCTAACCCAGAAGGGAGAGCACGGGAAGCTGATGAAGGAAACAAGCCCCTCCCATCTGGCCGTCTGAAATGGAGCTGGAGGGACAGAGCACATCTGGCCTGCTGTTTGCTTCCCCGAGACTGGCCTGATCCACCTTACAGTGAGAGACTGAGGGGAACCTCAAGGAGATTTCACTTCTCACTGAGAGGCTGCAACTCCAATCCAAATCAGGCTGGTTCCCTCCGAGACTCATGGAAGAGTGCAGCACTCAACAGATCAGGCCCTTGTGTCGTCCTAACCTCCAGTGTGTGGGCCAAGAGCTGGGAGGTAGTGTTAAGAACATAAGACCATCTGAAATAGGAACAGCAGACCATCCAGCCCCTAGAGCCTGCTCTGCTATTCAATAGGATCGTGGATGATTCAACATTCGATTTGGGAGCTGAAACTAGGACAATACAGAGACAGAGAATCAAATTATTCTGCCATGAGGAATCATCAGACGAAAGCACACGGACACACCCACACACACACAGACACACCCACACACACACAGACACACAGACACACACACACACACACGGACACACGGACACACACACACGGACACACGGACACACAGACACACCCACACACACACACACACACACAGACACAGACACACACACACACACACGGACACACACACGGACACACACACACAGACACAGACACACACACACACACGTACACACACACACAGACACAGACACACCCACACACACACAGACACAGACACACACAAACAGACACAGACACAGACACAGACACACACACACAGACACAGACACACACACACAGACACACACAGACACACACACAGACAGAAACACACAGACACACACACACACAGACACAAACACAGACACACACAGACACAGACACACACACACGCAGACACACAGACACAAACACAGACACACACACTCACTTACACACACACAGACACACACACACACATACCACGCACGCACACACACACACACACACACAGACATACACGCACACAGACACACACACACACATATATACACACACACACAAACACACACAGTGGGATTCAGGCTGTCTGTGGGAACGGGGAGAGACAAAGGAGCAAAATGCTAGAGAGGGATCTGATCCCACAGATTTCACTGCTTCCCTCTCTCTCTGCAGCTCTCATGTCTATTTCTGTGTTCCCAGTTCTCACTCCCACATCTTTCCTTCAATCCCTATCTCTCAACATCCTTCACATCTCTGTCCAATGTACATTTCCCAGTGTTCTGCAAATCTCTCTCTGCATCTGTCTGACAGCTCTGTGGGATCTTGCTGTTCCTGTCTGTACATCACTCTAGCCACATCACAGCCCCCACCACCACCCCACTCTCTCAGCTCTATCTCTCTGCTGCTGCAGCTCCTCTCTCTCTCTCTCTCTCTCTCTGTCCTATCTCTCTCCCTGGGATTTCCGTCTTGCTGTCTGCCTGAACTTCTCTCCCTGCCTTTCTCTCCCCATTTTCGCCTTGTATCTGTCTGACATTGTATTTCTCTTCTTGGAGTTTTACTCTCTCTCTCTCTGTCTCTCTCTGTCCTGCTCTCTCAGTTCTTCTCACTTCCTCTCCCCTTCCCCCCACCCCCCCCCCCCCCCGCCTGTCTTTGTCTTGTTCTCTCCCTCCCTCACGCTGTCTGTCCGTCCATCTCTCTTTCTCTCCGGTAGTTTCTCTCCCTCTTTCTCCCTGGACCCCTCTGCTCTGTCCCAGTGACTGGGGAAGGGAAATTGGGAAGACTTTGCCTCAGTGCCTGGTCTCTCCCAGGATTTAACCCGACTGTGGGGAGGGGGTGAATGGAAGGAACATGAAGTACTTTTCTGAGTGCGTCTGAAAAAGAGAAAAAGTGAAAGAGAAAGGGAGAGTGACAAAAAGAGAGATACATGGAGAGAGTGGAGATGGAGAAAGTGGAGAGAGAGAAATGGGCAGTGAGAGTCAGGGAGGTGGAGTGAGAAAAGGACAGAGTGAGAGAGACAGGGAGAGAGAGAGAGTGAGAAGGACATATATGGAGGGAGAAGGACAGTGTGTGGACTTGGCGATGGTTTTAGAGTGGGATCTTGCTGTGCATTACAGCAGTCAGTGTCAAAAGGCGAGTTAGTCTCTGCACTATGTCCTCCAGCCCAGGGGCTGTAAGTCTGCATGGGAAGGGGGAGAGTGGGAGACACGGAGGGAGTGGGACAGCCAGAGACAGGGGGAGGGTTTGATGGGGTTTTGGGGTTGGTGGAGAAAGGAGAGACTGTTGTCATAGAGAGATGGCGGGATGGATAGCATGTGATGCAAAATCTGAGACAGGGTAGAGAAGAGGTCTTCACACGAAGGATAGTCAATGAGGCCATTCAGGGGCCAATCCTGAGGATCCTGAACCGGACCAGGATCAATTAATGGGGCAGGGGGATGATGGGCAGAAAGGACTCCATCTGTGATGCAAACCTTCTGTAATTCTCGGGCTGGGATCTTGCTGTACATTAAAATAAGCCACAGGTCAGTCAACTCAGACACATTTACCGGTGTGAGAAAGTGAGGACTGCAGATGTTGGAGAGTCAGAGTTACAAAGTGAGGAGCTGGAGAAGCACAGCAGGTCAGCCAGGAGAGTCAATGGTTCAGGCCTGACCTGCTGGGCTTTTCCAGCTCCACTCTTTTCCACTCAACTCCCTCTGCCCCAGGGAATGGGGCTCACAGCAATGTTGGGGGCAGCAAAATAGTTGAGGGGGGCACAGTTGGTGATGTAGGTATTTTGGAGGGAAGGTATTTGGGGAAGGGAATAAATTTGGGAGGAGAGTGAAAATGATGGGCAATTGTTTTTAGGGGGTTCAAAATTGGGTGAGCACTTTCAGGTCTGAAATAAAGAAAAAGAGAAAGGGAGGGTGAGAAAAAGAGAGGTCGAGAGAGTGGGGATGGAGAAGGGGGATGAGAGAAAGATGGGGCAGAGACAGACAGTGAGAGGGAGGGTGTGAGAGAAAGGCAGATTGAGAGAAAGAGACAGACAGGGAGAGAGAAGGACAAAGAGAGAAGGGGAAGTCAGACTGAGAGAAATAGGCGTTGAAGCATGGACAGACTGAAGGGGGGACACTCAGTATTCCAGGTGGTTCCAGCTCCCTCTCTCTCAATGGTTTTTCACACTCCCTCTCTCCCATGCTCCTGAGGTTTCTTTCAGCTTGTCTCGCTCCCTCTCCCTCTCCATCTCTCTGGGTGGTGAGCTGGTCTCTGTCCCTTGCCATGTTGGTCACCTCAGAAAGCCTCCAGAAAATTCAAGAGATCAGTCTGCAGGTGATCCCTGGTTTTGTTCATTTCTGGATGGTTAACCAAAACTTTCTATACTTCTGGCCAGTCAGGAGAATCAGTTAATAGTTTGAAGTGTTGCTGAACATTTGGATGGCTTGTTACTGTTAGTTTCTTTGTGTAGCAGGACCTGGTGCCTTCCTATCTGGGCCCTCCTTTGTTTGGTGGAGACGTTGTTAGGGATATGTCTGCCCAGGGGACCTGCTGCCTTTGACATTATGCTGATGGGATAACCATCTGGCTGCTGTCTGGCTTTTGTGATTTGGGAGTATAACTTGTCCAATATACCCAGCATCTCTTGGCTGTCTATCTGTGTGTTAGCAAGGAGGCCGCAACATTTCACCCATTCCCCCTCCCCCACCCAGTCTTTTGAATAGAAAGAAGTTTATACAATGAATTATAAACCTAATTTTAAAAGCTGGTTATGTTTGTTGTCAGAGTAGCCTGCTGTTTGAGTGAAAGACACTTTATACATTGGTCAAACCGATTGTCATAGGGCTGATAAGTGATACCATAGAATCCCTACAGAGCAGAAACAGGCCCTTCAGCCCATCGAGTCCACAATGACCCTCTGAAGAGAATCCAACTCAGATCCATCCCCTGATGATATCCCTGAAACCCTGCATTTCCCATGGCTATTCCAGCTAACCTGGATATCCCTCGACACTGTGGGCAATCTGTCAAAAATGTGCAGATGCAGGGAGAATGTACAAACACCACACAGACAGTCGCTCAAGAGTGGAATCAAACCCAGGTCTCTGGCGATGTGAGGTAACAGTGCTAACCACTGAGCGACTGTGGCACTCCTCACTGTTTCGACAAAACATATTCCGTTCTGAGAATCCATACAGAATTGGGATGCATAGCCAACATCCAGTGAGCAGAATAAATGCAAGGGAATGAGAGCTGCTGGCTCAAACTCCAGGAATTCCTTCCCTAAGGACATTGTGGGTCCACCACAACAGTTCAAGGAGGCAGCTCACCACCAAAACCAGCTCCCGAGCAGCTACGGACAGGCAATCAATACTGGGCCCAGCCAGGAACACTCAAACGCTGCAAATGAATGAAACTGAGGTGATCACCCGGGGAGTTCCATCGACCTTCCAGCCCCTGGGGGTGTGTCCAGGTATTATTCACCATGATTGTACCCACCTGTTACAGCCTGCAATCCTAACCACCGGTATCCCGAGATATATCATGGTGAGGGCAGTTAGGGACACAGCCGATGTGGTCCTCTATCTCTATCACTCCTCTCTCTATCTCACCTCTCTCTCTCTCTCTCTCTCCATCAGCCCTTCTCTCTCACACCGCTTCTCTCTCTCTCAGCCCTCTCTCACTCTCACCCCTCTCTCTCACCCTCTCTCTCTTACCCCTTCTCTCTCACACACACACCCCTCTCTCTCACCCCTCTCTCTCACCCTCTCTCTCTTACCCCTCTCTCTTCTCACACGTCTCTCTCAGTCTCCCTCAGCGCTTCTCTCTCACACCACTTCTCTCTCTCTCTCTCACCCCTCTCTCACTCTCACCCCCCTCTCTCTCACACACACCCCTCTCTCTCTCTCACCCCTCTCTCTCTCACCTCTCTCTCATCCTCTCGCTATCTCACCCCATCTCTCTTGCACCCTCTCTCACCCCCTCTCTCTCAGGCCCTCTCTTTCAGCCCCCCTCTCTCTCACCCCCCTCTCTCACACCCCTCTCTCTCTCTTACACCCTCTCTCTCACCCCTTTCTCTCTCACCCCTTCTCTCTCTCCTACTTTCTTTCACACCCTCTCTCTCAGGCCCTCTCTTTCAGCCCCCCTCTCTCTCACCCCTCTCTCTCACACACCTCTCTCTCTCAACCCCCTTTTTCTCACACCCCCCTCTCTCTCTCACCCTCTCTCTCACCCCTTTCTCTCTCACCCCTTCTCTCTCACCTACTCTCTCTCACACCCTCTATCTCAGGCCCTCTCTCTTTCTCTAGCACCCTCTCTCTCAACCTCTCTTTGTGTCACACCCTTCTCTCTCTCTCACCCTCTCTCTCTCTTACCCGTCTCTCTCTCACACCGCTTCTCTCTCTCACCCTCTCTCTCTGTCAGCCTGTCTCTCTCTCACACCCCCTATCTCTCTCACACCCCCTCGCTCCCTCACTCCTCTCTCTCTTTCACCCCTCTATCTGTCACCCCTCTCTCTCAACCTTCTCTCTCTAACCCGTCTCTTCCTCTCTCACACCTCTCTCTCTCAGCCTCTCTCTCTCACGCCTTCTCTCTCCCTCTCTTCGGCAGCCCTTCTCTCTCTCAGCCCCTCTCTCTTTCCCCAGTCTCTCCCACCCTGATCTCTCTCACAGTCCCTCTCTCTCTCACCCCTCGCTCTCTCTCATCCCTCTCTCTCTGATCCCTCTCTCTCACCCCTCTCTCTCACACACATCTCTCTCATCCTCTCTCTCTCACCCCTCTCTCTTACCCCTCTCTCTCACCCTCTCTCTCAACCCCTCTGTCACCCCTTCTCTCTCAGACCTCTCTCTCCCAGCCCACCTAGTCACTCCAGTCTTTCCTACCCTGATCTCTCTCACACGCTCTCTCTCACCATCTCTCTCTCTCACCCCTTCACTCTCTCATCCTGTCTCTCTGTCAGCCCCTGTCTCTTTCTCACCCGCTCTCTCTTCCACCACTCTCTCTCCCTCAACCCCTCTCTCTCAACCCTCTCTTAACCCTCTCTCTCACACCTCTCTCTCTCACCCTCTCTCTCTCTCACCCCTACTCTGTTCGCCCCTCTCTCGCAACCCCCTCTCTCAGGCCCTCTCTCTCTCACCCCTCTCTCTCTGTTTCACCCCTCTCGCTGTGTTTCACCCCTCTGTATCACCCCCTCTCTCATCCCCTGTCTCTCTCAGCCTGTCTCTCTGTCACCCCCTGTCTCTTTCTCACCCGCTCTCCCTTCCACCCCTCTCTCTCCCTCACCCCTCTCTCTCTCACCCCTCTCTCTTTCAGTCCTCTCTCTCTCACCCTCTCGCTCTTACCCATCTCTCTCTCTTACACACCTCTCTCTCTCACGCCTTCTCTCTCACCCTCTCTTTCACAGCCCCTCTCTCTCAGCTCTTCTCTCTCTCATCCCTTTCTCTCTCATCCCACTCTCTCTCACACCTCTCTCTCACCTCCTCTCTCACAACCTCTCTCTCACACCCTCTCTCTCTTACCCGTCTCTCTCACACCGCTTCTCTCTCTCTCACCCATCTCTCACTCTCACCCCTTTCTCCCTCTCTCATCCCACTCTCTCTCACTCTCTCTCTCAACCCCTCTCTCTCAAGCCCTCTCTTTCAGCCCTTTGCTCTCTCACCCCCCCACACACACCTCTCTCTCAACCCTCTGTCGCTCTCACACTCCTCTCTCTCTCTCTCTCTCACCCTCTGTCTCAACCCTCTCTCTCACCCCTCCTCTCTCTCACACACCCTTCTCTCTCTCTCTCACCCTCTATCTCTCTCATCCCCTCTCTCTTACCCCTCTCTCTCACACACCTCTCTCTCACCCTTTCTATCTCACCTCTCTCTCTCTCACACACACACCCTCTGTCTCTTACCCCCTCTCTCTCACACACCTCTCTCTCACACTCTCTATCACCCCCTCTCTCTCACCCCCTCTCTCTCTCATACCTCTCTCTCACCCCTTCTCTCTCACCCCCCTCTCTCACCCCTCTCTCAGGCCCTCTCTTTCAGCCCCTCTCACTCTCTCACCCCTCTCTCTCTCTCTCTCACCCTCTCTCTCTCTCACCCCTCTCTCTCTCACCCTCCTCTCTCTCACCCTCTCTCTCTCTCTCTCACTCATTCTCTCTCACCCCCCTCTCAGGCCCTCTCTCTCACACCTATCTCTCACCCCCCTCTCTCTTACACCCCCTCTCTCTCTCTCACACCTCCCTCTCTCACCCCTCTCTCTCATCCCACTCTCCCTCTCACATCTTTCTCTCTCATCTCTCTCTCTCATACCCTCTCTCACCGCCCCCTCTCACCCCTCTCTCTCACCCCCTCTCTCACCCCCACTCTCTCACCCCCTCTCTCTCACACCCCTGTCTTTCACCCCTTTTTCTCACACCCCCTCTCTCTCACCCCCTCACTCTCACACCCCTCTCTCTCGCACGCCCTCTCTCTTAACCCCTCTCTCTCACCCCTCTCTGTCTCACCCCCTCTCTCCCTCATCTCGCTCACCTTTTCTCTCACGCATCTCTCTCTTACACCTCTCTCTATATCTCACCACCTCTCTCTCTCAGACCCTCTCTCTCTCACCCTCTCACTGTCTTTCACCCCCCTCTCTCTCTTACTTCTCCCTCTCACCCCCTCTCTCTCACACGTCTCTCTCTCTTTCAGCCCTTCTTTCTCTCACACGCCACTTCTCTCACAGACCTCTCTCTCAACCCTCTGTCTCTCTCACACACCTCTCTCTCTCACCCTCTCTCTCACCCACTTCTCTCTCTCACCCTCTCTCTCTCTAACCCCTCACTCACTAACCCCTCTCCCTCTTAACCCTCTCTCTCTCACACACTCTCTCTCTCACCACTTCTCTCTCACTGCCACTCTCATCCCCCTCTCTCAGACTATATCTTCCAGCCCCTCTCACTCTCTTACCCCTCTATCTCTCTCACCCTTTCTCTCTCACCCCCTTCTCTCTCATACCCTCTCTCAGGTCCCCTCTCTCTCTTACCCCTCTCTCACCCATCTCTCTCTCACACCCCCCTCTCACACCCCTCTCTCCCTCACACACCCCTCTCCCTCACCCCCTCTCTCACTCCCCCTCTCTCTCACCCCCTCTCTCTCACCCCCTCTCTCTCTACTCCCTGTCACCCCCTCTCTCTCATCCCCTCTCTGTCACACACCCCTCTCTTTCACCCCTCTTTCTCACACACCCCCTCTCTCACCCCCTCACTCTCACACCCCTCTCTCTCTCACACTTCTCTCTCTCTCACCCCTCTCTCCCTCACCCCGCTCTATCTGTCATCCCCTCCCTCTCACCCCCTCTCTCTCATCCCCTCTCTGTCACACACCCCTCTCTTTCACCCCCCTTTCTCACACACCCCCTCTCTCACCCCCCTCACTCTCACACCCCTCTCTCTCTCACCCTTCTCTCTCTCTCACCCCCTCTCTCCCTCACCCCGCTCTGTCATCCCCTCCCTCTCACCCCCTCTCTCTCACTCCCTCTCTCTCACACCCCTCTCTTTCACCCCTCTTTCTCACACACCCCCTCTCTCACCCCCCTCACTCTCACACCCCTCTCTCTCGCACGCCCTCTCTCTTACCCCCTCTCTCTCACCCCTCTCTCTCTCACCCCCTCTCTCCCTCACCTCGCTCTATCTGTCTCCCGCTCTCTCTCTCTCCCCTCTCTCACTCTCCCACACCCTCTCTTTCTTAGCCCTCTCACTCTCTTACCCCCTCTCATCATGCCTCCCTCTCACCTTCTCTCTCTCACCTATTCTTTCTCTGCCTGTCTCTCTCTCACCCCCTCTCTCTTTCTCACCTGCTCTCTTCCACTCCGATCTCTCTCACACACGCTCTCTCTCACCCTTCTCTCTCTCACCCCTCTCTCTATTACCTCTCTCTCTCTCACACACACACACCACTCTGTCTCAGAACCCTCTTGCTCTACCCAGTCTCTCCCAACCTGATCTCTCTCACTCACCTTCTCTCTCACGCCTCTCTCTTACACCTCTCTCTATCTCACCCCCTCTCTCTCTCAGACCCTCTCTCTCACCCTCTCACTGTCTTTCACCCCTCTCTCTCTCTCTCTTACCTCTCCCTCTCACCCTCTCTCTCTCACACGTCTCTCTCTTTCAGCCCTTCTTTCTCTCACACCCCACTTCTCTCACAGACTTCTCTCTCAACCCTCTGTCTCTCACACACCTCTCTCTCTCACCCTCTCTCTCACCCCTTTCTCTCTCTCTCTCACCCTCTCTCTCTCTAACCACTCTCTCACTAACCCCTCTCTCTCTTAACCCTCTCTCTCTCACACACATCTCTCTCACCCTTTCTCTCTCACCCCTCTCTCTCTTACACCCCTCTCTCTGTCACACCCCTCTCTCTCACCCCTCTCACTCTCTCACACCTCACTCTCTCATCCCCCTCTCCCACCCCCTCTCTCTCACCCCCTCTCTGTTACACCCCATCTCTCTCACCTGCTCTCTCTTTGTCACTCACTCACTCTCTTTCTCACTTCCACTCTCTATCTTTTTCACTCACTCTCTCTCTTTCTCACCCCCTCTCTCTCTCACCCCTTCTCTCTCGACTCCTCTCTCTCTCCCGCCCTCTCTCTCCCCTCTCTCCCCCACTGTCATTCACCCCCTTTCTCTTTCTTACCCGTGCTCTCCCCCACCCCAATCTTTCTCATCCTCCCTCTCTGTCTCACCCTCTCACCCTTATCCCGCTTTCCCCCCCTCTCTCTTACCCCCTCTCTCACACCTCTCTCTCACCTTCTCTCTCTCACCCTCTCTTTCTCTGCCTGTCTCTCTCTCACCCCTCTCTCTTCCTCACCCCCTCTCCCTTCCACTTCGATCTCTCTCACACCCCCTCTCTTACCACTCACTCTCACCACTCTCTCTCACACCCCCTCTCTCACACCCCTCTCTCTTTCACCCCTCTCTCTCACACCCCCTCTCTCTCACCCCCCTCTCTCTCATACACCCCCTCTCTCTCACACCCCCGCTCTCTCACACCCCCCTCTCTCTCACCCCTCTCTCTCACACCCCTCTCTCTCTCACCCCTCTCTCACCCCCCTCTCTCCACCCTCTCTCTCTCAGCCCCCTCCCTCTCTCCCCAGTCTCTCCCACCCTGATCTCTCTCACACGCCTTCTCTCACATGCTTCTCTCTCTCACCCTCTCTCTCCCACCCCTCTCTCTCTCATTCCCCTATCTCTATCTCACCCCCTCTCTCTCAGGCCCTCTCTCTCTCAGCCCCTCTCTCTCTTTCACCCTCTCTCTCTCTTACCTCACTCTCACCCTCTCTCTCTCACCCTCTGTCTCTCATCTTTGTCTCTCTAACTCAGGCTGTCTCTTTCTCACCCCCGTCTTTTTCTCACACCCTCTCCCTCCCTCATCCCTCTCTCTCCCTCACCCTTCTCTCCCTCTCACCCCTCTCTCTCTTGCCCGTCTCTCGCTCTCTCTCCCTCTCTATTAACCCTCTCTCTCACCCCCTCTCTCTCACCCCCTCTCTCTCACCCCGTCTTTCTCACCTCCTCTCTCTCATCCCCTCTCTCTCACCCCTTATCTCTCACCCCTCGCTTTCACCCTGTCTCTCTCTCAGCCTGTCTCTCTCTCACCCCCTCTCTCTTTCACATCCGCTCTCTCTTTCACCCCGATTTCTCTCGCACAAGCTCTCTAACTCACCCCTCTCTCTCTCACTCACCCTCTCTCTCTCACCCCCTCTCTCACATCCTCTCTCTCTCTTACCCGTCCATTTCTTACCCCTCTCTCTCTCACCTCTCTCTCACACCCTCTCTCTCCCACCCCTTCTCTCTCACACCTTCTCTCTCACTCCCTCTCTCTCACGCCCACTCTTTCAGCCCCTCTCTCACTCTCCCTTCCCTCTCACACACCTCTCTCTCATCCTCTGTCTCTCACTCCTCTCTCTCTTACCACTCTCTCTCTCACCCCTCTCTCTTACACTCCTCTCTCTGTCACACCCCTCTGTCTCACCCCTCTCACTCTCTCACACCTCTCTCTCTCATCCCCCTCTCCCACCCCCTCTCTCTCACCCCCTCTCTGTTACACCCCCTCTCTCTCACCTGCTCTCTCTTTACAATCACTCTCTCTCTCTTTCTCACACCCTCTCTCTCTCTCTCACCCCTTCTCTCTCAACTCCTCTCTCTCTCCCGCCCTCTCTCTCCCCTCTCTCCCCCAATGTCACTCACCCCATTTCTCTGTCTCACCCGCGCTCTCCCCCACCCCAATCTTTCTCATCCTCCCTCTCTGTCTCACCCTCTCACCCTTATCCCTCGTTCCCCCTCTCTCTTACCCCGTCTCTCTCACGCCTCTCTCTCAACTTCTCTCTCAACCTCTCTTTCTCTGCCTGTCTCTCTCTTACCCCCTCTCTCTTCCTCACCCGCTCTCCCTTCCACTCCGATCTCTCTCACGCCCCCCTCTCTCTCACCACTCTCTCTCACCCCTCTCTCTCTCACCCCTCTCTCTCTCACCCCTCTCTCTCTCACCCCTCTCTCTCTCACACCCCCTCTCTCTCTCACACCCCCTCTCTCTCACACCCCTCTCTCTCACCCCTCTCTCTCACACCCCCTCTCTTTCACACCCCCTCTCTCTCACACCCCTCTCTCTCTCACCCCACTCTTTCTCACACCCCGCTCTCTCACACTCCTCTCTCTCTCAGCCCCCTCCCTCTCTCCCCAGTCTCTCCCACCCTGATCTCTCTCACACACCTTCTCACATGCATCTCTCTCTCACCCTCTCTCTCTCCCACCCCTCTCTCTCTCTTTCCCCTATCTCTATCTCACCCCTCTCTCTCAGGCCCTCTCTCTCTCAGCCCCTTTCTCTCTTTCACCCTCTCTCTCTCTTACCTCCCTCTCACCCTCTCTCTCTCACCCTCTGTCTCTCATCTTTGTCTCTCTAACTCAGCCTGTCTCTCTCTCACCCCCGTCTCTTTCTCACCCTCTCTCTCTCCCTCACCCCTCTCTCCCTCACCCTTCTCTCCCTCTCACCCCTCTCTATCTCTTGCCCGTCTCTCTCTCTCTCATCCCCTCTCTCTCATCCCCTCTCTCTCACCACCTCTCTCTCACACCCGCTCTCTCATCTCCTCTCTCTCATCCCCTCTCTCTCACCCCTTCTCTCTCACCCCTCTCTTTCACCCTCTCTCTCTCTCAGCCTGTCTCTCTCTCACCCCCTCTCTCTTTCACACCCGCTCTCTCTTTCATCTCGATTTCTCTCACACAAGCTCTCTAACTCACCCCTCTCTCTCTCACTCACCCCTCTCTCTCTCTGACCCCTCTCTCTCTCACCCTTCTCTCTCTCCCCCTCTCTCTCACATCCCCCTCTCTCTCGCCCTCTCTCACTCCTACGGCTCTCTCTCTTAGCCCTCTCTTTCACATCCTCTCTCACCCTCTCTCTCTCCTATCCGTACATTTCTTACCCCTCTATCTCTCACCTCTCTCTCTCTCACCCTTTCTCTCTCACCCCTTCTCTCTCACCCCTTCTCTCTCACTCCCTCTCTCTCACGCCCACTCTTTCAGCCCCTCTCTCTCACTCTCCCTTCCCTCTCACACACCTCTCTCTGTCCTCTGTCTCTCACTCCTCTCTCTCTTTCCACTCTCTCTCTCACCCCGTCTCTCTCTTATCCCTCTCTCTTACCCCTCTCTCTCAGACCGCTTCTTTCTCTCACACCGCTTCTCTCTCTCACCCTCTCTCTCTCTCACCCCCTCTCTCTCTCAACCCCTGTCTCTCACCCCTCGCGCTCTCACCCTCTCTCTCTCTCACTCCCTTTCTGTCTCACCACCCCCTCTCTCAAACCCCCTCACTCTCTCATCCCCTCACTCTCTCACACCCACACTCTCTCACCTCCTCTCTCTCAATCCCTCTTTCTCACCCCCTCTCTCTCACCCCTCTCTCTCTACCTATCTCTCACCCCCCTCTCTCTCACCGCCCACTCTCTCAACCCCCCTCACTCTCTCACCCCTCTCTCTCACCTATCTCTCTCTCTCATCCCCACCCCTCTCTCTCTCAACCCCCCTCTCTCTCACCCCTCTCTCTCTCCCACCTCCCTCTCTCTAACCTATCTCTCTCTCATCCCCACCCCCTCTCTCTCTCAACCCCCCTCTCTCTCAGCCCCTCTCTCTCACCCCCCTCTCTCACCCCTCCCGCTCTCACCCCTCTCTCTCACCATCCCCTCTCTCAACCCCCCTCACTCTCTCATCCCCTCAGTCTCTCACACCCTCAATCTCTCACGCCCTCTCTCTTTCTCAAACCCTCTCTCTATCCCCCTCTCTCTTCCCCTCTCTCTCACCCCTCTCTCTCACCCCCTCTCACACCCTTTCTCTCTTACCCCGCGCTCTCTCTAACCCCTCCGCCTCTCACCCCTCTCGCTCACCCCCTCTCTCTCAGCCACTCTCTCAATCACACCCTCTCCTTCTCACTCCACTCTCTCTCTTACCCCCTCCCCACTTTCTCTCTCTCAATCACCCCTTGTCTCTCAACCCCTCTCTCTCACCCCTCTCTCACCCGGTCTCTCTTTATTACTCACACTCTCTCTTTCTCACTTACACTCTCTCTCTCTTTCACTCACTCTCTCTTTCTCACCCCCTTTCTCTCTCACACCCCTCTCGCTCACCCTTTCTATCTCACCCTCTCTCTCTTACTGCTCTCTCTCACCCCTCTCTCTCTCCCGCCCTCTTTCTCCCCTCTCTCCCCCAATGTCACTCACCCCCTTTCTCTTTCTCACCCCACTCTCTCCCCCACCCCAATCTTTCTCATCCTCCCTCTCTGTCTCACCCTCCTCCTTCTTTCCCTCTCTCTCTCTTACCCCCTCTCTCTCACACCTCTCTCTCACCTTCTCTCTCTCACCCTCTCTTTCTCTGCCGTCTCTCTCACCCCTCTCTCTTTCATCCCTCTCTCTCTCACCCCTCTCTCTCTCACCTCTCTCTCTCAGCCCTCTCTCTCTCTCAGCACCCCTCCCTCTCTCCCCAGTCTCTCCCACCCTGATCTATCTCACACGCGTCTCTCTCTCACCCTCTCTCTCCCACCCTCTCTCTCTTTACCCTCTCTCTATCTCACCCCCTCTCTCTCACGCCCTCTCTCTCTCAGCCCCTCTCTCTCTTTCACCCCATCTCTATCTCTCTCTCTTACCTCCCTCTCACCCTCTCTCTCTCTCACCCCTCTCTCTAACTCAGCCTGTCTCTCTCTTTCTCCCCATCTCTTTCTCACCCGCTCTCACTTCCACCCCGATCTCTCTCTCACACCCTCCATCGCCTCACCCCTCTCTCTCCCTCACCCTTCTCTCCCTCTCACCCCTCTCTCTCTCTCACTCACGCCTCTCTCTCTCCCTCTCTCTTACCTCTCTCTCTCTCACCCACCTGTCTCTCACCCCTCTCTCTCACCCTGTCTCTCTCACACCCCTCTCTCACACCCTCTTTCTCTCACACCTCCCTCTCACACCCCTTGTCTCTCACCGCCTCTCTCACCCCTCCTCTCAGTCCCTCTCGTTCAGCCCCCCTCTCTCACACTTCTCTCTCTCACCCCCTCTCACTCTTACACCCCTCTCTCTCACACCTCCTCTCTCTCACCCCTCTCTCTCTCAACCTTGTCTCTCTTTCCCCTCTCTCTTACCCCGTCTCTCTCACACCTCTCTCTCACCTTCTCTCTCTCACCCTCTCTTTCTCTGCCTGTCTCTCTCACCCCCCCTTTCTCTCTTACCCCCTCTCTCATTCACACACCTCTCTCTCTCACACCGCTTCTCTCTCACCCCTCTCTCACCCCAGTCTCTCCCACCCTCATCTCTCTCACACCTTCTCTCTCACATCTCTCTCTCTCAGCCCTCTCTCTTTCACTCCCCTCTCTCTCTCTTACGTCTCTCTCACCCCGTCTCTCTCCCCCTCTCTCACTCACCCCCTTTCTCTTTCGCATCCGCGCTCTCCCCCACCCCGATATTTCTCATTCTCCCTCTCTCTCTCACCCTCTCACCCTTCTCTCTCTCATTCCCTCTCTCTCTCTCGCCCTCTCTTTCTCTCCAACCCGCTCTCTCCCACTCCCTCTCTCTCACCCCCTCACCTCCACTCTTTCTCTGATCCCCTCTCATTCTTTCCCCTCTCTCTTTCTCCCCCTCTCTCCCTTTTTCACCCTCCTCTCTCTCTCTCTCACTCCCTTCTCTCTCTCACCCTCTCATCTCACCCTCTCTCTCACATCCCCTCATCCACTCTCTCTGCACCCTCTCTCTCTCCCCCTCTCTCTTTCCCCCCTCCCTTACACACCCTTTACTCTCCCCACCTCTCTGACACCCTCTCTCTCACCCCACTCTCTCACCCGCTCTTTCCCTATCCCCTCTCTCTCTCAGCCCCCTTTCTCTCTCAGCCCGTTCGCACTCTCATCCCGCTCTCTGACCCCCTCTCTCCCTACCCCCTCTCTCTCTCAGCCCCTCTCTCTCAGCCCCCTTTCTCTCTCAGCCCACTCGCTCTCTCACCCCGCTCTCTCTCACCTCGCTCTCTCACCCTCTTAACCTCTCTCTCTCTCTATGTTTCTCACACCCCTTCTCTCTCACACCCACCTTTCTCTCTCACCCCCTTTCTCTCTCAACCACCTCTCTCTCACCCCGCTCTATCTCTCATCTCCTCTCTCTGCCCCTCTCTCTCACTCTCTCTTTTCCTCTCACCCCCTCTCTCTCACCCCCTCTCTCTCACCCCCTCTCTCTCGGCCCCCTCTCACTCAGCCCACTTTCTCTCTCAACCCCCCTCACCCCACTCCCTCTCTCATCTCTCCCCTCTCTCACACACACTCTCTCTCTCTCACACCCTCACTCTCTCTCTCACCCCCCTCAATCCCCCCTCTCTCTCCCCTCTCTCACACCCTCTCTCTCACTGCCTTCTCTCACCCCCCTCACCCCATCTCTCACCCCACCTCTCTCTCACACCCCTCTCTCACCCTCTGCCTCCCACCCCCTCACCCCCACTCTCTCACCTGCTCTCTCAAACCACCTCTCTCTCTCACGCCCTCTCTTCCACCCCCTCTCAGTCTCACCTCCACT
This sequence comes from Chiloscyllium plagiosum, assembly GCF_037043375.1. Classification (NCBI taxonomy): domain Eukaryota; kingdom Metazoa; phylum Chordata; class Chondrichthyes; order Orectolobiformes; family Hemiscylliidae; genus Chiloscyllium; species Chiloscyllium plagiosum. The sequence goes on along the minus strand of NW_028270162.1, from coordinate 73,798,499 downwards.
CTTTCTCTCCCCCTTTGTCTCTCCCCCTTTGTCTCTCCCTCTTTCTCTCTCGACCCCCTCACATCACCCCCTCTCTCACTCACCCGCGCGCTCTCTCTCACCCCACTCTCTCTCACCTCTCTCTCACACACCTCTCATCCCCTCTCTCACTCACCTGCTCTCTCGCTCTCTCAAACTATCTCTCTCTTACCCCTCTCTCTCATTCCTCTCTCTTTCACTCTCAACCCTCTCTCTTTCTCAGCATCACTATCTCATCCCCTTCCCTCTCTCAACCCCCTTTCTCACTCCCCTCTCAACCCCTCACCCACATTCTCTCTCGCTCTCAAATCTCCTCTCTCTCTTACCCTTCTCTCTCTCACTCCCTCCCTCTCTCCCACTCAGTGTCTCTCTCTCTCTCACCCCATCTCACTCACACCGTCTCTCTCTCTCAACCCCTCTCTCTCCCACGCCCTCTCTCCCAGCCCCTCTCTATCTCACCTCCACTCTTTCTCTGACCCACTCTCACACCCCCTTTGTCTCTCCCCTTTTCTCTCTCACGCCCCTCACATCGCTCTCTCTCTCTCTCTCTCACCCTCTCTCACTCACCCGCTGTCTCTCCCACCCTACTCTCTCTCCCACCCCCCTCTCTCTCCCACCCACTCTCTCTCACCATCTCTCTCTCTCATCCTTCTCTCTCTCACCCCTCTCTCTCCCATCCCCATCGCTCTACCACTCTGTCTCTCTCGAATCCCTTTCTCTCTCACACCCTCTCTCTCAACACCCCCTCTTTCATCCCCCTCTCTCTCACCCCCCTCTCTCTTATCCCCCTCTCTCTCGATCCCTCTCTCTCAACCCCTCTCTCTCACTCCTCTCCCTCACTCTCTTCTCTCTCTCAACCCATCACTCTCTCTCCCCCTCTCTCTCTCTCACCCCTTTCTCTCTCTCTCACCCCCTCAGTCTCACCCCCTCTCTTTCTCACTCCATCTCTCTTTTACCCCTCTCTCTCTCCCCCCTCTCTCTCACGCCCCCTCTCTCCCCCTCTCCCCCTCTCTCTCACCCGCTCCCACCCCGTCTCGTTCACTTTCCCTCTCTTTCTCACCCCCACTCTCTCACTCTCTATCTCACCCTTCTCTCTCACACCCTTCTCTCTCTCACCCCGTTCTCTCTCACCGCCCCTCTCTCTCACACCCCCCGTTCTCTCACCCCCCTCTCTCTCTCATCCCCTCTCTCTCAGCCCCACTCTCTCTCACTCTCTCTCTCACCTCTCTCTCTCAGCCCTCTTTCTCACCCCGCTCTCTCAATGCCCCTCTCTCTCACTCTCTCTCTCACCCCCCTCTCTCTCACCGCCCCTCTCTCTCACGCCACCCCCACACTCCCCTCTCTCTCACCCCCACTCTCTCTCTCACTCTCTCTCTCACCCCGCTCTCACCCCGCTCTCTCACGCCCTCTCTTTCTCACTCTCTCTCTCCACACACTGCCCCTCTCTCTCAACACCCCACTCACCCCTCTCACTCCCCCCCTCTCTCCAAAACCCCTCTCTCACACCCCCTCTCTCACCCCCTCTCTCTCACACCCTCTCTCTCTCACCGCCCCTCTGTCTCATCCGCTTTCTCTCGCACCCCCTCTCTCACCCCATCTGTCTCAGCCCATCTGTCTCACCACCTCCCTCTCTCAAACCCCTTTCTCAACCCCCATCTCACAACCCCCATCTCTCAACCCCCTCACTCACTCCCACCTCACTCCCACTCTCACCTTCCCACCCTCTCTCTCTGTCACCCCTCTCTCTCTCTCGCACCCCAATCTCTCTTATTCTTATTCCCCTCTCTCTCACCTCCCTCTCTCACTCTCTCTCTCTCTCACACACTCACACACACCCTCCCTCTCTCCCACCCCTCTTTCTGTCTCTTTCTAATCCCCTCTCCATCCTTCTCACCCCGCTCGCTCTAACCCCCTCTCACTCTCACTCGTTCTCCCTCACCCCTCTCTCATCCCCCTCTCTCTCACTGTCTCTTTCTCATCCCCTCTCCCTCCTTTTCACCCCCCTCTCCCTCCAAAACCCCTCTCTCACTTTCTCTTTCTCACTCCCCTCATCCTCCTCTCTCTCTCACCCGCTCTCTCTCGCTCTCTCAAACACCCTCTCTCTCGCAACCCCTCTCTCTCACCCACTCTCTCTCACCCCACTCCTCCTCCTCTCACTCTCTCACCCGCTCTCTCTCGCTCTCTCAAACACCGTCACTCTCTCAACCCTTCTCTCCCACCCTCTCTCTCACCCCCCATCCTCCTCTCACTATCTCATCCGCGCCCTCTCGCTCTCTCAAACCCCCTCTCTCTCTCAACCTCTCTCTCTCACCCGCTCTCTCTCACGCCCCTCATCCTCCTCTCTCTCACCTGCTCTCTCAAGCCCCCTCTCTCTCTAAAACACCTCTCTCTCACACTCTCTCGCTCACACCATCATCCTCCTCTCTGTCTCTCACCCTCTCTCTCACTGCCCTCATCCTCCTCTCTCTCTCACCCGCGCTCTCTCGCTCTCTCAAACCCCCTCTCTCACTAAAACCCCTCTCACTCACCCTCTCTCTCTCACCTCCCTCACCCTCCTCTGTCTCTCTCACCTGCTCTCTCTCGATCTCTCAAAACCCCTCTCTCTAAAATCCCTCTCTCTCACCCTCTCTCTCTCACCCCCCTCATCCTCCTCTCTCTCTCTCACCCGCTCTCTCTCGCTCTATGAAACTCCCTCTCTCACTAAAACCCCTCTCTCTCACCTTCACTCTCTCACCCCCCTCATCATCCTCTCGCTCTCTCACACACTCGCTCTCACCCCCCTCATCCTCTTCTCTCTCTCTCTCACCGCGCACTCTCGCTCTCTCAAACTCCCTCTCTCACTAAAACCCCTCTCTCTCACCCTCTCTCTCTCACCTCCCTCATCCTCCTCTCTCTCCCTCACCCGCGCTCTCTCGCGCTCTCAAACCCCATCTCTCTCTAAAACCCCTCTCTTTCACTCTCTCCCACCCCCTCATCCTCCTCTCTCTAACTCACCCGTGCTCTCTCGCTCTCACAAACCCCATCTCTCTCTAAACCCCTCTCTTTCACCCTCTCTCTCCCACCCCCTCATCCTCCTCTCTCTCTCTCACCCGCTCTCTCTCGCTCTCTCAAACCCCCTCTCTCTCGCAACCCCTCTCTCTCACCCTCTCTCACTCACCCCCCTCCTCCTCCCTCTCTCACCCGCTCTCTCGCTCTCTCAAACCTCCTCTCTCTCAAAACTCCTCTCTCTCACCCTCTCTCTCACCCCCCTCATCCTCCTCTCACTCTCTCACACTCTCTCTCTCGCTCTCACAAACCCCCTCTCTCTAAAACCCCTCTCTCTCACACTCTCTCTCTCACCCCTCTCATCCTCCTCTCTCTCTCACCCGCTCTCTCTCGCTCTATCAAACCCCCTCTCTCACTAAACCCCTCTCTCTCACCTTCTCTCTCACACCCCCCTCACCATCCTCTCGCTCTCTCACACACTCGCTCTCACCCCCCTCATTCTCCTCTCTCTCTCTTACCCGCGCTCTCTCGCTCTCTCAAACCCTCTCTCTCACTAAAACCCCTCTCTCTCACCCTCACTCTCTCACCTCCCTCATCCTCCTCTCTCTCTCTCACCCGCTCTCTCTCGATCTCTCAAAACCCCTCTCTCTAAACTCCCTCTCTCTCACCCTCTCTGTCTCTCACCCCCCTCATCCTCCTCTCTCATCTCACCCGCGCTCTCTCGCTCTCTCAAACCCCATCTCTCTCTAAAACCCCTCTCTCTCAACCTCTCTCTCACCCCCCCTCATCCTCCTCTCTCTCTCTCACCCGTGCTCTCTCGCTCTCTCAAACCCCATCTCTCTCTCAACCCCTCTCTCTCACCCTCTCTCTCCCACCCCCCTCATCCTCCTCTCTCTCTCTCACCCGCTCTCTCTCACTCTCTCAAACCCCCTCTCTCTAAAACCCCTCTCTCGCACCATCTCTCTCTCTCACCCCTCATCCTCCTCTCTCTCTCTCTCACCCGTTCTCTCTCGATCTCTCAAAACCCCTCTCTCTCTCACCCCCCCTCATCCTCCTCTCTCTCTCACCCGCTCTCTCTCGATCTCTCAAAACCCCCCTCCCTAAAATTCCTCTCTCTCACCCTCTCTGTCTCTCACCCACCTCATCCTCCTCTCTCTCCCTCACCCGCGCTCTCTCGCTCGCTCAAAACCCCTCTCACTCCAAAACCCCTCTCTCTCAACCTCTCTCTCTCACCGCCCTCATCCTCCTCTCTATCTCTCACCCGCTCTCTCTCGCTCTATCAAACCCCCTGTCTCACTAAAACCCCTCTCTCCCATCTTCTCTCTCTCATCCCCCTCATCAACCTCTCGCTCTCTCACACACTCGCTTTCACCCCCCTCATACTCCTCTCTCTCTCTCTCACCCGCGCTCTCTCGCTCTCTCAAAAACGCTCTCTCACTAAAACCCTTCTCTCTCACCCTTTCTCTCTCACCCCCCACATCCTCCTCTCTCTCTCTCACCCGCTCTCTTTCGATCTCTCAAAACCCCTCTCTTTAAAATCCCTCTCTCTCACCCTCTCTGTCTCTCACCACCCTCATCCTCCTCACTCTCCCTCACCCGCGCTCTCTCGCTCTCTCAAACCCCTCTCTCTCTTAAACCCCTCTCTCTCATCCTCTCTCTCTCACCCCCCTCATCCTCCTCTCTCTCTCTCTCACCTGTGCTCTCTCGCTCTCTCAAACCCCATATCTTTCTCAACCACTCTCTCTCACCCTCTCTCTCCCACTCCCCCTCATCCTACTCTCTCTCTCTTATCCGCTCACCCTCGTTCTCTCAAACACCCTCTCTCTCTAAACCCCTCTCTCTCACCCTCTCTCTCTCACCCCCTCCTCCTCCTCCTCTCTCTCACCCGCTCTCTCTCACTCTCTCAAACTGCCTCTCTCCCTAAAACCCCTCTCTCCCACCCTCTCTCTCTCTCTCACCCCTCATCCTCCTCTCTCTCTCTCACCCGCTCTCTTTCGATGTCTCAAAACCCCTCTCTCTCTCAACCCCTCTCTCTCACCCTCTCTCTCTCACCCCCCTCATCCTCCTCTCTCTCTCTCACACGCTCTCTCTCGATCTCTCAAAACGCCTCTCTCTAAAATCCCTCTCTCTCACCCTCTCTGTTTCTCACTCTCCTCATCCTCCTCTCTCTCTCACACCTGTGCTCTCTCGCTCTCTCAAACCACATCTCTCTCTCAAACCCTCTCTCTCACCCTCTCTCTCCCACCACCCTCATCCTACTCTCTCTCTCTTATCTGCTCACCCTCGTTCTCTCAAACACCCTCTCTCTCTAAACCCCTCTCTCTCACCCTCTCTCTCTCACCCCCTCATCCTCCTCCTCTCTCACCCGCTCTCTCTCACTCTCTCAAACCCCCTCCCTCTCTAAAACCCTTCTCTCGCACCCTCTCTCTCTCTCTCACCCCTCATCCTCCTCTCTCTCTCTCACCCGCTCTCTCTCGATGTCTCAAAACCCCTCTAACTCTCAACCCCTCTCTCGCACCCTCTCTCCCTCACCCCCCTCATCCTCCTCTCTCTCTCTCACACGCTCTGTCTCGATCTCTCAAAACCCCTCTCTCTAAAATCCCTCTCTCTCACCCTCTCTGTCTCTCACCCCCCTCATCCTCCTGTCTCTCCCTCACCCGCGCTCTCTCGCTCTCTCAAATCCCCTCTCACTCTAAAACCCCTCTCTCTCACCCCCTCATCCTCCTCTCTCTCTCTCACCCGTGCTCTTTCGCTCTCTCAAACCCTATCTCTCTCTCAACCCCTCTCTCTCACCCTCTCTCTCCCACCCCCTCATCCTCCTCTCTCTCTCTTACTCGCTCACCCTCGTTCTCTCAAACACCCTCTCTCTCTAAACCCCTCTCTCTCAACCCCCATCCTCCTCTCTCTCTCTCACCCGCTCTCTCTCGATCTCTCAAAACCCCTCTCTCTAAAATCCCTCTCTCTCACCCTCTCTGTCTCTCACCCACCTCATCCTCCTCTCTCTCCCTCACCCGCGCTCTCTCGCTCTCTCAAAACCCCTCTCTCTCTAAAACCCCTCTCTCTCATCCCCCTCATCCTCCTCTCTCTCACTCACCCGCTCTCTCTCTCTCTCAAAACCCCTCTCTCTCTAAAACCCCTCTCTCGCACCCCCTCTCTCTCACCCCTCTCATCCTCCTCTCTCTCTCTCACCCGCTCTCTCTCGCTCTATCAAACCCCTCTCTCACTAAAACCCCTCTCTCTCACCTTCTCTCTCTCACCCCCCTCATCATCCCCTCGCTCTCTCACACATCGCTCTCACCCCCCTCATCCTCCTCTCTCACTCTCTCACCCGCGCTCTCTCGCTCTCTCAAACCCCCTCTCTCACTAAAAATCCTCACTCTCACCCACTCTCTCTCACCCCACTCCTCCTCCGCCTCTCTCTCTCTCACCCGCTCTCTCTCGCTCTCTCAAACACCGTCACTCTCTCAACCCTTCTCTCCCACCCTCTTTCTCTCACCCCCATCCTCCTCTCTCTATCTCACCCGCGCTCTCTCGCTCTCTCAAACCCCCTCTCTCTCTCAACCTCTCTCTCTCACCCGCGCTCTCTCACGCCCCTCTTCCTCCTCTCTCTCACCTGCTCTCTCAAGCCCCCTCTCTCTCTAAAACCCCTCTCTCTCACACTCTCTCGCTCACACCATCATCCTCCTCTCTGTCTCTCACCCTCTCTCTCTCACCGCCCTCATCCTCCTCTCTCTCTCACCCGCTCTCTCTCGCTCTCTCAAACACCGTCACTCTCTCAACCCTTCTCTCCCACCCTCTCTCTCTCACCCCTCTCATCCTCCTCTCTCTCTCTCACCCGTGTTCTCTCGCTCTCTCAAACCACATCTCTCTCTAAAACTCCTCTCTCTCAACCTCTCTCTCTCACCCCCACTCAGCCTCCTCTCTCTCTCTCACCCGTGCTCTCTCGCTGTCTCAAACCCCATCTCTCTCTCTCAACCCCTCCGTCTCACCCTCTCTCTCCCACCCCCCTCATCCTCCTCTCTCTCTCTCTCACCCGTACTCTCTCGCTCTCTCAAACCCCATCTCTCTCTAAACCCCTCTCTCTCACCCTCTCTCTCTCACGCCCCTCATCCTCCTCTCTCTCTCTCACCCGCTCTCTCTCACTCTCTCAAACCCCCTCTCTCTCTAAATCCCCTCTCTCGCACCATCTCTCTCTCTCACCCCTCATCCTCCTCTCTCTCTCTCTCACCCGCTCTCTCTCGATCTCTCAAAACCCCTCTCTCTCTCACCCCCCTCATCCTCCTCTCTCTCTCACCCGCTCTCTCTCGATCTCTCAAAACCCCCCTCCCTAAAATTCCTCTCTCTCACCCTCTCTGTCTCTCACCCACCTCATCCTCCTCTCTCTCCCTCACCCGCGCTCTCTCGCTCGCTCAAAACCCCTCTCTCTCCAAAACCCCTCTCTCTCAACCTCTCTCTCTCACCGCCCTCATCCTCCTCTCTATCTCTCACCCGCTCTCTCTCGCTCTATCAAACCCCCTGTCTCACTAAAACCCCTCTCTTTCATTTTCTCTCATCCCCCTCATCAACCTCTCGCTCTCTCACACACTCGCTTTCACCCCCCTCATACTCCTCTCTCTCTCTCTCACCCGCGCTCTCTCGCTCTCTCAAAAACCCTCTCTCACTAAAACCCCTCTCTCTCACCCTTTCTCTCTCACCCCCCACATCCTCCTCTCTCTCTCTCTCACCCGCTCTCTTTCGATCTCTCAAAACCCCTCTCTTTAAAATCCCTCTCTCTCACCCTCTCTGTCTCTCACCCCCCTCATCCTCCTCACTCTCCCTCACCCGCGCTCTCTCGCTCTCTCAAACCCCTCTCTCTCTTAAACCCCTCTCTCTCATCCTCTCTCTCTCACCCCCCTCATCCTCCTCTCTCTCTCTCACCTGTGCTCTCTCGCTCTCTCAAACCCCATCTCTTTCTCAACCACACTCTCTCACCCTCTCTCTCCCACTCCCCCTCATCCTACTCTCTCTCTCTTACCCGCTCACCCTCGTTCTCTCAAACACCCTCTCTCTCTAAACCCCTCTCTCTCACCCTCTCTCTCTCACCCCTCATCCTTCTCCTCTCTCTCACCCGCTCTCTCTCACTCTCTCAAACTGCCTCTCTCCCTAAAACCCCTCTCTCGCACCCTCTCTCTCTCTCACCCCTCATCCTCCTCTCTCTCTCTCACCCGCTCTCTTTCGATGTCTCAAAACCCCTCTCTCTCTCAACCCCTCTCTCTCACCCTCTCTCTCTCACCACCCTCATCCTCCTCTCTCTCTCTCTCACACGCTCTCTCTCGATCTCTCAAAACGCCTCTCTCTAAAATCCCTCTCTCTCACCCTCTCTGTCTCTCACACTCCTCATCCTCCTCTCTCTCTCTCACCTGTGCTCTCTCGCTCTCTCAAACCACATCTCTCTCTCAAACCCTCTCTCTCACCCTCTCTCTCCCACCACCCTCATCCTACTCTCTCTCTCTTATCCGCTCACCCTCGTTCTCTCAAACACCCTCTCTCTCTAAACCCCTCTCTCTCACCCTCTCTCTCTCACCCCCTCATCCTCCTCCTCTCTCTCACCCGCTCTCTCTCACTCTCTCAAACCCCCTCCCTCTCTAAAACCCTTCTCTCGCACCCTCTCTCTCTCTCACCCCTCATCCTCCTCTCTCTCTTTCACCCGCGCTCTCTCGATGTCTCAAAACCCCTCTAACTCTCAACCCCTCTCTCTCACCCTCTCTCCCTCACCCCCCTCATCCTCCTCTCTCTCTCACACACGCTCTCTCTCGATCTCTCAAAACCCCTCTCTCTAAAATCCCTCTCTCTCACCCTCTCTGTCTCTCACCCCCCTCATCCTCCTCTCTCTCCCTCACCCGCGCTCTCTCGTTCTCTCAAATCCCCTCTCACTCTAAAACCCCTCTCTCTCACCCCCCTCATCCTCCTCTCTCTCTCTCACCCGTGCTCTTTCGCTCTCTCAAACCCTATCTCTCTCTCAACCCCTCTCTCTCACCCTCTCTCTCCCACCCCCTCATCCTCCTCTCTCTCTTTACTCGCTCACCCTCGTTCTCTCAAACACCCTCTCTCTCTAAACCCCTCTCTCTCAGCCCCCATCCTCCTCTCTCTCTCTCACCCGCTCTCTCTCGATCTCTCAAAACCCCTCTCTCTAAAATCCCTCTCTCTCACCCTCTCTGTCTCTCACCCACCTCATCCTCCTCTCTCTCCCTCACCCGCGCTCTCTCGCTCTCTCAAAACCCCTCTCTCTCTAAAACCCCTCTCTCTCAACCTCTCTCTCTCACCCCCCTCATCCTCCTCTCTCTCACTCACCCGCTCTCTCTCTCTCTCAAAACCCCTCTCTCTCTAAAACCCCTCTCTCGCACCCCCTCTCTCTCACCCCTCTCATCCTCCTCTCTCTCTCTCACCCGCTCTCTCTCGCTCTATCAAACCCCTCTCTCACTAAAACCCCTCTCTCTCACCTTCTCTCTCTCACGCCCCTCATCATCCCCTCGCTCTCTCACACATCGCTCTCACCCCCCTCATCCTCCTCTCTTTCTCTCTCACCCGCGCTCTCTCGCTCTCTCAAACCCCCTCTCTCACTAAAAATCCTCACTCTCACCCACTCTCTCTCACCCCACTCCTCCTCCGCCTCTCTCTCTCTCACCCGCTCTCTCTCGCTCTCTCAAACACCGTCACTCTCTCAACCCTTCTCTCCCACCCTCTTTCTCTCACCCCATCCTCCTCTCTCTATCTCTCCCGCGCTCTCTCGCTCTCTCAAACCCCCTCTCTCTCTCAACCTCTCTCTCTCACCCGCGCTCTCTCACGCCCCTCTTCCTCCTCTCTCTCACCTGCTCTCTCAAGCCCCCTCTCTCTCTAAAACCCCTCTCTCTCACACTCTCTCGCTCACACCATCATCCTCCTCTCTGTCTCTCACCCTCTCTCTCACCGCCCTCATCCACCTCTCTCTCTCTCACCCGCTCTCTCTCGCTCTCTCAAACACCGTCACTCTCTCAACCCTTCTCTCCCACCCTCTCTCTCTCACCCCTCTCATCCTCCTCTCTCTCTCTCACCCGTGTTCTCTCGCTCTCTCAAACCACATCTCTCTCTCTAAAACCCCTCTCTCTCAACCTCTCTCTCTGACCCCCACTCATCCTCCTCTCTCTCTCACACCCGTGCTCTCTCGCTGTCTCAAACCCCATCTCTCTCTCTCAACCCCTCCGTCTCACCCTCTCTCTCCCACCCCCCTCATCCTCCTCTCTCTCTCTCACCCGTACTCTCTCGCTCTCTCAAACCCCATCTCTCTCTAAACCCCTCTCTCTCACCCTCTCTCTCTCACGCCCCTCATCCTCCTCTCTCTCTCTCACCCGCTCTCTCTCACTCTCTCAAACCCCCTCTCTCTCTAAATCCCCTCTCTCGCACCATCTCTCTCTCACCCCTCATCCTCCTCTCTCTCTCTCACCCGCTCTCTCTCGATCTCTCAAAACCCCTCTCTCTCTCACCCCCCTCATCCTCCTCTCTCTCTCACCCTCTCTCTCACGATCTCTCAAAACCCCCTCCCTAAAATTCCTCTCTCTCACCCTCTCTGTCTCTCACCCACCTCATCCTCCTCTCTCTCCCTCACCCGCGCTCTCTCGCTCGCTCAAAACCCCTCTCTCTCTAAAACCCCTCTCTCAACCTCTCTCTCTCACCCCCCTCATCCTCCTCTCTATCTCTCACCCGCTCTCTCTCGCTCTATCAAACCCCCTCTCTCACTAAAACCCCTCTCTCTCATCTTCTCTCTCTCATCCCCCTCATCAACCTCTCGCTCTCTCACACACTCGCTTTCACACCCCTCATACTCCTCTCTCTCTCTCTCACCCGCGCTCTCTCGCTCTCTCAAAAACGCTCTCTCACTAAAACCCTTCTCTCTCACCCTCTCTCTCTCACCCCCCACATCCTCCTCTCTCTCTCTCTCTCACACGCTCTCTTTCGACTCTCAAAACCCCTCTCTCTAAAATCCCTCTCTCTCACCCTCTCTGTCTCTCACCCCCCTCATCCTCCTCACTCTCCATCACCCGCGCTCTCTCGCTCTCTCAAACCCCTCTCTCTTAAACCCCTCTCTCCCATCCTCTCTCTCTCACCCCCTCATCCTCCTCTCTCTCTCTCACCTGTGCTCTCTCAAACCCCATCTCTTTCTCAACCCCGCTCTCTCACCCTCTCTCTCCCACCCCCCTCATCCTACTCTCTCTCTCTTACCCGCTCGCCCTCGTTCTCTCAAACACCCTCTCTCTCTAAACCCCTCTCTCTCACACTCTCTCTCTCACCCCCTCATCCTCCTCCTCTCTCACACACGCTCTCTCTCACTCTCTCAAACCCCCACACTCTTTAAAACCCCTCTCTCGCACCCTCTCTCTCTCACCCCCTCATCCTCCTCTCTCTCTCACCCGCTCTCTCTCACTCTCTCAAACCCCCTCTCTCTCTAAAACCCTTCTCTCGCACCATCTCTCTCTCTCTCACCCCTCATCCTCCTCTCTCTCTCTCACCCGCTCTCTCTCGATGTCTCAAAACCCCTCTCTCTCTCTACCCCTCTCTCTCACCCTCTCTCTCTCAACCCCCTCATCCTCCTCTCTCTCTCTCACACCCTCTCTCTCGATCTCTCAAAACCCCTCTCTCTAAAATCCCTCTCTCTCACCCTCTCTGTCTCTCACCCCCGTCATCCTCCTCTCTCTCTCTCTCACCCGTGCTCTCTCGCTCTCTCAAACCCTATCTCTCTCTCAACCCCTCTCTCACCCTCTCTCTCCCACCCCCCTCATCCTCCTCTCTCTCTTACTCGCTCACCCTCGTTCTCTCAAACACCCTCTCTCTCTAAACCCCTCTCTCTCACCCTCTCTCTCACCCCCCCATTCTCCTCTCTCTCTCTCACCCGCTCTCTCTCGATCTCTCAAAACCCCTCTCTCTAAAATCCATCTCTCTCACGCTCTCTGTCTCTCACCCACCTCATCCTCCTTTCTCTCCCTCACCCGCGCTCTCTCGCTCTCTCAAAACCCCTCTCTCTCTAAAACCCCTCTCTCTCAACCTCTCTCTCTCACCCCCCTCATCCTCCTCTCTCTCTCTCACCCGCTGTCTGTCTCTCTCTCTCAAAACCCCTCTCTCTCTAAAACCCCTCTCTCGCACACCCTCTCTCTCACCCCTCTCATCCTCCTCTCTCTCTCTCACCCGCTCTCTCTCGCTCTATCAAACCCCTCTCTCACTAAAACCCCTCTCTCTCACCTTCTCTCTCTCACCCCCCTCATCATCCCCTCGCTCTTTCACACACTCGCTCTCACCCCCTCATCCTCCTCTCTCTCTCTCTCTCACCCGCGCTCTCTCACTCTCTCAAACCCCCTCTCTCACTAAAACCCCTCTATCTCGCCCTCTCTCTCTCACCCCCCATCCTCCTCTTTCTATCTCACCCGCGCCCTCTCGCTCTCTCAAACCCCCTCTCTCTCTCAACCTCTCTCTCTCACCCGCTCTCTCACGCCCCTCATCCTCCTCTCTCTCACCTGCTCTCTCAAGCTCCCTCGCTCTCTAAAACACCTCTCTCTCACACTCTCTCGCTCACAGCATCATCCTCCTCTCTGTCTCTCAACCTCTCTCTCTCACGGCCCTCATCCTCCTCTCTCTCTCACCCGCGCTCTCTCGCTCTCACAAACCCCCTCTCTCACTAAAACCCCTCTCACTCACCCTCTCTCTCTCACCTCCGTCATCCTCCTCGGTCTCTCTCACCCGCTCTCTCTCGATCTCTCAAAACCCCTCTCTCTAAAATCCCTCTCTCTCACCCTCTCTCACCCCTCTCATCCTCCTCTCTCTCTCTCACCCGCTCTCTCTCGTTCTATGAAACCCCCTCTCTCACTAAAACCCCTCTCTCTCACCTTCTCTCTCTCACCCCCCTCATCATCCTCTCGCTCTCTCACACACTCGCTCTCACCCCCCTCATCCTCCTCTCTCTCTCTCACCCGCGCTCTCTCGCTCTCTCACATCCCCTCTCTCACTAAAACCCCTCTCTCTCACCCTCTCTCTCTCACACCTCCCTCATCCTCCTCTCTCTCCCTCACCCGCGCTCTCTCGCTCTCTCAAACCCCATCTCTCTCTAAAACCCCTCTCTCTCTACCTCTCTCTCTCACCCCCCTCATCCTCCTCTCTCTCTCACCCGTGGTCTCTCGCTCTCTCAAACCCCATCTCTCTCTCGACACCTTTCTCTCACCCTCTCTCCCACCCACCTCATCCTCCACTCTCTCACTCACCCGTGCTCTCTCGCTCTCTCAAACCCCATCTCTCTCTAAACCCCTCTCCCTCACCCTCTCTCTCTCACCCCCCTCATCCTCCTCTCACTCTCTCACCCGCTCTCTCTCACTCTCTCAAACCCCCTCTCTCTCTAAAACCCCTCTCTCGCACCATCTCTCTCTCTCACCCCTCATCCTCCTCTCTCTCTCACCCGCTCTCTCTCGCTCTCTCAAACCCACTCTCTCTCGCAACCCCTCTCTCTCACCCTCTCTCTCTCACCCCCCTCCTCCTCCCTCTCTCACCCTCTCTCCCGCTCTCTCAAACCTCCTCTCTCTCTAAAGCCCTCTCTCTCACCCTCTCTCTCACCCCCCTCATCTTCCACTCACTCTCTCACCCTCTCTCTCTCGATCTCACAAACCCCTTCACTCTAAAACCCCTCTCTCTTCCACTCTCTCTCTCACCCCTCTCATCCACCTCTCTCTCTCTCTTACCCGCTCTCTCTCGCTCTATCAAACCCCCTCTCTCACTAAAACCCCTTTCTCTCAACTTCTCTCTCTCACCCCCCTCATCATCCTCTCGCTCTCTCACACACTCGCTCTCACCCCACTCACCCTCCTCTCTCTCTCTCACTCGCGCTCTCTCGCTCTCTCAAACCCCCTTTCTCACTAAAACCCCTCTCTCTCACTCTCTCTCTCTCACCTCCCTCGTCCTCCTCTCTCTCTCTCACCCGCTCTCTCTCGATCTCTCAAAAACCCTCTCTCTAAAATCCCTCTCTCTCACCCTCTCTGTCTCTCACCCCCCTCATCCTCCTCTCTCTCCCTCATCCGCGCTCTCTCGCTCTCTCAAACCCCATCTCTCTCTAAAACCACTCTCTCTCACAACCTCTCTCTCTCACCCCCCCTCCTCCTCTCTCTCTCTCACCCGCTCTCTCAAACCTCCTCTCTCTCTAAACACCTCTCTCTCACCCGCTCTCTCACCCCCCTCATCATCCTCTCACTCTCTCACACACTCTCTCTCACCCCCCATCCTCCTCTCACGATCTCACCCGCGCTCTCTCGCTCTCTCAAACCCCCCCTCTCTCTCAACCCCTCTCGCTCACCCACTCTCTCTCACGCCCCTCATCCTCCTCTCTCTTACCCGCTCTCCCAAGCCCCTCTCTCTCTAAAACCCCTCTCTCTCACCCTCTCTCGCTCACACCATCATCCTCCTCTCTCTCTCACCTTCTCTCTCTCACCGCCCTCATCCTCCTCTCTCTCTCTCACCCGCTCTCTCTCGCTCTCTCAAACCCCCTCTCTCTCACAACCCCTCTCTCTCACCCTCTCTCTCTCACCCCCCTCCTCCTCCCTTTCTCACCTTCTCTCTCCCTCTCTCAAACCTCCTCTCTCTCTAAACCCCTCTCTCTCACCCTCTCTCTCACCCCCCTCATCCTCCTCTCACTCTGTCACCCTCTCTCTCTCGCTCTCATAAACCCCCTCTCTCTAAAACCCCTGTCTCTCACACTCTCTCTCTCACCCATCTCATCCTCCTCTCTCTCCCACCCGCTCTCTCTCGCTCGATCAAACACCCTCTCTCACTAAAACCCCTCTCTCCCACCTTCCCTCTCTCACCCCCCTCATCATCCTCTAGCTCTCTCACACACTCGCTCTCACCCCCATCATCCTCCTCTCTCTCTCTCACCTGCGCTCTCTCGCTCTCTCAAACCCCCTCTCTCACTAAAACCCCTCTCTCTCACCCTCTCTCTCTCACCTCCCTCATCCTCCTCTCCCTCTCTCGCCCGCTCGCTCTCGATCTCTCAAAACCCCTCTCTCTAAAATCCCTCTCTCTCACCCTCTCTGTCTATCACCCCCCTCATCCTCCTCTCTCTCCCTCACCCGCGCTATCTCGCTCTCTCAAACCCGTCTCTCTAAAACCCCTCTCTCTCACACTCTCTCTCTCACCCCTCTCATCCTCCTCTCTCTCTCTCACCCGTTCTCTCTCGCTCTATCAAACCCCTTCTCTCACTAAAACCCCTCTCTCTCACCTTCTCTCTCTCACCCCCCTCATCATCCTCTCGCTCTCTCACACACTCGCTCTCACCCCCCTAATCCTCCTCTCTCTCTCTCACCCGCGCTCTCTCGCTCTCTCAAACCCCCTCTCTCACTAAAACCCCTCTCTCTCACCCTCTCTCTCTCACCTCCCTCATCCTCCTCTCCCTCTCTCACCCGCTCGCTCTCGATCTCTCAAAACCCCTCTCTCAAAAATCCCACTCTCTCACCCTCTCTGTCTCTCACCCCCCTCATCCTCCTCTCTCTCCCTCATCCGCGCTCACTCGCTCTCTCAAACCCAATCTCTCTCTAAAACCCCTCTCTCTCAACCTCTATCTCTCAACCCCCTCATCCTCCTCTCTCTCTCTCACTCGTGCTCTCTCGCTCTCTCAAACCCCATCTCTCTCTCAACCCCTCTCTCTCACCCTCTCTCTCCCACCCCCCTCATCCTCCTCTCTCTATCTCTCCCGCTCTCTCTCACTCTCTCACCCCTCTCTCTCTCTAAAACCCCTCTCTCGCACCATCTCTCTCTATCGCCCCTCATCCTCCTCTCTCTCTCTCACCCGCTCTCTCTCGCTCTCTCAAAACCCCTCTCTCTCTAAAACCCCTCTCTCTCAACCTCTCTCTCTCATCCCCCTCATCCTCCTCTCTCTCTCTCACCCGTGCTCTCTCGCTAACTCAAACCCCATCTCTCTCTAAACCCCTCTCTCTCACCTTCTCTCTCTCACACCCCCTCATCATCCTCTCGCTCTCTCACACACTCGCTCTCACGCCCCTCATCCTCCTCTCTCTCTCTCTCACCCGCGCTCTCTCGCTCTCTCAAACCCCCTCTCTCACTAAAACCCCTCTCTCTCACCCTCTCTCTCTCACCTCCCTCATTCTCCTCTCTCTCTCTCACCCGCTCTCTCTCGATCTCTCAAAACCCCTCTCTCTAAAATCCCTCTCTCTCACCCTCTCTGTCTCTCACCCCCCTCATCCTCCTCTCTCTCCCTCACCCGCGCTCACTCGCTCTCTCAAACCCCATCTCTCTCTAAAACCCCTCTCTCTCAACCTCTCTCTCTCAACCCCCTCATCCTCCTCTCTCTCTCTCACCCGTGCTCTCTCGCTCTCTCAAACCCCATCTCTCTCTCAACCCCTCTCTCTCACCCTCTCTCTCCCACCCCCCTCATCCTCCTCTCTCTATCTCTCCCGCTCTCTCTCACTCTCTCACCCCCCTCTCTCTCTAAAACCCCTCTCTCGCACCATCTCTCTCTCTCGCCCCTCATCCTCCTCTCTCTCTCTCACCCGCGCTCTCTCGCTCTCTCAAACCCCTCTCTCTAAAACCCCTCTCTCTCACACTCTCTCTCTCACCCCTCTCATACTCCTCTCTCTCTCTCACCCGCTCTCTCTCGCTCTATCAAACCCCCTCTCTCACTAAAACCCCTCTCTCTCACCTTCTCTCTCTCAACCCCTCATCATACTCTCGCTCTCTCACACACTCGCCCTCACCCCCATCATCCTCCTCTCTCTCTCTCTCCCGCGCTCTCTCGCTCTCTCAAACCCCCCCCTCTCTCACTAAAACCCCTCTCTCTCACCCTCTCTCTCTCACCCCCCTCATCCTCCTCTCTCTCTCTCACCCGTGCTCTCTCGCTCTCTCAAACCCCATCTCTCTCTCAACCCCTCTCTCTCACCCTCTCTCTCCCACCCCCCTCGTCCTCCTGTCTCTCTCTCACCCGTGCTCTCTCGCTAACTCAAACCCCATCTCTCTCGAAACCCCTCTCTCTCACCTTCTCTCTCTCATCCCCCCTCATCATCCTCTCGCTCTCTCACACACTCGCTCTCACGCCCCTCATCCTCCTCTCTCTCTCTCTCTCACACCCGCGCTCTCTCGCTCTCTCAAACCCCCTCTCTCACTAAAACCCCTCTCTCTCACCCTCTCTCTCTCACCTCCCTCATCCTCCTCTCCCTCTCTCGCCCGCTCGCTCTCGATCTCTCAAAACCCCTCTCTCTAAAATCCCTCTCTCTCACCCTCTCTGTCTCTCACCCGCCTCATCCTCCTCTCTCTCCCTCACCCGCGCTATCTCGCTCTCTCAAACCCCTCTCTCTAAAACCCCTCTCTCTCACACTCTCTCTCTCACCCCTCTCATCCTCCTCTCTCTCTCTCACCCGCTCTCTCTCGCTCTATCAAACCCCCTCTCTCACAAAAACCCCTCTCTCTCACCTTCTCTCTCTCACCCCCCTCATCATCCTCTCGCTCTCTCACACACTCGCTCTCACCCCCATCATCCTCCTCTCTCTCTCTCACCCGCGATCTCTCGCTCTCTCAAACCCCCTCTTTCACTAAAACCCCTATCTCTCACCCTCTCTCTCTCACCTCCCTCATCCTCCTCTCCCTCTCTCACCCGCTCGCTCTCGATCTCTCAAAACCCCTCTCTCAAAAATCCCACTCTCTCACCCTCTCTGTCTCTCACCCCCCTCATCCTCCTCTCTCTCCCTCATCCGCGCTCACTCGCTCTCTCAAACCCCATCTCTCTCTAAAACCCCTCTCTCTCAACCTCTCTCTCTCACCCCTCTCATCCTCCTCTCTCTCTCTCACCCGCTCTCTCTCGCTCTATCAAACCCCTTCTCTCACTAAAACCCCTCTCCCTCACCCTCTCTCTCTCACCTCCCTCATCCTCCTCTCCCTCTCTCGTCCGCTCGCTCTCGATCTCTCAAAACCCCTCTCTCTAAAATCCCTCTCTCTCACCCTCTCTGTCTCTCACCCCCCTCATCCTCCTCTCTCTCCCTCACCCGCGCTCTCTCGTTCTCTCAAATCCCCTCTCACTCTAAAACCCCTCTCTCTCACCCTCTCTCTCTCACCTCCCTCATTCTCCTCTCTCTCTCTCACCCGCTCTCTCTCGATCTCTCAAAACCCCTCTCTCTAAAATCCCTCTCTCTCACCCTCTCTGTCTCTCACCCCCCTCATCCTCCTCTCTCTCTCTCACCCGTGCTCTTTCGCTCTCTCAAACCCTATCTCTCTCTCAACCCCTCTCTCTCACCCTCTCTCTCCCACCCCCTCATCCTCCTCTCTCTCTTTACTCGCTCACCCTCGTTCTCTCAAACACCCTCTCTCTCTAAACCCCTCTCTCTCAGCCCCCATCCTCCTCTCTCTCTCTCACCCGCTCTCTCTCGATCTCTCAAAACCCCTCTCTCTAAAATCCGTCTCTCTCACCCTCTCTGTCTCTCACCCACCTCATCCTCCTCTCTCTCCCTCACCCGCGCTCTCTCGCTCTCTCAAAACCCCTCTCTCTCTAAAACCCCTCTCTCGCACCCCCTCTCTCTCACCCCTCTCATCCTCCTCTCTCTCTCTCACCCGCTCTCTCTCGCTCTATCAAACCCCTCTCTCACTAAAACCCCTCTCTCTCACCTTCTCTCTCTCACCCCCCTCATCATCCCCTCGCTCTCTCACACATCGCTCTCACCCCCCTCATCCTCCTCTCTCTCTCTCTCACCCGCGCTCTCTCGCACTCTCAAACCCCCTCTCTCACTAAAAATCCTCACTCTCACCCACTCTCTCTCACCCCACTCCTCCTCCGCCTCTCTCTCTCTCACCCGCTCTCTCTCGCTCTCTCAAACACCGTCACTCTCTCAACCCTTCTCTCCCACCCTCTTTCTCTCACCCCCATCCTCCTCTCTCTATCTCACCCGCGCTCTCTCGCTCTCTCAAACCCCCTCTCTCTCTCAACCTCTCTCTCTCACCCGCGCTCTCTCACGCCCCTCTTCCTCCTCTCTCTCACCTGCTCTCTCAAGCCCCCTCTCTCTCTAAAACCCCTCTCTCTCACACTCTCTCGCTCACACCATCCTCCTCCTCTCTGTCTCTCACCCTCTCTCTCTCACCGCCCTCATCCTCCACTCTCTCTCTCACCCGCTCTCTCTCGCTCTCTCAAACACCGTCACTCTCTCAACCCTTCTCTCCCACCCTCTCTCTCTCACCCCTCTCATCCTCCCTCTCTCTCTCTCACCCCGTGTTCTCTCGCTCTCTCAAACCACATCTCTCTCTCTAAAACCCCTCTCTCTCAACCTCTCTCTCTGACCCCCACTCATCCTCCTCTCTCTCTCACACCCGTGCTCTCTCGCTGTCTCAAACCCCATCTCTCTCTCTCAACCCCTCCGTCTCACCCTCTCTCTCCCGCCCCCCTCATCCTCCTCTCTCTCTCTCTCACCCGTACTCTCTCGCTCTCTCAAACACCATCTCTCTCTAAACCCCTCTCTCTCACCCTCTCTCTCTCACGCCCCTCATCCTCCTCTCTCTCTCTCACACCCGCTCTCTCTCACTCTCTCAAACCCCCTCTCTCTCTAAATCCCCTCTCTCGCACCATCTCTCTCTCTCACCCCTCATCCTCCTCTCTCTCTCTCTCTCACCGCTCTCTCTCGATCTCTCAAAACCCCTCTCTCTCTCACCCCCCTCATCCTCCTCTCTCTCTCACCCGCTCTCTCACGATCTCTCAAAACCCCCTCCCTAAAATTCCTCTCTCTCACCCTCTCTGTCTCTCACCCACCTCATCCTCCTCTCTCTCCCTCACCCGCGCTCTCTCGCTCGCTCAAAACCCCTCTCTCTCTAAAACCCCCGCTCTCAACCTCTCTCTCTCACCCCCCCTCATCCTCCTCTCTATCTCTCACCCGCTCTCTCTCGCTCTATCAAACCCCCTCTCTCACTAAAACCCCTCTCTCTCATCTTCTCTCTCTCATCCCCCTCATCAACCTCTCGCTCTCTCACACACTCGCTTTCACCCCCCTCATACTCCTCTCTCTCTCTCTCACCCGCGCTCTCTCGCTCTCTCAAAAACGCTCTCTCACTAAAACCCTTCTCTCTCACCCTCTCTCTCTCACCCCCCACATCCTCCTCTCTCTCTCTCTCACACGCTCTCTTTCGATCTCTCAAAACCCCTCTCTCTAAAATCCCTCTCTCTCACCCTCTCTGTCTCTCACCCCCCTCATCCTCCTCACTCTCCATCACCCGCGCTCTCTCGCTCTCTCAAACCCCTCTCTCTCTTAAACCCCTCTCTCCCATCCTCTCTCTCTCACCCCCTCATCCTCCTCTCTCTCTCTCACCTGTGCTCTCTCAAACCCCATCTCTTTCTCAACCCCTCTCTCTCACCCTCTCTCTCCCACCCCCCTCATCCTACTCTCTCTCTCTTACCCGCTCACCCTCGTTCTCTCAAACACCCTCTCTCTCTAAACCCCTCTCTCTCACCGTCTCTCTCTCACCCCCTCATCCTCCTCCTCTCTCACACACGCTCTCTCTCACTCTCTCAAACCCCCTCACTCTCTAAAACCCTTCTCTCGCACCATCTCTCTCTCTCACCCCTCATCCTCCTCTCTCTCTCTCACCCGCTCTCTCTCGATGTCTCAAAACCCCTCTCTCTCTCTACCCCTCTCTCTCACCCTCTCTCTCTCAACCCCCTCATCCTCCTCTCTCTCTCTCACACCCTCTCTCTCGATCTCTCAAAACCCCTCTCTCTAAAATCCCTCTCTCTCACCCTCTCTGTCTCTCACCCCCCTCATCCTCCTCTCTCTCTCTCTCTCACCCGTGCTCTCTCGCTCTCTCAAACCCTATCTCTCTCTCAACCCCTCTCTCACCCTCTCTCTCCCACCCCCCTCATCCTCCTCTCTCTCTTACTCGCTCACCCTCGTTCTCTCAAACACCCTCTCTCTCTAAACCCCTCTCTCTCACCCTCTCTCTCACCCCCCCATTCTCCTCTCTCTCTCTCACCCGCTCTCTCTCGATCTCTCAAAACCCCTCTCTCTAAAATCCATCTCTCTCACGCTCTCTGTCTCTCACCCACCTCATCCTCCTTTCTCTCCCTCACCCGCGCTCTCTCGCTCTCTCAAAACCACTCTCTCTCTAAAACCCCTCTCTCTCAACCTCTCTCTCTCACCCCCCTCATCCTCCTCTCTCTCTCTCACCCGCTGTCTGTCTCTCTCTCTCTCAAAACCCCTCTCTCTCTAAAACCCCTCTCTCGCACACCCTCTCTCTCACCCCTCTCATCCTCCTCTCTCTCTCTCACCCGCTCTCTCTCGCTCTATCAAAACCCTCTCTCACTAAAACCCCTCTCTCTCACCTTCTCTCTCTCACCCCCCTCATCATCCCCTCGCTCTTTCACACACTCGCTCTCACCCCCTCATCCTCCTCTCTCTCTCTCTCTCACCCGCGCTCTCTCACTCTCTCAAACCCCCTCTCTCACTAAAACCCCTCTATCTCGCCCTCTCTCTCTCACCCCCCATCCTCCTCTTTCTATCTCACCCGCGCCCTCTCGCTCTCTCAAACCCCCTCTCTCTCTCAACCTCTCTCTCTCACCCGCTCTCTCACGGCCCTCGTCCTCCTCTCTCTCACCTGCTCTCTCAAGCCCCCTCGCTCTCTAAAACCCCTCTCTCTCACACTCTCTCGCTCACAGCATCATCCTCCTCTCTGTCTCTCACCCTCTCTCTCTCACGGCCCTCATCCTCCTCTCTCTCTCACCCGCGCTCTCTCGCTCTCACAAACCCCCTCTCTCACTAAAACCCCTCTCACTCACCGTCTCTCTCTCACCTCCGTCATCCTCCTCAGTCTCTCTCACCCGCTCTCTCTCGATCTCTCAAAACCCCTCTCTCTAAAATCCCTCTCTCTCACCCTCTCTCACCCCTCTCATCCTCCTCTCTCTCTCTCACCCGCTCTCTCTCGTTCTATGAAACCCCCTCTCTCACTAAAACCCCTCTCTCTCACCTTCTCTCTCTCACCCCCCTCATCATCCTCTCGCTCTCTCACACACTCGCTCTCACCCCCCTCATCCTCCTCTCTCTCTCTCACCCGCGCTCTCTCGCTCTCTCACATCCCCTCTCTCACTAAAACCCCTCTCTCTCACCCTCTCTCTCTCACACCTCCCTCATCCTCCTCTCTCTCCCTCACCCGCGCTCTCTCGCTCTCTCAAACCCCATCTCTCTCTAAAACCCCTCTCTCTCAACCTCTCTCTCTCACCCCCCTCATCCTCCTCTCTCTCTCACCCGTGGTCTCTCGCTCTCTCAAACCCCATCTCTCTCTCGACACCTCTCTCTCACCTTCTCTCCCACCCACCTCATCCTCCTCTCTCTCACTCACCCGTGCTCTCTCGCTCTCTCAAACCCCATCTCTCTCTAAACCCCTCTCCCTCACCCTCTCTCTCTCACCCCCCTCATCCTCCTCTCACTCTCTCACCCGCTCTCTCTCACTCTCTCAAACCCCCTCTCTCTCTAAAACCCCTCTCTCGCACCATCTCTCTCTCTCACCCCTCATCCTCCTCTCTCTCTCACCCGCTCTCTCTCGCTCTCTCAAACCCACTCTCTCTCGCAACCCCTCTCTCTCACCCTCTCTCTCTCACCCCCCTCCTCCTCCCTCTCTCACCCTCTCTCCCGCTCTCTCAAACCTCCTCTCTCTCTAAACCCCTCTCTCTCACCCTCTCTCTCACCCCCCTCATCTTCCACTCTCTCTCTCACCCCTCTCATCCACCTCTCTCTCTCTCTTACCCGCTCTCTCTCGCTCTATCAAACCCCCTCTCTCACTAAAACCCCTTTCTCTCAACTTCTCTCTCTCACCCCCCTCATCATCCTCTCGCTCTCTCACGCACTCGCTCTCACCCCACTCACCCTCCTCTCTCTCTCTCACTCGCGCTCTCTCCCTCTCTCAAACCCCCTCTCTCACTAAAACCCCTCTCTCTCACTCTCTCTCTCTCACCTCCCTCGTCCTCCTCTCTCTCTCTCACCCGCTCTCTCTCGATCTCTCAAAAACTCTCTCTCTAAAATCCCTCTCTCTCACCCTCTCTGTCTCTCACCCCCCTCATCCTCCTCTCTCTCCCTTATCCGCGCTCTCTCGCTCTCTCAAACCCCATCTCTCTCTAAAACCACTCTCTCTCACAACCTCTCTCTCTCACCCCCCTCCTCCTCTCTCTCTCTCACCCGCTCTCTCAAACCTCCTCTCTCTCTAAACACCTCTCTCTCACCCGCTCTCTCACCCCCCTCATCATCCTCTCACTCTCTCACACACTCTCTCTCACCCCCCATCCTCCTCTCACGATCTCACCCGCGCTCTCTCGCTCTCTCAAACCCCCCCTCTCTCTCAACCCCTCTCTCTCACCCACTCTCTCTCACGCCCCTCATCCTCCTCTTTCTTACCCGCTCTCTCAAGCCCCTCTCTCTCTAAAACCCCTCTCTCTCACCCTCTCTCGCTCACACCATCATCCTCCTCTCTCTCTCACCTTCTCTCTCTCACCGCCCTCATCCTCCTCTCTCTCTCTCACCCGCTCTCTCTCGCTCTCTCAAACCCCCTCTCTCTCACAACCCCTCTCTCTCACCCTCTCTCTCTCACCCCCCTCCTCCTCCCTTTCTCACCTTCTCTCTCCCTCTCTCAAACCTCCTCTCTCTCTAAACCCCTCTCTCTCACCCTCTCTCTCACCCCCCTCATCCTCCTCTCACTCTGTCACCCTCTCTCTCTCGCTCTCATAAACCCCCTCTCTCTAAAACCCCTGTCTCTCACACTCTCTCTCTCACCCATCTCATCCTCCTCTCTCTCCCACCCGCTCTCTCTCGCTCGATCAAACACCCTCTCTCACTAAAACCCCTCTCTCCCACCTTCCCTCTCTCACCCCCCTCATCATCCTCTAGCTCTCTCACACACTCGCTCTCACCCCCATCATCCTCCTCTCTCTCTCTCTCACACCTGCGCTCTCTCGCTCTCTCAAACCCCCTCTCTCACTAAAACCCTTCTCTCTCACCCTCTCTCTCTCACCTCCCTCATCCTCCTCTCCCTCTCTCGCCCGCTCGCTCTCGATCTCTCAAAACCCCTCTCTCTAAAATCCCTCTCTCTCACCCTCTCTGTCTCTCACCCCCCTCATCCTCCTCTCTCTCCCTCACCCGCGCTATCTCGCTCTCTCAAACCCGTCTCTCTAAAACCCCTCTCTCTCACACTCTCTCTCTCACCCCTCTCATCCTCCTCTCTCTCTCTCACCCGTTCTCTCTCGCTCTATCAAACCCCTTCTCTCACTAAAACCCCTCTCTCTCACCTTCTCTCTCTCACCCCCCTCATCATCCTCTCGCTCTCTCACACACTCGCTCTCACCCCCATCATCCTCCTCTCTCTCTCTCACCCGCGCTCTCTCGCTCTCTCAAACCCCCTCTCTCACTAAAACCCCTCTCTCTCACCCTCTCTCTCTCACCTCCCTCATCCTCCTCTCCCTCTCTCACCCGCTCGCTCTCGATCTCTCAAAACCCCTCTCTCAAAAATCCCACTCTCTCACCCTCTCTGTCTCTCACCCCCCTCATCCTCCTCTCTCTCCCTCATCCGCGCTCACTCGCTCTCTCAAACCCAATCTCTCTCTAAAACCCCTCTCTCTCAACCTCTCTCTCTCAACCCCCTCATCCTCCTCTCTCTCTCTCACCCGTGCTCTCTCGCTCTCTCAAACCCCATCTCTCTCTCAACCTCTCTCTCTCACCCTCTCTCTCCCACCCCCCTCATCCTCCTCTCTCTATCTCTCCCGCTCTCTCTCACTCTCTCACCCCTCTCTCTCTCTAAAACCCCTCTCTCGCACCATCTCTCTCTATCGCCCCTCATCCTCCTCTCTCTCTCTCACCCGCTCTCTCTCGCTCTCTCAAAACCCCTCTCTCTCTAAAACCCCTCTCTCTCAACCTCTCTCTCTCATCCCCCTCATCCTCCTCTCTCTCTCTCACCCGTGCTCTCTCGCTAACTCAAACCCCATCTCTCTCTAAACCCCTCTCTCTCACCTTCTCTCTCTCACACCCCCTCATCATCCTCTCGCTCTCTCACACACTCGCTCTCACGCACCTCATCCTCCTCTCCCTCTCTCTCACCCGCGCTCTCTCGCTCTCTCAAACCCCCTCTCTCACTAAAACCCCTCTCTCTCACCCTCTCTCTCTCACCTCCCTCATTCTCCTCTCTCTCTCTCACCCGCTCTCTCTCGATCTCTCAAAACCCCTCTCTCTAAAATCCCTCTCTCTCACCCTCTCTGTCTCTCACCCCCCTCATCCTCCTCTCTCTCCCTCACCCGCGCTCACTCGCTCTCTCAAACCCCATCTCTCTCTAAAACCCCTCTCTCTCAACCTCTCTCTCTCAACCCCCTCATCCTCCTCTCTCTCTCTCACCCGTGCTCTCTCGCTCTCTCAAACCCCATCTCTCTCTCAACCCCTCTCTCTCACCCTCTCTCTCCCACCCCCCTCATCCTCCTCTCTCTATCTCTCCCGCTCTCTCTCACTCTCTCACCCCCCTCTCTCTCTAAAACCCCTCTCTCGCACCATCTCTCTCTCTCGCCCCT
This sequence comes from Chiloscyllium plagiosum, assembly GCF_037043375.1. Taxonomy (NCBI): domain Eukaryota; kingdom Metazoa; phylum Chordata; class Chondrichthyes; order Orectolobiformes; family Hemiscylliidae; genus Chiloscyllium; species Chiloscyllium plagiosum. The sequence goes on along the minus strand of NW_028270162.1, from coordinate 73,772,935 downwards.
CATCCTCCTCTCTCTCTCTCACCCGCGCTCTCTCGCTCTCTCAAACCCCTCTCTCTAAAACCCCTCTCTCTCACACTCTCTCTCTCACCCCTCTCATCCTCCTCTCTCTCTCTCACCCGCTCTCTCTCGCTCTATCAAACCCCCTCTCTCACTAAAACCCCTCTCTCTCACCTTCTCTCTCTCAACCCCTCATCATACTCTCGCTCTCTCACACACTCGCCCTCACCCCCATCATCCTCCTCTCTCTCTCTCACCCGCGCTCTCTCGCTCTCTCAAACCCCCTCTCTCACTAAAACCCCTCTCTCCCACCTTCCCTCTCTCACCCCCCTCATCATCCTCTAGCTCTCTCACACACTCGCTCTCACCCCCATCATCCTCCTCTCTCTCTCTCTCACCTGCGCTCTCTCGCTCTCTCAAACCCCCTCTCTCACTAAAACCCTTCTCTCTCACCCTCTCTCTCTCACCTCCCTCATCCTCCTCTCCCTCTCTCGCCCGCTCGCTCTCGATCTCTCAAAACCCCTCTCTCTAAAATCCCTCTCTCTCACCCTCTCTGTCTCTCACCCCCCTCATCCTCCTCTCTCTCCCTCACCCGCGCTATCTCGCTCTCTCAAACCCGTCTCTCTAAAACCCCTCTCTCTCACACTCTCTCTCTCACCCCTCTCATCCTCCTCTCTCTCTCTCACCCGTTCTCTCTCGCTCTATCAAACCCCTTCTCTCACTAAAACCCCTCTCTCTCACCTTCTCTCTCTCACCCCCCTCATCATCCTCTCGCTCTCTCACACACTCGCTCTCACCCCCATCATCCTCCTCTCTCTCTCTCACCCGCGCTCTCTCGCTCTCTCAAACCCCCTCTCTCACTAAAACCCCTCTCTCTCACCCTCTCTCTCTCACCTCCCTCATCCTCCTCTCCCTCTCTCACCCGCTCGCTCTCGATCTCTCAAAACCCCTCTCTCAAAAATCCCACTCTCTCACCCTCTCTGTCTCTCACCCCCCTCATCCTCCTCTCTCTCCCTCATCCGCGCTCACTCGCTCTCTCAAACCCAATCTCTCTCTAAAACCCCTCTCTCTCAACCTCTCTCTCTCAACCCCCTCATCCTCCTCTCTCTCTCTCACCCGTGCTCTCTCGCTCTCTCAAACCCCATCTCTCTCTCAACCTCTCTCTCTCACCCTCTCTCTCCCACCCCCCTCATCCTCCTCTCTCTATCTCTCCCGCTCTCTCTCACTCTCTCACCCCTCTCTCTCTCTAAAACCCCTCTCTCGCACCATCTCTCTCTATCGCCCCTCATCCTCCTCTCTCTCTCTCACCCGCTCTCTCTCGCTCTCTCAAAACCCCTCTCTCTCTAAAACCCCTCTCTCTCAACCTCTCTCTCTCATCCCCCTCATCCTCCTCTCTCTCTCTCACCCGTGCTCTCTCGCTAACTCAAACCCCATCTCTCTCTAAACCCCTCTCTCTCACCTTCTCTCTCTCACACCCCCTCATCATCCTCTCGCTCTCTCACACACTCGCTCTCACGCACCTCATCCTCCTCTCCCTCTCTCTCACCCGCGCTCTCTCGCTCTCTCAAACCCCCTCTCTCACTAAAACCCCTCTCTCTCACCCTCTCTCTCTCACCTCCCTCATTCTCCTCTCTCTCTCTCACCCGCTCTCTCTCGATCTCTCAAAACCCCTCTCTCTAAAATCCCTCTCTCTCACCCTCTCTGTCTCTCACCCCCCTCATCCTCCTCTCTCTCCCTCACCCGCGCTCACTCGCTCTCTCAAACCCCATCTCTCTCTAAAACCCCTCTCTCTCAACCTCTCTCTCTCAACCCCCTCATCCTCCTCTCTCTCTCTCACCCGTGCTCTCTCGCTCTCTCAAACCCCATCTCTCTCTCAACCCCTCTCTCTCACCCTCTCTCTCCCACCCCCCTCATCCTCCTCTCTCTATCTCTCCCGCTCTCTCTCACTCTCTCACCCCCCTCTCTCTCTAAAACCCCTCTCTCGCACCATCTCTCTCTCTCGCCCCTCATCCTCCTCTCTCTCTCTCACCCGCGCTCTCTCGCTCTCTCAAACCCCTCTCTCTAAAACCCCTCTCTCTCACACTCTCTCTCTCACCCCTCTCATCCTCCTCTCTCTCTCTCACCCGCTCTCTCTCGCTCTATCAAACCCCCTCTCTCACTAAAACCCCTCTCTCTCACCTTCTCTCTCTCAACCCCTCATCATACTCTCGCTCTCTCACACACTCGCCCTCACCCCCATCATCCTCCTCTCTCTCTCTCACCCGCGCTCTCTCGCTCTCTCAAACCCCCTCTCTCACTAAAACCCCTCTCTCTCACCCTCTCTCTCTCACCCCCCTCATCCTCCTCTCTCTCTCTCACCCGTGCTCTCTCGCTCTCTCAAACCCCATCTCTCTCTCAACCCCTCTCTCTCACCCTCTCTCTCCCACCCCCCTCGTCCTCCTCTCTCTCTCTCACCCGTGCTCTCTCGCTAACTCAAACCCCATCTCTCTCGAAACCCCTCTCTCTCACCTTCTCTCTCTCATCCCCCCTCATCATCCTCTCGCTCTCTCACACACTCGCTCTCACGCCCCTCATCCTCCTCTCTCTCTCTCTCTCACACCCGCGCTCTCTCGCTCTCTCAAACCCCCTCTCTCACTAAAACCCCTCTCTCTCACCCTCTCTCTCTCACCTCCCTCATCCTCCTCTCCCTCTCTCGCCCGCTCGTTCTCGATCTCTCAAAACCCCTCTCTCTAAAATCCCTCTGTCTCACCCTCTCTGTCTCTCACCCCCCTCATCCTCCTCTCTCTCCCTCACCCGCGCTATCTCGCTCTCACAAACCCCTCTCTCTAAAACCCCTCTCTCTCACACTCTCTCTCTCACCCCTCTCATCCTCCTCTCTCTCTCTCACCCGCTCTCTCTCGCTCTATCAAACCCCCTCTCTCACAAAAACCCCTCTCTCTCACCTTCTCTCTCTCACCCCCCTCATCATCCTCTCGCTCTCTCACACACTCGCTCTCACCCCCATCATCCTCCTCTCTCTCTCTCACCCGCGCTCTCTCGCTCTCTCAAACCCCCTCTTTCACTAAAACCCCTATCTCTCACCCTCTCTCTCTCACCTCCCTCATCCTCCTCTCCCTCTCTCACCCGCTCGCTCTCGATCTCTCAAAACCCCTCTCTCAAAAATCCCACTCTCTCACCCTCTCTGTCTCTCACCCCCCTCATCCTCCTCTCTCTCCCTCATCCGCGCTCACTCGCTCTCTCAAACCCCATCTCTCTCTAAAACCCCTCTCTCTCAACCTCTCTCTCTCAACCCCCTCATCCTCCTCTCTCTCTCTCACCCGTGCTCTCTCGCTCTCTCAAACCCCATCTCTCTCTCAACCCCTCTCTCTCACCCTCTCTCTCTCACCCCCCTCATCCTCCTCTCTCTATCTCTCCCGCTCTCTCTCACTCTCTCACCCCCCTCTCTCTCTAAAACCCCTCTCTCGCACCATCTCTCTCTCTCGCCCCTCATCCTCCTCTGTCTCTCTCACCCGCTCTCTCTCGCTCTCTCAAAACCCCTCTCTCTCTAAAAACCCCTCTCTCTCAACCTCTCTCTCTCACCCCCCTCATCCTCCTCTCTCTCTCTCACCCGTGCTCTCTCGCTCTCTCAAACCCCATCTCTCTCTACACCCCTCTCTCTCAACCTCTCTCTCTCACCCCCCCTCATCCTCCTCTCTATCTCTCACCCGCTCTCTCTCTCGCTCTGTCAAACACCCTCTCTCACTAAAACCCCTCTCTCTCATCTTCTCTCTCTCATCCCCCTCATCATCCTCTCGCTCTCTCACACACTCGCTCTCACCCCTCTCATACTCCTGTCTCTCTCTCTCACCCGCGCTCTCTCGCTCTCTCAAACCACCTCTCTCACTAAAATCCCTCTCTCTCACCCTCACTCTCTCACCCCCCTCATCCTCCTCTCTCTCTCACCTGCTCTCTTTCGATCTCTCAAAACCACTCTCTCTAAAATCCCTCTCTATCACCCTCTCTATCTCTCACCCCCCTCATCCTCCTCTCTCTCCCTCATCCGCGCTCTCTCGCTCTCTCAAACCCCCTCTCTCTCTAAAACCCCTCTCTCTCAACCTCTCTCTCTCACCCCCCCTCATCCTGCTCTCTCTCTCTTACCCGCTCACCCTCGTTCTCTCAAACACCCTCTCTCTCTAAACCCCTCTCTCACCCTCTCTCTATTACCCCTCTCATCCTCCTCTCTCTCTCTCACCCGCTCTCTCACACTCTCTCAAACCCCCTCTCTCTCTAAAAACCCTCTCTCGCACCCTCTCTCTCTCTCACCCATCATCCTCCTCTCTCTCTCTCACCCGCTCTCTCTCGATCTCTCAAAACCCCTCTCTCTCTCAACCCCTCTCTCGCACCCTCGCTCTCTCACCCCCCTCATCCTCCTCTCTCTCTCTCTCACCCACTCTCTCTCGATCTCTCAAAACCCCTCTCTCTAAAATCCCTCTCTCTCACCCTCTCTGTCTCTCACCCACCTCATCCTCCTCTCTCTCCCTCACCCGCGCTCTCTCGTTCTCTCAAAACCCACCTCTCTCTAAAACCCCTCTCTCTTAACCTCTCTCTCACCCCCCTCATCCTCCTCTCTCTCTCTCACCCGCTCTCTCTCACTCTCTCAAACCCCTTCTCTCTCTAAAACACTCTCTCGCACCCTCTCTCTCTCACCCCTCTCATCCTCCTCTCTCTCTCTCACCCGCTCTCTCTCGCTCTCTCAAACCCCGTTTCTCTCTATAACCCCTCTCTCGCAACCTCTCTCTCTCTCACACCCCCCTCATCCTCCTCTCTCTCCCTCACCCGCTCTCTATCGCTCTCTCAAACCCCCTCTCTCTCTAAAACCCCTCTCTCTCACCCTCTCTCTCTCACCCCCGTCCTCCTCTCTCACTCTCACCCGCTCTCTCTCGCTCTCTCAAACCCCCTCTCTCTCTCAACCCCCCTCTCTCACCCTCTCTCTCTCACACCTCTCTTTCTCCTTCCTCTCTCTCACCCGCTCTCTCTTGCTCTCTCAAACACCTTCTCTCACACCCTCTCTTACCCCCCTCATCCTCGTCTCTCTCTCTCACCCGCTCTCACTCGCTCTCGCAAATCCCCTCTTTCTCTCAACCAATATCTCTCACCCTCTCTCTCTCACCCCCTCATCCTCCTCCCGCTATCTCACCCACTCTCTCTCTTGCTCTCTCAATCCCTTTCACTCTCTAAACCCCCTCTCTCTCACCCCCTCTCTCTCACCCCCTCACCCTCCTCTCTCTCTCACCCGCTCTCTCTCTCTCTCTCAAATCCCCTCTCTCTCTAAAACCCCTGTCTCTCAACGCCTCTCTCTCACCCCTCTCTATTACGCCCCTTATCCTCCTCTCTCTCACCCACTCTCTCTCGTTCTCTCAAACCCTCTCTCTCTCCAAAACCCCTCTCTCTGACCCTCTCTCTCTCACCCCCATTCTCCACCTCCTCTGTCTCTCTCACACTCTCTCACCGCCCTCATCCTCCTCCCCCTCTCTCACCCGATCTCTCTCGCTCTCTCAAACCCCCTCTCTCTCAACCCCTCTCTCGCACCCTCTCTCTCTCATCCCGCTCATCCTCCTCTCTCTCTCTCACCCGCTCACTCTCGTACTCTCAAACCCCCTCTCTCTCAACCCGTCGCTCTCACGCTCTCTCTCTCACACCCCTCATCCTCCTCACTCTCTCTCACACGCTCTCACTCGCTCTCTCAAACCCCCTCTCTCTCAAACCCCCTCTCTCAATCTCTCTCTCACACCCCCCTCATTCTCCTCTCTCTCTCTCTCTCACCCGTGCTCTTTCACTCTCTCAAACGTCCTCTCTCTCTAAACCCTTTCTCTCTCACCCTCTCTCTCTCAACCCCCTCATCCTGCTCTCTCTCTCATCCTCTCTCTCTCACCTTCCACATCCTCCACTCCCTCTCTCACCCGCTCGCTCTCGATCTCTCAAAACCCCTCTCTCTAAAATCCCTCTCTCTCACCCTCTCTGTCTCTCACCCCCCTCATCCTGCTCTCTCTCTCTCATCCGCGCTCTCTCTCTCTCAAACCCCATCTCTCTCTAAAACCCCTCTCTCTCAACCTCTCTCTCTAACCCCCCTCATCCTCCTCTCTCTCTCTCACCCGCTCTCTCTCGCTCTCTCAAACCCCATCTCTCTCTAAAACCCCTCTCTCTCACCATCTCTCTCTCACCTCCCTCATCCTCCTCTCCCTCTCTCACCCGCGCTCTCTCGCTCTCTCAAACCCCCTCTCTCACTAAAACCCCTCACTCTCACCCTCTCTCTCTCACCTCCCTCATCCTCCTCTCTCTCCCTCACCCGCGCTCTCTCGCGCTCTCAAACCGCATCTCTCTCTAAAACCCCTCTCTCGCAACCTCTCTCTCTCACAACCCTCATCCTCCTCTCTCTCTCTCACCCGTGCTCTCTCGCTCTCTCAAACCCCATCTCTCTCTCAACCCCTCTCTCTCACCCTCTCTCTCCCACCCCCCTCGTCCTCCTCTCTCTCATTCATGCTCTCTCGCTCACTCAAACCCCATCTCTCTCTAAACCCCTCTCTCTCACCTTCTCTCTCTCACGCCCCTCATCCTCCTCTCTCTCTCTCTCACCCGCGCTCTCTCGCTCTCTCAAACCCCTTCTCTCACTAAAACCCCTCTCTCTCACCCTCTCTCTCTCACCTCCCTCATTCTCCTCTCTCTCTCTCACCCGCTCTCTCTCGATCTCTCAAAACCCCTCTCTCTAAAATCCCTCTCTCTCACCCTCGCTGTCTCTCAACCCCTCATCCTCCTCTCTATCCCTCACCCGCGCTCACTCGCTCTCTCAAACCCCATCTCTCTCTAAAACCCCTCTCTCTCAATCTCTCTCTCTCAACCCCCTCATCCTCCTCTCTCTCTCTCACCCGTGCTCTCTCGCTCTCTCAAACCCCATCTCTCTCTCAACCCCTCTCTCTCACCCTCTCTCTCCCAACCCCCTCATCCTCCTCTCTCTCTCTCGCTCTCTCTCACTCTCTCAAACCCCCTCTCTCTAAAACCCCTCTCTCGCACCATCTCTCTCTCTCACCCCTCATCCTCCTCTCTCTCTCTCACCCGCTCTCTCTCGATCTCTCAAAACCCCTCTCTCTAAAATCCCTCTCTCTCACCCTCTCTGTCTCTCACCCACCTCATCCTCCTCTCTCTCCCTCACCCGCGCTCTCTCGTTCTCTCAAAACCCACCTCTCTCTAAAACCCCTCTCTCTTAACCTCTCTCTCACCCCCCTCATCCTCCTCTCTCTCTCTCACCCGCTCTCTCTCACTCTCTCAAACCCCTTCTCTCTCTAAAACACTCTCTCGCACCCTCTCTCTCTCACCCCTCTCATCCTCCTCTCTCTCTCTCACCCGCTCTCTCTCGCTCTCTCAAACCCCGTTTCTCTCTATAACCCCTCTCTCGCAACCTCTCTCTCTCTCACACCCCCCTCATCCTCCTCTCTCTCCCTCACCCGCTCTCTATCGCTCTCTCAAACCCCCTCTCTCTCTAAAACCCCTCTTTCTCTCAACCAATATCTCTCACCCTCTCTCTCTCACCCCCTCATCCTCCTCCCGCTATCTCACCCACTCTCTCTCTTGCTCTCTCAATCCCTTTCACTCTCTAAACCCCCTCTCTCTCACCCCCTCTCTCTCACCCCCTCACCCTCCTCTCTCTCTCACCCGCTCTCTCTCTCTCTCTCAAATCCCCTCTCTCTCTAAAACCCCTGTCTCTCAACGCCTCTCTCTCACCCCTCTCTATTACGCCCCTTATCCTCCTCTCTCTCACCCACTCTCTCTCGTTCTCTCAAACCCTCTCTCTCTCCAAAACCCCTCTCTCTGACCCTCTCTCTCTCACCCCCATTCTCCACCTCCTCTGTCTCTCTCACACTCTCTCACCGCCCTCATCCTCCTCCCCCTCTCTCACCCGATCTCTCTCGCTCTCTCAAACCCCCTCTCTCTCAACCCCTCTCTCGCACCCTCTCTCTCTCATCCCGCTCATCCTCCTCTCTCTCTCTCACCCGCTCACTCTCGTACTCTCAAACCCCCTCTCTCTCAACCCGTCGCTCTCACGCTCTCTCTCTCACACCCCTCATCCTCCTCACTCTCTCTCACACGCTCTCACTCGCTCTCTCAAACCCCCTCTCTCTCAAACCCCCTCTCTCAATCTCTCTCTCACACCCCCCTCATTCTCCTCTCTCTCTCTCTCTCACCCGTGCTCTTTCACTCTCTCAAACGTCCTCTCTCTCTAAACCCTTTCTCTCTCACCCTCTCTCTCTCAACCCCCTCATCCTGCTCTCTCTCTCATCCTCTCTCTCTCACCTTCCACATCCTCCACTCCCTCTCTCACCCGCTCGCTCTCGATCTCTCAAAACCCCTCTCTCTAAAATCCCTCTCTCTCACCCTCTCTGTCTCTCACCCCCCTCATCCTGCTCTCTCTCTCTCATCCGCGCTCTCTCTCTCTCAAACCCCATCTCTCTCTAAAACCCCTCTCTCTCAACCTCTCTCTCTAACCCCCCTCATCCTCCTCTCTCTCTCTCACCCGCTCTCTCTCGCTCTCTCAAACCCCATCTCTCTCTAAAACCCCTCTCTCTCACCATCTCTCTCTCACCTCCCTCATCCTCCTCTCCCTCTCTCACCCGCGCTCTCTCGCTCTCTCAAACCCCCTCTCTCACTAAAACCCCTCACTCTCACCCTCTCTCTCTCACCTCCCTCATCCTCCTCTCTCTCCCTCACCCGCGCTCTCTCGCGCTCTCAAACCGCATCTCTCTCTAAAACCCCTCTCTCGCAACCTCTCTCTCTCACAACCCTCATCCTCCTCTCTCTCTCTCACCCGTGCTCTCTCGCTCTCTCAAACCCCATCTCTCTCTCAACCCCTCTCTCTCACCCTCTCTCTCCCACCCCCCTCGTCCTCCTCTCTCTCACTCATGCTCTCTCGCTCACTCAAACCCCATCTCTCTCTAAACCCCTCTCTCTCACCTTCTCTCTCTCACGCCCCTCATCCTCCTCTCTCTCTCTCTCACCCGCGCTCTCTCGCTCTCTCAAACCCCTTCTCTCACTAAAACCCCTCTCTCTCACCCTCTCTCTCTCACCTCCCTCATTCTCCTCTCTCTCTCTCACCCGCTCTCTCTCGATCTCTCAAAACCCCTCTCTCTAAAATCCCTCTCTCTCACCCTCGCTGTCTCTCAACCCCTCATCCTCCTCTCTATCCCTCACCCGCGCTCACTCGCTCTCTCAAACCCCATCTCTCTCTAAAACCCCTCTCTCTCAATCTCTCTCTCTCAACCCCCTCATCCTCCTCTCTCTCTCTCACCCGTGCTCTCTCGCTCTCTCAAACCCCATCTCTCTCTCAACCCCTCTCTCTCACCCTCTCTCTCCCAACCCCCTCATCCTCCTCTCTCTCTCTCGCTCTCTCTCACTCTCTCAAACCCCCTCTCTCTAAAACCCCTCTCTCGCACCATCTCTCTCTCTCACCCCTCATCCTCCTCCCGCTATCTCACCCGCTCTCTCTCGATCTCTCAAAACCCCTCTCTCTAAAATCCCTCTCTCTCACCCTCTCTGTCTCTCACCCACCTCATCCTCCTCTCTCTCCCTCACCCGCGCTCTCTCGCTCTCTCAACTCCCCTCTCTCTCTAAAACCCCTCTCTCTCAACCTCTCTCTCTCACCCCCCTCATCCTCCTCTCTATCTCTCACCCGCTCTCTCTCGCTCTATCAAACCCCCTCTCTCACTAAAACCCCTCTCTCTCATCTTCTCTCTCTCATCCCCCTCATCATCCTCTCGCTCTCTGACACACTCGCTCTCAGACCCTCATACTCCTCTCTCGCTCTCACCCGCGCTCTCTCGCTCTCTCAAACCCCCTCTCTCACTAAAACACCTCTCTCTCACCCTCTCTCTCTCACCCCCCTCATCCTCCTCTCTCTCTCTCACCCGCTTTCTCTCACTCTCTCAAACCCCTCTCTCTCTAAAACCCCTCTCTCGCACCCTCTCTCTCTCTCACCCCTCATCCTCCTCTCTCTCTCACCCGCTCTCTCTCGCTCTCTCAAATCCCCTCTCTCTCTAAAACCCCTGTCTCTCAACGCCTCTCTTTCACCCCTCTCTCTCACGCCCCTCATTCTCCTCTCTCTCACCCACTCTCTCTCGTTCTCTCAAACCCTCTCTCTCTCCAAAACCCCTCTCTCTGACCCTCTCTCTCTCACCCCCATTCTCCTCCTCCTCTGTCTCTCTCACACTCTCTCTCACCGCCCTCATCCTCCTGCCCCTCTCTCACCCGATCTCTCTCGCTCTCTCAAACCCCCTCTCTCTCAACCCCTCTCTCGCACCCTCTCTCTCTCATCCCGCTCATCCTCCTCTCTCTCTCTCACCCGCTCACTCAAATCCCCCCTCTCTCTAAAACCCCCCTCTCTCTCACCCTCTCTCACTCTCTCACCAAGCTCATCCTCCTCTCTCTCTCTCTCACCCACTCTCTCTCGTACTCTCAAACCCCCTCTCTCTCAACCCGTCGCTCTCACGCTCTCTCTCTCACACCCCTCATCCTCCTCACTCTCTCTCACCCGCTCTCACTCGCTCTCTCAAACCCCCTCTCTCTCAAACCCCCTCTCTCAATCTCTCTCTCACACCCCCCTCATCCTCCTCTCTCTCTCTCTCACCCGTGCTCTCTCACTCTCTCAAACGTCCTCTCTCTCTAAACCCTTTCTCTCTCACCCTCTCTCTCTCAACCCCCTCATCCTGCTCGCTCTCTCATCCTCTCTCTCTCACCCCCTCATCCTCCTCTCTCTCACCCGCTCTCTCTCACTATCTCAAACCCCTCTCTCTCTAAAACCCCTCTATCTCACCCTCTCTATCTCACCCCCCTCATCCTCCTCTCTCTCTCTCACCTGCTCTCTCGCTCTCTCAAACCCCTCTCTCTCTAAAACCCTTCTACCTCACCCTTTCTCTCTCACCCACCTCATCCTCCTCTCTCTCTCACCCGCGCTCTCTCCCTCTCTCAAACCCCCTCTCTCACTAAAACCCCTCTCTCTCACCCTCTCTCTCTCACCCCCTCATCCTCCTCTCTCTCTCACTCACCAGCTCTCTCTCGTTCTCTCAAAGCTCCTCTCTCTCAACCCCTCTCTCTCCTCCCCTCTCTCTCACTCCCCTCATCCTCCCCTCTCTCACCCGTGCTCTCTCGCTCTCTCAAACCCCCTCTCTCTCAACCCCTCTCTCACCCTCTCTCTCTCACCCCCCTCATTCTCCTCTCTCTCCCTCACCCGCTCTCTCTCGCTGTCTCAAACCCCATCTCGCACTAAAACCCCCCTCTCTCACCCTCTCTCTCTCACCCCCCTCATCCTCCTCTCTCTCTCACCCGCTCTCTCTCGCTCTCTCAAACCCCATTTCTCTCTCAACCCCTCGCTCTCACCCTCTCTTTCTCACCCCTCTCATCCTCCTCTCTCTCACCCGTTCTCTCTCGCTTTCTCATACCCCCTCTCTCTCTCGCAACCCCTCTCGCTCACCCTCTCTTCCTCACCCCCTCATCCTCCCCTCTCTCTCTCACGCCTCTCATCCTCCTCTCTCTCACCCTCTCTCTCTCACCCTCCTCCTCCTCCTCTCTCTCTCTCACCCGCTCTCTCTCGCTCTCTCAAACCTCCTCTCTCTCTAAACCCCTCTCTCACACCCTCTCTCTCACCCCCTCATCGTCCAATCGCTCTCTCACACACTCTCTCTCTCTCCCCCCTCATCCTCCTCTCTCTCTCCAGCTCTCTCGCTCTCTCAAACCCCCCCCTCTCTAAAACCCCTCTCTCTCACCCTCTCACTGTCACCCCCCTCATCCTCCTCTCTCTCTCTCTCCCTCTCTCACTCACTGCCCTCATCCTCCTCTCTCTCTCTCACCCGCTCTCTCAAATCCCCTCTCTCTCGCAACGCCTCTCTCTCACCCTCTCTCTCTCACCCTCCTCCTCCTCCTCTCTCTCTCACCCACTCTCTCTCGCTCTCTCAAACCTCCTCTCTCTCTAAACCCCTCTCTCACACCCTCTCTCTCACCCCCTCATCGTCCTCTCGCTCTCTCACACACTCTCTCTCCCCCCTCATCCTCCTCTCTCTCTCTCCCGCTCTCTCGCTCTCTCAAACCCCATTTCTCTCTCAACCCCTCTCTCTCACCCTCTCTTTCTCACCCCTCTCATCCTCCTCTCTCTTTCTCACCCGCTCTCTCTCGCTCTCTCATACCCCTCTCTCTCTCGCAACCCCTCTCGCTCACCCTCTCTCTCTCCCACCGCTCTCATCCTCCTCTCTCTCTCACCCGCTCTGTCTCGCTCTCTCAAACCCCCTCTCTCTCTCAACCCCGCACTCTCACCCTCTCTCTCTTTCACCCCCCTGATCCTGCTCCCTCTCGCTCACCCGCCTTCTTAAACCCCCTCTCTATCAACCCCTCTCTCACCCTCTCTCTCTCACTCCCCTCATCCTCCTCTCTCTCACCCGCACTCTCCCGCTCTCTCAAACCCCCTCTCTCTCTAAAACCCTCTCTCTCACCCTCTCTCTCTCACCCCCCTCATCCTCCTCTCTCTCCCTCACCTGTTCTCTCTCGCTCTCTCAAACCCCCCCTCTCTCTAAAACCCCTCTCTCTCACACTCTCTCTCTCACCCCCCTCATTCTCCTCTCTCTCTCTCACCCGCTCTCTCGCTCTCTCAAACCACCCCCTCACTCTAAATTCCCTCTCTCTCACACTCTCTCTCACCCCCCTCATCCTCCTCTCTCTCTCTCACCCGCTCTAACCCGCTCTCTCAAACACCCCCTCTCTCTCAACCCCTCTCTCTCACCCTCTCTCTATCACCCCCTCATCTTCCTCCCGCTCTCTCTTGCTATCTCAAACCCCTTCTCTCTCTAAACCCCCTCTCTCTCACCCTCTCTATCTCACACCCCACATCCTCCTCTCTCTCTCTCACCCGCTCTCTCTCACTCTCTCAAACCCACTCTCTCTCGAAAACCCCTATCTCTCACCCTCTGTCTCTCACCCCACTCATTCTCCTCAATCTCTCCCACCCGCTCTCTCACCCTCTCAAACACCCTCTCTCTCTAAAACCCCTCTCTCGCACCCTCTCTCTCTCACACCCGTCTCATCCTCCTCTCTCTCTCTCACCTGCTCTCTCTCGCTCTCTCAAACCCCGTCTCTCTCTATAACCCCTCTCTCTCACCCCTTCATCCTCTTCTCCCTCACTCTCTCACCCGCTCTCTCTCGCTCTCTCAAAAAACCCCTCACTCTAAAACCCCTCTCTCTCACACTCTCTCTCTCACCCCCCATCCTCCTCTCTCTCTCTCACCCGCTCTCTCTCGCTTTCTCAAACCCCCTCTCTCCAAAACCCATATCTCTCACTCTCTGTCTCTCACCCCCCTCATCCTCCTCTCTCTCTCTCACCTGCTCTCTCTCGCTCTCTCAAACCCCGTCTCTCTCTATAACCCCTCTCTCTCACCCCTTCATCCTCTTCTCCCTCACTTTCTCACCCGCTCTCTCTCGCTCTCTCAAAAACCCCCTCACTCTAAAACCCCTCTCTCTCACACTCTCTCTCTCACCCCCCATCCTCCTCTCTCTCTCTCACCCGCCATCTCTCGCTCTCTCAAACCCCGTCTCTCTCAAGAACACCTCTCTCTCACCCTCTCTCTCACCCACCTCATCCGCTTCTCTCTCTCTCTCTCACCCGCTCTCTCAAAACCCCTCTCTCTCTCAACTCCTCTCTCTCACCCTCTCTCTCTCTGTCACCCCCCTCATCATACTCTCTCTCTCACCTGCTCTCTCTCGCTCTCTCAAATCACCTCTCTCTCTAAACCCCTCTCTCTCACACTCTATCTCTCACCCCCTCCTCCTCCTCTCTCTTTCTCACTCGCTCTCTCTCGCTCTCTGAAACCGCCTCTCTCTCTAAGCCCCTCTCTCTCATGCTCCCTCTCTCACCCCCTCATCCTCCTCTCTCTCTCTCACACACGCTCTGTCACTCCCTCAAACCCCCTCATTCTCTGAACCCCTCTCTCTCACCCTCTCTCTATCACCCCCTCCTCCTCCTCGCTCTCTCTCTCACCCGCGCTCTCTCGCTCTCTCAAACCCCCTCATCTCTAAACCCCCTCTTTCAAACCCTCTCTCTCTCACACCCCCTCATCCTCCTCCCGCTCTCTCATCCGCTCTCTCTTGCTATCTCAAACCCCTTCTCTCTCTAAACCCCCTCTCTCTCACCCTCTCTCTCTCACCCCCCTCATCCTCCTCTCTCTCTCACCCTCTCTCTCAAAGCCCTCTCTCTCTAAACCCCTCTCTCTCACCCTCTCTCTCTCAGCCCCCTCATCCTCCTCTCTCTCTCTCTCACCCTCTCTCTCAAACCCCCTCTCTCTCTAAACCCATCTCTCTCACCACCTCTCTCTCACCCTCTCTCTCTCACCCCCCTCATCCTCCTCTCTCTCACCCGCTCTCTCAAAGCCCTCTCTCTCTAAACCCCTCTCTCTCACCCTCTCTCTCTCACCCCCTCCTCTCTCTCTCTGTCACACCTCTCTCTCGCTCTCTCAAACCCCTCTCTCTCTATACCCATCTCTCTCACCCTCTCTCTCTCACCCTCTCTCTCTCACCCCTCATCCTCCTCTCTCTCTCTTACCCGCTCTCTCTCGCTCTCTCAAACCACCTCGCTCTCTAAAACCCCTCTCTCTCACCCTCTCTCTCTTACCCCTCTCATCCTCCTCTCTCTCTCTCAACCGCTCTCTCTCGCTCTCTCAAACCCCCTCTCTCTCTCAACCCCTCTCTCTCACCCTCTCTCTCTCACCCCCCCATTCACCTCCCTCTCTCTCACCCGCTCTCTCTTGCTCTCTCAAACACCTTCTCTCACACCCTCTCTCACCCCCTCATCCTCCTCTCTCTCTCACCCGCTCTCACTCGCTCTCTCAAACCCCCCCTCTCTCTCAACTCCTCTCTCTCACCCTCTCTCTCTCACCCCCTCATCCTCCTCCCAATCTCTCACCCGCTCTCTCTCGCTCTCTCAAACTCCCTCTCTCTCTAAAACCCCTCTCTCTCACCCCCTCATCCTCCTCTCTCTCTATCACTCGCTCTCTCTCGCTCTCTCAAACTCCCTCTCTCTCTCAACCCCTCTCACTCACCCCCCTCATCCTCCTCTCTCTCTATCACCCGCTCTCTCTCTCGCTCTCTCCAAAACCCCTCTCTCTCACCCTCTCTCTCTCACCCTCCTCATCCTGCTCTCTCTTACTCACCCTCTCTCTCTCACCGCCCTCATCCTTCTCCCCCTCTCTCACCCGCTCTTTCTCACTCTCTCAAACCCCCTCTCTCTCTCAACCCCTCTCTCTCACCCTCTCTCTATCACCTACCTCCTCCTCTCTCTCACCCGCTCTCTCTTGCTATCTCAAACCCCTTCTCTCTCTAAACCCTCTTTCTCTCACCCTCTCTCTCACCCCCCTCATCCACCTCTCTCTCTCTCACCACCTCTCTCAATCCCCCTCTCTCTAAAACCCCTATCTCTCACCCTCTGTCTCTTACCCCCTCATCCTCCACTATCTCTCTCACCCGCGCTCTCTCACTCTCTCTAACCCCTCTCTCTATAACCCCTCTCTCTCACCCTCTCTCTCACCCCCTCATCCTCTTCTCTCTCTCTCACCCGCTCTCGCTCGCTCTGTCAAACCCCCCCCTCTCTCTCAACCCTTTCTCTCACCCTCTCTCTCTCATCCCCCTCATCATACTCTCTCTCTCTCACCCGCTCTCTCAAACCCCCTCTCTCTCTAAAGCCCTCTCTCTCACCCTCTCTCTCTCAACCCCCTTCTCCTCTCTCTCTGTCACCCGCTCTCTCTCGCTCTCTGAAACCCCTCTCTCTCTAAAGCCCTCTCTCTCACACCCTCTCTCTCTCACCCCCCTCCTCCTCCTCTCTCTCTCTCACCCTCTCTCTCTCTCACCCCCTCATCCTCCTCCTGCTCTCTCTCCCGCTCTCTCTCGCTCTCTCAAACCCCTCTCTCTCTGAAACCCCTCTCTCTTACCCGCTCACCCTCGTTCTCTTCAAACACCCTCTCTCTCTAAACCCCTCTCTCTCACCCCCCTCATCCTCCTCTCTCTCTCTATCACCCGCTCTCTCTCGCTCTCTGAAAACACCTTCTGTCTCTAAACCCCTCTTTCTCATGCTCCCTCTCTCACCCCCCTCATCCTCCTCTCTCTCTCTCACACGCTCTCTCTCGCTCCCTCAAACCCCCCTCTCTCTCAACCCCTCTCTCACCCTCTCTCTATCACCCCCCTCCTCCTCTCTCTCGCTCACCCCCTCTCTCTCGCTCTCTCAAACCCCTCTCTCTCTAAGACCCCTCTTTCTCACCCTCTCTCTCTCACCCCCTCATCCTCCTCCCGCTCTCTCACCCGCTCTCTCTTGGAACCTCAAACCCCTTCTCTCTCTAAACCCCCTCTCTCTCACTTTCACTCTCTCACCCCCCTCATCCTCCTCTCTCTCTCTCACCCGCTCTCTCAAACCCCTCTCTCTCTAATACCCCTATCTCTCACCCTCTGTCTCTCACCCCCTCATCCTCCACTATCTCTCTCACCCGCTCTCACTCACTCTCTCAAACCCCCACTCTCTCTAAAACCCCTCTCTCACACCCTCTCTCTCTCACCCGTCTCATCCTCCCCTCTCTCTCTCTCACCCGCTCTCTCTCGCTCTCTCAAATCCCGTCTCTCTCTATAACCCCTCTATCTCACCCCCCTCATCGTCTTCTCTCTCTATCACCCGCTCTCTCTCTCGCTCTCTCCAAAACCCCTCTCTCTCACCCTCTCTCTCTCACCCTCCTCATCCTGCTCTCTCTTACTCACCCTCTCTCTCTCACCGCCCTCATCCTTCTCCCCCTCTCTCACCCGCTCTTTCTCACTCTCTCAAACCCCCTCTCTCTCTCAACCCCTCTCTCTCACCCTCTCTCTATCACCTACCTCCTCCTCTCTCTCACCCGCTCTCTCTTGCTATCTCAAACCCCTTCTCTCTCTAAACCCTCTTTCTCTCACCCTCTCTCTCACCCCCCTCATCCACCTCTCTCTCTCTCACCACCTCTCTCAATCCCCCTCTCTCTAAAACCCCTATCTCTCACCCTCTGTCTCTTACCCCCTCATCCTCCACTATCTCTCTCACCCGCGCTCTCTCACTCTCTCTAACCCCTCTCTCTATAACCCCTCTCTCTCACCCTCTCTCTCACCCCCTCATCCTCTTCTCTCTCTCTCACCCGCTCTCGCTCGCTCTGTCAAACCCCCCCCTCTCTCTCAACCCTTTCTCTCACCCTCTCTCTCTCATCCCCCTCATCATACTCTCTCTCTCTCACCCGCTCTCTCAAACCCCCTCTCTCTCTAAAGCCCTCTCTCTCACCCTCTCTCTCTCAACCCCCTCCTCCTCTCTCTCTGTCACCCGCTCTCTCTCGCTCTCTGAAACCCCTCTCTCTCTAAAGCCCTCTCTCTCACACCCTCTCTCTCTCACCCCCCTCCTCCTCCTCTCTCTCTCTCTCTCACCCTCTCTCTCTCTCACCCCCTCATCCTCCTCCTGCTCTCTCTCCCGCTCTCTCTCGCTCTCTCAAACCCCTCTCTCTCTGAAACCCCTCTCTCTTACCCGCTCACCCTCGTTCTCTTCAAACACCCTCTCTCTCTAAACCCCTCTCTCTCACCCCCCTCATCCTCCTCTCTCTCTCTATCACCCGCTCTCTCTCGCTCTCTGAAAACACCTTCTGTCTCTAAACCCCTCTTTCTCATGCTCCCTCTCTCACCCCCCTCATCCTCCTCTCTCTCTCTCACACGCTCTCTCTCGCTCCCTCAAACCCCCCTCTCTCTCAACCCCTCTCTCACCCTCTCTCTATCACCCCCCTCCTCCTCTCTCTCGCTCACCCCCTCTCTCTCGCTCTCTCAAACCCCTCTCTCTCTAAGACCCCTCTTTCTCACCCTCTCTCTCTCACCCCCTCATCCTCCTCCCGCTCTCTCACCCGCTCTCTCTTGGAACCTCAAACCCCTTCTCTCTCTAAACCCCCTCTCTCTCACTTTCACTCTCTCACCCCCCTCATCCTCCTCTCTCTCTCTCTCACCCGCTCTCTCAAACCCCTCTCTCTCTAATACCCCTATCTCTCACCCTCTGTCTCTCACCCCCTCATCCTCCACTATCTCTCTCACCCGCTCTCACTCACTCTCTCAAACCCCCTCTCTCTCTAAAACCCCTCTCTCACACCCTCTCTCTCTCACCCGTCTCATCCTCCCCTCTCTCTCTCTCACCCGCTCTCTCTCGCTCTCTCAAATCCCGTCTCTCTCTATAACCCCTCTATCTCACCCCCCTCATCGTCTTCTCTCTCTCTCACCTGCTCTCCCTCGCTCTCACAAACCCCCTCTCTCACAACCCCACTCTCTCACCCTCTTTCTCTCATCCCCCTCATCATACTCTCTCTCTCTCACCCGCTCTCTCTCGCTTCTCAAAACCCTCCCTCTCTAAACCCCTCTCTCACCCTCTCTCTCTCACCCCTTCCTCCTCCTCTTTCTCTCTGTCACCCGCTCTCTCTCGCTCTCCGAAACCCCCTCTCTCTCTAAACCCCTCTCTCTCAGACTCCCTCTCTCGCCCCCCTCATCCTCCTATCTCTCTCTCACCCGCTCTCTCTCGCTCTCTCAAACCCACCCTCTCTCAACCCCTCTCTCTCACCCTCTCTCTCACACCTCCCTCATCCTCCTCTCTCTCTCTCACCCGCTCTCTCGCTCTCTCAAACCACCTCGCTCTCTAAAACCCCTCTCTCTCACACTCTCTCACTTACCCCCCTCATCCTCCTCTCTCTCTCACCCGCTCTCTCTCGCTCTCTCAAACCCCCTCTCTCTCTCAACCCCTCTCTCTCAGCCCCTCTCTCTCACCCCCCCATTCTCCTCTTTCTCTCTCACCCGCTCTCACTTGCTCTCTCAAACCCCCTCTCTCTCTCAACCCCTCTCTCTCACCCTCTCTCTCTCTCACCCCCTCATCCTCCTCCCGCTCTCTCACCCGCTCTCTCTCGCTCTCTCAAACCCTCTCTCTGTGCAAAACCCCTCTCTCGCACACTCTCTCTCTCACCCCCCTCATCCTCCTCCTGCTCTCTCACCCACTCTCTCTCGCTCTCTGGAACCCCCCCTCTCTCTAAAGCCCTCTCTCTCACCCTCTCTGTCTCACCCTCCTCCTCCTCCTCTCTCTCTCTCACCCTCTCTCTCTCTCTCTCACCCCCTCATCCTCCTCCTGCTCTCTCACCCACTCTCTCTCGCTCTCTCAAACCCCCTCTCTCTCTAAAACCCCTCTGTCTTACCCTCTCTCTCTCACCCCCCTCATCCTCTTCTCTCTCAATCACCCGCTCTCTCTCGCTCTCTCAAACTCCCTCTCTCTCTCAACCCTTCTCTCTCACCCCCCTCATCCTCCTCTCTCTCTCACGCGCTGTCTCTCGCTCTCTCAAACCCCCTCTCTCTCAACCCCTCTCTCTCACCCTCTTTCTCTCACACCCCTCATCCTCCTCTCTCTCGCCCGCTCTCTCTCGCTCTCTCAAACCACCTCGCTCTCTAAACCCCGCTCTCTCATTCTCTCTCTCTTACCCCGCTCATCCTCCTCTCTCTCTCTCACCCGCTCTCTCTCGCTCTCTCAAACCCCCTCTCTCTCTCAACCCCCTCTCTCACCCTCTCTCTCTCACCCCCCCATTCTCCTCCCTCTCTCTCACCCACTCTCTCTTGCTCTCTCAAACACCTTCTCTCACACACTCTCTCACCCCCTCATCCTCCTCTCTCGCTCACCCGCTTTCTCTCGCTCTCTCAAGCCCCCTCTCTCTCTAAAACCCCTTTCTTCACCCTCTGTCTCTCACCCCCCCTCATCCTCCTCTCTCTCTCTCACCCGCTCTCTCTCGCTCTCTCAAACACCTCTCTCTCAAAAACCCCTCTCTCTTACCCTCTCTCTCTCACACGCCTCATCCTCCTCTCTCACTCTCTCAACAGCTCTCTCTCGCTTTCTCAAACCTCCTCTCTCTCAACCCCTCTCTCTCACCCTCTCTCTCTCAGCCCCCTCATCCTCCTCTCTCTCTCACCCGCGCTCTCTCGCGCTCTCAAACCCCCTCTCTCTCACACTCTCTCTCTTAGCCCCCTCATCCTCCTCTCTCTCTCTCTCACCCGCACTCTCAAACGCCCTCTCTCTAAAACCCCTCTCTCTCTCACCCTCTCTCTCTCTCTCAACCCCCCTCATCCTCCTTTCTCTCTCTCACCCACTCTCTCGTACTCTCAAACCCCCTCTCTCTCAACCCCTCGCTCTCACCCTCTCTCTCTCAACCCCCCATCCTCCACACTCTCTCTCACCCGCTCTCTCTCGCTCTCTCAAACCCCCTCTCTCTCTCAACACCTCTCTCTCACCCTCTCTCTCTCACCCCCTCATCCTCCTCTCCCTCTCTCTCACCTGCTCTCTCCCGCTCTCTCAAACACCCTCTCTCTCAAAAACCCCCCTCTCTCACACGTCTCATCCTCCTCTCTCACTCTCTCAACAGCTCTCTCTCGCTCTCTCAAACCCCCTCTCTCTCAACCCGTCTTTCTCACCCGCGCTCTCTCTCACCCCCTCCTCCTCCTCTCTGTCACTCACTCGCGCTCTCTCTCGCTCTCTCAAACCCCTCTCTCGAAACACCTAGCTCTCTCACCCACCTCATCCTCCTCTCTCTCTCACCCGCTCTCTCTCGCTCTCTCAAACCACCTCGCTCTCTAAAACCCCTCTCTCTCACTCTCTCTCTCTTACCCCCCTCATCCTCCTCTCTCTCTCTCACCCGCTCTCTCTCGCTCTCTCAAACCCCCTCTCTCTCTCAACCCCCTCTCTCAGCCTCTCTCTCTCACCCCCCCATTCTCCTCCCTCTCTCTCACCCACTCTCTCTTGCTCTCTCAAACACCTTCTCTCACACCCTCTCTCACCCCTCATCCTCCTCCCGCTCTCTCACCCGCTCTCTCTCGCTCTCTCAAACCCCCTCTCTCTCTAAAACCCCTCTCTCTCACCCTCTCTCACCCCCCTCATCCTCCTCTCTCTCTATCACCCGCTCTCTCTCGCTCTCTCAAACTCCCTCTCTCTCTCAACACCTCTCTCTCACCCCCCTCATCCTCCTCTCTCTCTATCACCCGCTCTCTCTCGCTCTCTCCAAAACCCCTCTCTCTCACCCTCTCACTCTCACACCCCTCATCCTCCTCTCACTAACTCACCCTCTCTCTCTCACCGCCCCCATCCTTCGCCCCCTCTCTCACCCGCTCTTTCTCACTCTCTCAAACACCCTCTCTCTCAACCCCTTTCTCTCACCCTCTCTCTGTCACCCCCGTCCTCCTCCTCTCTCTCTCACCCGCTCTCTCTTGCTATCTCAAAGCCATTCTCTCTCTAAACCCCCTTTCTCTCACCCTCTCTCTCTCACCCCCCCTCATCCACCTCTCTCTCTCTCACCACCTCTCTCAAACCCCCTCACTTTCTAAAACCCCGATCTCTCACCCTCTGTCTCTTACCCCCCTCATCCTCCACTATCTCTCTCACCCGCTCTCTCTCACTCTCTCAAACCCCCCTCTCTCTAAAACCCCTGACTCACACCCTCTCTCTCTCTCACCCGTCTCATCCTCCTCTCTCTCACCCGCTCTCTCTCACTCTCTCAAATCCCGTCTCTATTTATAACCCCTCTCTCTCACCCTCTCTCTCTCTCACTCTCTCAAACCCCCCTCTCTCTAAAACCCCTGACTCAAACCCTCTCTCTCTCTCACCCGTCTCATCCTCCTCTCTCTCACCCGCTCTCTCTCACTCTCTCAAATCCCGTCTCTATCTATCACCCCTCTCTCTCACCCTCTCTCTCACCCCCCTCATCCTCTTCTCTCTCTCTCTCACCCGCTCTCTCTCGCTCACTCAAACACCCTCTCTCTCAAAAACCCCCCTCTCTCACCCCCCCATTCTCCTCCCTATCTCTCACCCGCTCTCTCTTGCTCTCTCAAACAGCTCTCTCTCGCTCTCTCAAACCCCCTCTCTCTCAACCCCTCTTTCTCACCCGCTCTCTCTCTCACCCCTCCTCTTCCTCTCTGTCACTCACTCGCTCTCTCTCGCTCTCTCAAACCCCCCTCTCTCTCGAAACCCCTAGCTCTCTCACCCCCCTCATCCTCCTCCCGCTCTCTCACCCGCTCTCTCTCGCTCTCTCAAACCCCTCTCTCTCTAAAACCCCTCTCCCTCACGCTCTCTCTCTCAACCCCTCCTCCTGCTCTTTCTCTCTCACCCGCTCTCTCTCGCTCTCTCAAACCCCCTCTCTCTCTAAACCCCCTCTCTCTCACTTTCTCTCTCTCTCACCCCCTCATCCTCCTCCCGCTCTCTCACCCGCTCTCTCTCGCTCTCTCAAACCTCTCTCTCTCTAAAACCCCTCTCCCTCACGCTCTCTCTCTCAACCCCTCCTCCTGCTCTTTCTCTCTCACCAGCACTCTCTCGCTCTCTCAAACCCCCTCTCTCTCTAAACACCCTCTCTCTCACCCCCCCATCCTCCTCTCTCTCTCACACACTCTCTCGTACTCTCAAACATCCTCTCTCTCAACCCCTCGCTCTCACCCTCTCTCTCTCACCCCCCTCATCCTCCTCACTCTCTCTCACCCGCTCTCTCTCACTCTCTCAAACCCCCTCTCCCTCGCAGCCCCTCTCTCTCACCCTCTCTCTCTCACCCCCCTCATCCTCCTCCTCTCTCTCTCACCCGTTCTCTCTCGCTCTCACAAACACCCTCTCTCTCTAAACCCTTTCTCTCTCACCCTCACTCTCTCACCCCCTCATCCTCCTCTCTCTCTCACCCGCTCTCTCTCGCTCGCTCAAACCCCCTCTCTCTCTAAAACCCTTTTCTCTCACCCTCTCTATCTCACCCCCCTCATCCTCCTCTCTCTCTCACCCTCTCTCTCGCTCTCTCAAACCCCTCTCTCTAAAACCCCTCTCGCTCACCCTCTGTCTCTCACCCCCTCATCCCCCTCTCTCTCTCTCTCACCCGCTCTCTCTCGCTCTCTCAAACCACCTTGCTCTCTAATACCTCTCTCTCTCACCCTATCTCTCTTACCCCCCTCATCCTCCTCTCTTTCTCTCTCACCCGCTTTCTCGCTTTCTCAAACCCCCTCTCTCTAAAACCCCTCTCTCTCACACCATCATCCTCCTCTCTGTCTCTCACCCTCTCTCTCTCACCGCCCCCATCCTCCTCTCTCTCTCTCACCCGCTCTCTCTCGCTTTCTCAAACCCCCTCTCTCTCTAAACCCCCTCTCTCTCACCCCCCTCATC
This sequence comes from Chiloscyllium plagiosum, assembly GCF_037043375.1. Taxonomy (NCBI): domain Eukaryota; kingdom Metazoa; phylum Chordata; class Chondrichthyes; order Orectolobiformes; family Hemiscylliidae; genus Chiloscyllium; species Chiloscyllium plagiosum. Next base: position 73,749,696 of record NW_028270162.1, on the reverse strand, counting down.
CTCCTCTCTCTCTCTCACCCGCTCTCTCTCGCTCTCTCAAACCCCCCCTCTCTCTCAACCCCTCTCTCTCACCCTCTCTCTCACAACTCCCTCATCCTCCTCTCTCTCTCTCACCCGCGCTCTCTCACCCTCTCAAACCCCCCCTCTCTCTCAACCCCTCTCTCACCCTCTCTCTCTCACCCCCCTCATCCTCCTCTCTCTCTCAGGCTCTCTCTCTCTCTCAATCCCCCTCTCTCTCTCAACCACTCTCTCTCACCCTCTATCTCTCACCCCCCATCAACCTCCTCTCTCTCTCTCACCCGCGCTCTCTCGCTCTCTCAAACCCCTCTCTCTCTAAAACCCTCTCTCTCACCCTCTCTCTCACCCCCCCTCCTCCCTCTCTCTTGCTCTCTCAAACCCCTTCTCTCTCTAAATCCCCTCTCTGTCACCCCCCAACAAGCTCCTCTCTCTCTCTCACCCGCGCTCTCTCGCCCTCTCAAACCCCCCCTCTCTCAACCCATCTCTCATCCTCGCTCTGTCACCCCCCATCCTCCTCTCTCTCACCCGCTCTCTCTCGCTCTCTCAAAACCCCTCTCTCTCTAAAACCCCTCTCTGTCACCCTCTCTCTCTCACCCCCCTCATCCTCCTCTCTCTCTCTCACACCCGCTCTCTCTCGCTCTCTCTCACCCTTCTCTCCCGCAATCCTTCTCTCTCACCCTCTCTCTCTCACCCCCCTCATCCTCCTCCCTCTCTCTCACCCGCTCTCACAAACCCGTCTCTCTCTAAAACTCCTCTCTCTCACCCTCTCTCTCACCCCCTCATTCTCCTCTCTCTCTCTCACCTGCTCTCTCTCGCTCTCTCTCACCCTTCTCTCTCTCAACCCCTCTCTCTCACCCTCTCTCTCACGGCCCTCATCCTCCTCTCTCTCTCACCCGCTCTCTCTAGCTCTCTCAAACCCCCCCTCTCTTTGTCAGCCCCTCGCTTTCTCACCACCGCTCTCTCAAACCCTTTCTCTCTTACCCCCTCACCCGCGCTCTTTCTCACCCCTTTCTCTCAAATCTCCTCTCTCATACCCTTCTCTCTTACTCACCTCTCTTGCACCCCTCCCGCTCTCTCACACACTTCTCTCTCTCTCTCTCTCTCACCCCCTCTCTCTCACCCCCCTCATTCTCACCCTCTCTCTCACCCCCTCCCTCTCTCCCACCCTCTCTCTCTCTCAACCCCCCTCTCTCATTCCCCATCTCTCACCATCCTCTCCTCACCCCCCTCTCTCTCTCTCACCCACCTCTCTCTCTCTCAGCCCCCCTCCCCCCTCTCATACTCCTCTCTCTCTCCCACCCCCCCTCACACCCCGTGTATCTTCCCCCCCACCTCCCTCACTCCCCTCCAAACCCCTTTCCCACCCCCATCCCCCACACACCCCCTCACCCACCTACCCCTCTCACCCCCCTCTCTCATCCCCCTCTTACACCCCCTCTCTCTCTCAAACCCCTCTCTGTCACCCCTCTCTTTCTCTCACCACTCTAACTCCCTTACCTTCTCTCCTCCCCTCTCCCCTCTCTCTCCCCCGTCTCTCACTACTCTCTCTCACCCTCTCTCTCACCTCTCTCTCTCTCTCTCACACACCCCTCTCTCTCACGTCCTCCCTCTCTCATCCCATGCCTCTCTCACACCCTTCCACTCTCACACCCTCCCTCTCTCCCCCTCTCTCTCCCCTCTCTCTCACCCCCTCTCTCTCACACCCCTCTCTATCACCCTCCCTCTCTCATCCCGTCCCTCTTTCCCCCTCCCACTCACATCCCTCCTCTCTCACACTCTCTCTATCTCACCCCTCTCTCTCAGCCCATCTGTCTCTCAGCCCATCTCTCTCTCAGCCCCTCCCTCTCTCAGCCCCTCTCTCACAGCCCCTCCCGCTCTCATCCACCCTCTCTTGCACCCCCTGTCTCCCTCAGCCGTTCTCTCTCACTGCCCCCTCTCTCTCCCCCTTTCTATTACACCCTCTCTCTCACACCCTACTAACTCTCTCACCCTTTCGCCCCCCTCTTCACCACCTCTCCCCCTCTCTCTCCCCCTCTCTCACCCCTCTCTCTCTCACGCCCTCTCTCTTACCCACTCTCTTTCTCACTGCCTTTCTCTCTCACCACTCACTGTCTCTCTCGCCCCTCTCTCACACTGCCTCTCTCTCAACGCCCTCTCTCTCAGCCTCTCTCTCTCTCTCAGCCACTTTCTCTCACACCCCTTTTCTCTCTCACCTTGTTATCTCTCTCCCCCTCGCTCTATCTTACCCCCTCTCTCTCCACCCTTCTCTGTCACTCTCACCCCTTTCTCTCTGTCACCCCTCACCCTCTCTCCCCTTTATACCCTCTCTCACTCCCTCTCTCGCTCACCCCTTCACTGTATCACCCCCGCCCACACCCCTTGTCTCTTACCCATCTCCCTGTGTCTCTCTCTCACACCCCTCTCTCTCGCACCCCGGTCTCTCTCCCGCCCTCTCTCTCGCTGTATTGCCTGCTGTCTCTTGCTCCCTTTTTCTCTCTCTCATTCCCCTTCCCTCCTGTGCTCTGTCTCACACCCCCGCTCTCTCTCTCTCTCTGTATACCCCCTCTCTCGCGCCCTCTTTCTCTCATTCACCCCATTTCTCTCTCTCTTTTGACCCCTTTCTTCCTCCCTCCTCCTTGCTCTCATTCTGTCACTCTCTAGCGCGCACTCTCTCACCCCATCTCCCTCACACCCCTCTAACTCTCTCATCCATTCACTCGTTCTCTCTCTGTCTCTGTCTCTCTCTCTCTCAACCCATCATTCACTGTCTATCTCATCCCCTCTCTCACCCCTTTCGCTCTCTGTCTCACGTCCCATCTCTCTCATCCCTCTTTCGCTCGCTGCCCCCTTTCTCTCTCACCCCTTCCCTATCTCTCCCCCTTTCTCTCAATCCCTCTCTCTCACCCCCTCTCTCCCCCACTCTCTCTCCCACGTCCTCTCTCTCACCCCCTCCCACACATTCACTCTTTCTCTGACCCCCTCTCTTTCTCTCCCCTCTTTCTCATTCTCAGCCCCCTCTCTCTCCCCTCTCTCTTTCTCCACTCTCTCCCTTTCTCAGCCCTCTCTCCCTTTCTCACCCCACTCTCTCTCACCCCTTTCTCTCTCACACCCTCTCTCTCAACCCCTCTCTCACCCTCTCTCTCTCACCCTCTCATCCTCCTCTCTCTCACCCTCTCATCCTCCTCTCTCTCTCTCACCCGCTCTCTCTCGCTCTCTCAACCCCCCCTCTCTAAATCCCCTCTCTCTCACCCCTTGCTCTCTCTCTCTTACCCTTCTCTCTCTCACATCCACTCTCTCACCCCCTTCTCTCTCACCCCCTCACCTGCTCTCTCACCCCTCTCTCTTTCCCAAACTCTCTCTCTCTCTTACATCCTCACCCATACTCTCTCTCACACCCCCTCTCTCTCTTACCCCTCTCTCTTTCACCCCCTCCCTCTCTCCAACCCCCTCCCTCTCTCCCACCCTCTCTCTGTCTCGTTCTCATACCCTCTCTCTCCTTCTCACTCCCTCTCTCTCTCACCCCATCTCACTCTCACTCCATTTCTCTCAAACCCTCTCTCTCTCTCAAGCCCTTTTTCCCAGCCCCTCTCTGTCTCACCTCCAGTCTTTCTCTGCCCCACTCTCACTCCTCCTTTGTCTCTCCCCCTTTCTCTCTCACCCCCCTCACATCGCCCTCTCTCACTCACCTCACTCCCTCACTCACCTCCCTCTCTCTCCCACTCCTCTCTCTCTCCCTCTCTCTCTAACCCCCTCTCTCATCCTCTCTCCCTCTCTCAACCCCTCTCTCTACCCCTTCTCTCTCACACTTCCCCACTCTCTCTCACCCCCTTCTCTCCCTCAACCCTCCCTCTCTCAACTCCTCTCTCCCTACCCCCCTCCCCCTCTCTCTCTCCCTTCTCTCCCCCTCTCTCACCCCACTCTGTCTCACCACCCCCTCTCTCAACCCAGCTCACTCTCTCATCCCCTCAATCTCTCCAACCCTTACTCTCTCATCCCTCTCTCTCTCACCCCCTCACCCCTCACCCCTCTCGCTCACCCCATCTCTCTTGCCCATTCTCTCTCACACCCTCTCCTTCTCACTCCACTCTCTCTCTTATCCCCTCCCCACTTTCTTTCTCTCAATCACCCCTTCTCTCTCACACCCCTTACCCCCACCTCCTCTCTCTCACCCCCCTCTCTCACCCGCGCTCTCTTTCTCACTCACTCTCTCTTTCTCACTTACACTCTCTCTCCCTTTTTTACTCACACTCTCTCTTTCTCAACCCCTCTCTCACCCGCGCTCTCAGACCCTCTCTCTCTTCCCCCCTCTTTCTCCCCTTCTCTCTCCCTCTCTCTGCCCAATTTATTCATCCCCTTTCCCCCTCTCTCCCCCCCTCTCTCTCCCCTCTCTCTCTCCACACTCTCTCTAGCCCCTCGCTAGCCCCCCAATCTCTACCCCCTCTCTCCCCCTGTCTCTCACATCCCCTCTCTCTCGCTCCCATCTCACTCTTTCACCCCACTCTCACTCTCTCACCCCACTCTCTCTCTCTCTCACACCTCATTTCACTCCCTCCCACCCCTTCTCTCTCACACCCCTTCTCTCTCACACCCCTCTCTCTCAGCCCCTCTCTCTCAACACCTTTCTCTCACCCCCCTCTCCCCATCTCTCTCACCCCCCTCTCTTCCTCTCCTCCACTCCTTCCCCCTCACTCCCCTCCCCATCTCTCTCCCTCCTCTCCCTCTCCCTCTCTCTCCTCTTCTCTCTGACCCTTCTCTCCCCTCACTCTGCCCCCTCTCTCACCCCCTCTCCTCCGCTCTCTCCTCCTCACAACCCCCTCCCCCATCTCTCTCCCCCCTCTCTCCCCTTCTCTCTCACCCATCTCTCCCCCTCCCTCTCCCCCTCTCTCTCCTCCTCTCTCCCCTCCTCTCGCGCCTCCCTCTCTCTCCGCTCTCTCTCTCTCGCATCCTCTCTCTCTCTCACTCTTCCACTCGCTCTCTTCCTCTTGCTCTCTCTCACTCTCTCACCCTCTTCTCACACTCTCTCTTCTCCCTGGCTATTTCCCTCTCTCTTGCCTCCCTCTCTCTCTCATCTCACGGTCTCTCTCGCTCGCTCTCTCTCGCTCTTTCTCTCTCTCTCTCATCTCTGTCGCTGATGCTCTCTGTCTGTCTGTCTCCCTCTCTCTCAGTCCACCCTACTTCTCTCACTCTTGCTCTATCGTTCTCTCTGTCTGTTGCTCTCTCTCTCTCTCAGTCCTCCCCCGCACCTCTTCTCTCTCGCAACCCATCTTTCTCAAACCCTCTCTCTCCCCCCTCTCTCTCTCAACCTCTCTCTCCCCCTCTCTCTCAACCCCTCTCTCAACCACTCTCTCACTCATCTCTCTCACACCCCTCTCTCTCACTCCCCTCTCTCTCTCACCCCCTTCTCTCTCTCTCACCCCATCTCTCTTTCAACCCCTCACTCTCATATCCCCTCTCTCTCACCCCTCCTCCCTCTCGCACCCCCTCACCCCTCTCCCTCTCTCACACCCTTTCTCTCTTACCCCGAGCTCTCTCTCTCACCACCCAACCTCTCTCTCTCAACCCCTCTCTCTCACCCCTCGCTCTCTTACTCCTCTCTCTCACACACTCCCTCTCTCTCACTCCCCCTCTCTCATTCCCATCTCACTCTCTCACCCCTCTCTCTCACCACAATCTTTCTCTCTCTGTCCCACCCCCTCTGTATCTCACACCTTCTCTCTCATCTCCCTCTCACCCCACCCCTCTCTCTCACCCCTTCTCTCTCACCCCCCTCTCACTCCTACCCTCTCTCTCTCACCCCCCTCTCTCTCACCCGCGCTCTCTTTTTCACTCACTCTCTCTCTTTCTCACCCCCTCTCTCTCACCCCTTCTCTCTCAACTCCTCTCTCTCCCGCCCCCTCTCTCTCTCTCTTAGCCCACGTCTCACTCTCTCCCCCCACTCTCTCTCTCTTAGCCCACGTCTCTCTCTCTCACACTCACATCTCACTCTCTCACCCCACTCTCACTCTCTCCCCCACGTCTCTCTTTCGCCCACCCTCTCTATCTCCTACCCTTTCTCTCTCACACCCCTTCTCTCTCTCTCACAGCCCTGTTTCTCACCCCCTCTCTCTCAATTCCTCTCTCTCACCCCCTCTCTCAACACCTCTCTCACCCCCTCTCTCCCCCTTCTCCTGTCTGTCACTCTCACTCTCTGTCTCCCTCTCAGTCCACCTTATCTCTCTCACCTCTTCTCTCTCACTCTTGCTCCATCGTTCTCTAAGTTCTGTTGCTCTCTCTCTCCGTCTCTCTCTCAGTCCTCCCCCTCACCTCATCTCTCTCTCAACCCATCTTTCTCAACCCCTCTCTCTCCACTCTCTCTCTAACCCTCTCTCTCTCACCCCCTCTTTCCCCCGTCTCTCTCTCAACCCCCTCTCTGTCAACCCCTCTCTCTCAATCTCTCTCTCTCCCCCTCTCTCTCAACCACGCTCTCTCACCCCCTTTCTCCCACTCCCCTTTCTCTAACGACCCTTCGTTCTCTCACCACCTTCTCTCTCTCAATCCCGCTCTCTCACCCCCTCCCTCTCTCCCACCCTCTCTTTATCTCTTTCTCATCCCCTCTCTCTCCTTCTCACTCCTTCACTCTCACCCCTCTCTCTCTCTTCCCCTCTCTCTCTCACCCTCTCTCTCTCACTCCCATCTCTCTCTTTCTCAACCCCACTCTCTCTCATTCCCCATCTCTCACCAACCTCTCTCTCACACCCACTCTCTCTCACCCACCTCTCTTTCTCAACCCCCCTCACTCCCTCTCACCCACTCTCTCTCATACACCTCTCTCTCCCACCCCCTCTCACACCCCCTCTATCTCCCACCCACCTCCCTCACCCTCCCACCCCCATCCCCCCCACACTCCCTCACCTACCTACCCCTCTCACCCCCCTCTCTCACCCCCCCTTACACATCCTCTCTCTCTCAAGCCCCTCTCTCTGTCACCCCTCTCTTTCTGTAACCACTCTAACTCTCTTACCTTCTCTCCTTCTCTCTCTACCCCTCTCTCCCCCTCTCTCACTCCTCTCTCTCCCCCCTCTCTCACTCCTGTCTCTCACCTCTCTCTCTCTCTCTCACACCCCTCTCTCTCATCCCATCCCTCTCTCACCCCCTTCCACTCTCACACCCTCCCTCTCTCCCCCTCTTTCTCCCCTCTCTCTCACCCCTCTCTCTCTCTCACACCCCTCTCTATCACCCTCCCTCTCTCATCCCATCCCTCTTTCCCCCTCCCACTCTCATCCCTCCTCTCTCACACACTCCCCATCTCACCCATCTCTCTCAGCCCATCTCTCTCTCAGCCCCACTCTCTCTCAGTCCCTCCTAATCTCACCCACCCTCTCTTGCACCCCATGTCTCTCTCAGCCCCTCTCTCTCACTGCACCCCTCTCTTACCCCATCTCTTATTCCACTCTCTCTCACACCCTACTAACTCTCTCTCAACCCTCGCCACCCCTCTCTCTCAGCCCCAGTCGTTTTCCCAACCCCTTCTCTCTCTCAACCCCTCTCTATCAGAACCCCGCTCTCTCACCCCTCTCTCACACCCCTCACCAACCCCTCTCTCGACACCCCCTCACTCTCTCATCCCCTCACTCTCTCACCTCCTCACTCACCCCTCTCTCTCTTCCCCTCTCTCTCTCACTCCCCTCTCTTTCTCTCTCAACCCGTCTCTCTCACCACTCTCTGTCACATCCTCTCTCTCACCCCTCTCTTTCTCTGTCAAGCCCTCTCTCTGACCCCCCTCTCTCACTCCCTCTCTGTCTCACACACCCCTCTCTCACCACCCCCTCTCTCACCACCCCCTCTCTCAACACCCTTCAATCTCCTATCCCCACACTCTCTCACCCCCTCAGTCTCTCACCCCCCTCTCTCTCAATCCCTCTCTCTCACACCTCTCTCTCGCCCCCTCTCACTCCGTCCCTCTCTCACCCCCTCTCACACCCTTTCTCTCTTACCCCGTGCTCTCACTGTAACCTCTCCCCCTCTCGTTCAACCCCTCTCTCACACTCACTCTCTCAATCACACCCTCTCCTTCTCACTCCACTCTCTCTTACCACCTCTCCACTTTCTCTCTCTCAATCACCCCTTGTCTCTCTCATCCTCTCTCTCACCCCTCTCTCTCATTCCCTGTGTCTCTCCCCCCCCACCACCCCCTCTCTCAACCCTCCTCACTCTCTCATCCCCTTTCATTCTTATCCTGCGCTCTTTCTAACCCCTCCCCCTGTCACTCCTCTCGCTCACTCACTCTCTCTTCCCCTCTCTCTCGCACCCCTCTCTTTCTCTCTCAACCCCTCTCTCTCACCACTCTCTCTCACACCCTCTCTCCCACCCCCCTCGCTCTCTCATCCCTCGCTTTCTCTATCAACCCCTCTCTCACCCCCTCTCTCACCACTCCCTCTCTCTCACACACACCCATCTCCCTCTCACATCCCTCTCTCTCCATCACCCCTCTCTCTCCCAGCCCAATCTCTTTCACATCCGCCCCTCTCTCTCACACACACTCTCACACACCCTCCCTCTCTCACCACCTCCCTCTTTCCCACCATCTCTCTGCCTCTTTCTCAACCCCTCTCTCTCCTTCTCACTGCCTTTCTCTCACCCCCTCTCTCTCTCACCCCCCTCTCTCCCATCCCCTCTCTGTAACTCACTCCCACCTCTCCCTCTCACCGCCCTCTCACCCAGCTCTCTCTCTCTCACCACCTCTCTCTCACCCCCTCTCTCTCACCCCCTCTCTCTCACCCCCTCTCTCTCACCCACATTCTCTCTCACACCTTCTCCTTCTCACTCCACTCTCTCTCTTACCCCCTCCCCACTTTCTCTCTCTCAATCACCGCTTTTCTCTCATCCCCTCTCTCGCACACCTCTCTCTCACTCCCTGTGTCTCTCACCACGCCTCTCTCACTATCCCCTCTCTCAACCCCCTCACTCTTTCACCCCTCTCGCTCTCACCACAGTCTCTCTCTCTGTCCCATCACCTCTGTCTCTCACCCCTTCTCTCTCAACCTCTTCTCACCCCACCCCCTCAATCTCACCCCTCGCTCTCTCACCTGGTCTCTCTTTCTCACTCACTCTTTCTCTTTCTAACTTACACTCTCTCTCATTTTCACTCACTCTCTTTCTCTTTCTCACCCCCTCTCTCTCACGCCCTCTCTCTCAACTCCTCTCTCTCTCCCTCAACTCCTCTCTCCTCTCTCTCACTTCTCTCTACCCCCTCTCTTGCCCCCCACTCTCTACACCCCTCTCTGCCCCTGTCTCTCATACCCCCTCTCTCTCACTCCCATCTCACTCTCCCACCCCCCTCTCTCTCTCTCATCCCTCGCTTTCTCTATCAACCCCTCTCTCACCCCCTCTCTCACCACTCCCTCTCTCTCTCACACAACCATCTCCCTCTCACACCCCTCTCTCTCCATCACCCCTCTCTCTCCCAGCCCAATCTCTTTCACATCCGCCCCTCTCTCTCACACACACTCTCACACACCCTCCCTCTCTCACCACCTCCCTCTTTCCCACCATCTCTCTGCCTCTTTCTCAACCCCTCTCTCTCCTTCTCACTGCCTTTCTCTCACACCCTCTCTCTCTCACCCCCCTCTCTCCCATCCCCTCTCTGTAACTCACTCCCACCTCTCCCTCTCACCGCCCTCTCACCCAGCTCTCTCTCTCTCACCACCTCTCTCTCACCCCCTCTCTCTCACCCCCTCTCTCTCACCCCCTCTCTCTCACCCCCTCTCTCTCACCCACACTCTCTCTCACACCTTCTCCTTCTCACTCCACTCTCTCTCTTACCCCCTCCCCACTTTCTCTCTCTCAATCACCGCTTTTCTCTCATTCCCTCTCTCGCACACCTCTCTCTCACTCCCTGTGTCTCTCACCACGCCTCTCTCACTATCCCCTCTCTCAACCCCCTCACTCTTTCACCCCTCTCGCTCTCACCACAGTCTCTCTCTCTGTCCCATCACCTCTGTCTCTCACCCCTTCTCTCTCAACCTCTTCTCACCCCACCCCCTCTATCTCACCCCTCGCGCTCTCACCTGGTCTCTCTTTCTCACTCACTCTTTCTCTTTCTAACTTACACTCTCTCTCTTTTTCACTCACTCTCTTTCTCTTTCTCACCCCCTCTCTCTCACGCCCTCTCTCTCAACTCCTCTCTCTCTCCCTCAACTCCTCTCTCTCCTCTCTCTCACTTCTCTCTACCCCCTCTCTTGCCCCCCACTCTCTACACCCCTCTCTGCCCCTGTCTCTCACACCCCCTCTCTCTCACTCCCATCTCACTCTCTCACCCCACTCACTCTTTCACCCCACACTCACTCTCTCACCCCACTCTCTCTCTCTAAGCCCGCGTCTCTCTCTCTCACCCCTTATTTCCCCCATCTCTCTCAACCCCTCTCTCTCAACCCCCTCTCTCAACCGCTCTCTCAACTTCTCTGTCTCTCAATTCCTCTCTCTCTCCCCTCTCTCCCCCTCTCTCTTGCCCTCTACGCCCTCTTTCCCGCGTCTCTCACATCCCCTCTCTCTCACTCCCATCTCACTCTCTCACCCCACTCTCACTCTCTCCCCCCATATCTCTCTCTCTCCCGCCCCCTTTGTCTCCCACCCTTTCTCTCTCACACCCGTTCTCTCTCTCACATCCCTGTTTCTCACCTCCCCTCTCAATTCCTCTCTTTCACCCCCTCTCTCTCAACACCTCTCTCTCTCACCCTCTCTCTCCCCCTCTCTCCCCCTCTCCTCCTCTATCCACTCATCTCTCTGCCCCCTCTCTCTCCCCTCTACCTCTCCCCCCCTCCCCCACCCCCTCTCTCTCTCCTCCTGTCTCCCCTCCTCTTTCGCCCCTCTCTCTCACACCCCTCTCTTACGTCTCTCTCTCTCACGCACTTCAGCTCGCTCTCTTCCCCTTGCGGTCTCTCTCACTCTCTCATCCTCTTCTCACACTATCTCTTTCTCCCTGCCTCTCTCCCTCTCTCTTGCCTCCCTCTCTCTCTTATCTCACGGGTCTCTCTCATTCGCGCTCTCTTGCACGTGCTCTCTCTCTCTCTCTCTCTCTCTCTCTCTCTCTGTCGCTCATGCTCTCTCTGTCTGGCACTCTCACTCTCTCTCTACCTCTCTCTCAGTCCACCCTACCTCCCTCACCTCTTCTCTCTCACTCTTGCTTTATCTATCGCTCTGTCTGTCGCGCTCTCTCTCCATCTCTCTCAGTATCCCCCCTCACCTCCTCTCTCTCAACCCATTTTTCTCAACCCCTCACTCCCCCCTCTCTCACACCCCCCTTCTCTCTCACCTCCTTCTCTCTCAACCCCACTCTCTTTCAATCCCGCTCTCTCTCACCCCTTTCTCACCCCCCCATCACCACCACCTCGCTCAAATCCCCTCACTCTCTGATCCCCTCACTCTCTCACCCCCTCACTCACCCCTCTCTCTTTTCCACTCTCTCTCTCAACCCTGTCTTTCTCTGTCAACCTCTCGCTCTCACCCCTCTCTCTCTCATTCCCTCACTCTCTCACCCCATCAGTCTCTCACCCCCTCTCTCTCAACCATCTCTCTCTCTCACATCCATCTCTCTCTCACCCCCCCTCTCTCTCCCCTCTTTCTCCGTCACCCCTCTCTCTCCCACCCCAATCTCTTTTACATCCCCCCTCTCTCTCACACACTCTCACACACCCTCTCTCTCGCACCCCCTCTCTCTCTCGCCCCCTCTCTCCCACACCCTCTCTGTCACTCACTTAAACCTCTCCCTCTCACCGCCCTCTCACCCCTCTCTCTCTCACACCCCCCTCTTTCAACCCTCTCTTTCTCCCACCTTCCTCTCTCTCACCCCCTCTCTCTCTCTCACCCCTCTCTCTCACACCCTCTCTCTCACCCCTCTCTCTCACCCCCCTCTCTCAACACCCCCTCTCTCAACACCCCTCAAACTCTCATCCCCTCACTCTCTAACCCCCTCAGTCTCTCACCCCCCTCTCTCTCAACCCCTCTCTCACACATCCATCTCTCTCTCACGCCCCTCTCTCTCCCCTCTCTCTCTGTCACCCCTTTCTCTCCCACCCCAATCTCTTTCACATCCCCATCTCTCTGCCTCTTTCTCCTCCCCTCTCTCTCCTTCTCGCTCCCTCTCTCTTCCCCCCATTCTCTCTCACCCCTCTCTATCCCATTCCCTCTGTGTCACTCACTCCTACCTCTCCCTCTCACTGCCCTCTCACCCCATTCTCTCTCTTACCCACTCCCCACTTTCTCACTCTCAAACACCCCTTGTCTCTCACTCCTCTCTCTCACACCTCTCTCTCACTCCCTGTGTCTCTCACCACCCCTCTCTCACCACCCCCTCTCTCAACCCCCCTCACTCTCTCATCCCCTCTCTCTCACCCCTCTCTCTGTCACCCCCTCTCACCCCTCCTCTATCTCTCACCCCCTCACCCCTCTCCCTTTCTCTCTTACCCTGCGCTCTCTCTCTCTCTAACCCCTCCCCCTCTCACCCCTCTCGGTCACCCCCTCTCTCTAACCCTCTCTCTCACCCCTCTCTTTCTCTCTCAACCCCTCTCTCTCTCACCACTTTCTCTCACACCCCCTCTCTCTCACCCTCTCTCTCTCACACCTCTCTTTCTCTGTCAACCCCTCTCTCTCACCGCTCTCTCTCACTCCCTCTCTCGCTCACTGCCCCCCTCTCACCACACCCTCTCTCAAAAACCCTCACTCTCTCACCCCCTCTCTCTCAATCCCTCTCTCTCTCTCTCACATCCCTCTCTCTCTCACCCCTCTTTCTCTCCTCTCTCTCTCTCCGTTATTCTTCTCTCTCCCACCCCAATCTCTTTCACATCCCCGCTCTCTCTCACACACACTCTCACACACACTCGCCTCTCACTCCCCGCCCTCTCTCCCGCCATCGCTCTGCCTTTTTCTCATCCCCTCTCTCTCCTTCTCACTCCCTCTCTCTCATCCCCTCTCTCTCTTAATGCCTCTCTCTCCCACCCCCTCTCTGTCACTCACTCCCACCTCATCCTCTCACCCAGCTCTCTCTCTCTCACCCCCTCTCTCTCCCACCCCCTTTCTCTCACCCCTCGCTCTCTCACCCCTCTCTCTCACCCCTCTCTCTCTCTCACCCTCTCCTTCTAACTCCACTCTCTCTCTTACCCCTTCCCCACTTTCTCTCTCAATCACCCCTTTTCTCTCACCCCCTCTCTCTCTCACCTCCCTCTCTCACACCCCCTCTCACTCCCATCTCACTCTCTCACCCCTCTCTCTCTCTCACCACAGTCTCTCTCTGTCCCATCACCTCTGTCTCTCATCCCTTCTCTCTCAACCCCTTCTCACCCCACCCCCTCTCTTCACCCCTCACACTCTCACCCCCTCTCTCTTTCTCACTTACACTCTCTCTCTTTGGGCGGCACGGTGTCCCAGTGGTTAGCACTGCTGCCTCACAGCGCCTGTAGACCCGTGTTCAATTCCCGACTCAGGCGACTGACTGTGTGGAGTTTGCACATTCTCCCCGTGTCTGCGTGGGTTTCCTCCGGGTGCTCCGGTTTCCTCCCACAGTCCAAAGATGTGCGGGTCAGGTGAATTGGCCATGCTAAATTGCCCGTAGTGTTAGGTTAAAGGGGTAAATGTAGGGGTATGGGTGGGTTGCGCTTCGGCGGGTCGGTGTGATTTGTTGGGCCGAAGGGCCTGTTTCCACACTGTAAGTAATCTAATCTAATCTAATCTTTTTCACTCACTCTCTCTTTCTCACCCTCTCTCTCCCGACTCTCTACCCCCTCTCTTGCCCCCCACTCTCTACCCCCTCTCTCCCCTGTCTCTCACACCCCCTCTCTCTCACTCCCATCTCACTCTCTCACCCCACTCACTCCCTCACCCCACGCTCACTCTCTCACCCCACTCTCTCTCTTAGCCCACGTCTCTCTCTTTCTCACCCCTTATTTCCCCCATCTCTCTCAACCCCTCACTCACCCTCTCTCGCTCAACCCCCTCTCTCAACCGCGCTCACTCACCCCTCTCTCTCACTCCCCTCTCTCTCACTCCACTATGTCTCTCACTCCCCTTCTCTCTCTCTCTCTTACCCCCTTCTCTCTCTCAACCCCGCTCTCTCTCACTCCTCTCTCTCTCTGACCATCCTCTCGCCCAGCTCTCTCTCTCAACCCCCTCTCTCTCCCACACCCCTCTCTCTCAGCCCCCTCACTCTCACACCCCTCTCTCTCACTCCTCTCTCTCACCCCCCTCTCTCTCACCCCTCTCTCTCTCACACCCTCTCCTTCTCACTCCTCTCTCTCTTACCGTCTCCCCACTTTCTCTCTCAATCACCCCTTGTCTGTCAACCCGTCTCTCTCTCCCACCTCCCTCTCTCTCACTCCCTCTCTCTCTTAGCCCTCTCTCACACCCCCTCTCACTCCCATCTCACTCTCTCCCCCTCTCTCACCACAGTCTCTCTCTCTCTGTCCCATCCCCTCTGTCTCTCACCCCTTCTCTCTCACCCCTTCTCACCCTACCCTTCTCTCTCACCCCTCGCTCTCTCACCCCTCGCTCTCTCACCCCTCGCTCTCTCACCCCCTCTCTCTTTCACACTCACGCTCTCTCTTTCTCACTCACTGTCTCTCTTTCAAACCCCCTCTCTCCCTCACACCCTCTCTCTCAACTCCTCTCTCTCTCCCCCTCTCTCTCCCTTCTCTCCACCCCCTGTCTTGCCCCCACTCTCTACCCCCTCTCTCCCCTGTCTCTCACACCCCTCTCTCTCACTCACATCTCACTCTCTTTCTCTTAGCCCACGTCTCTCTCACTCACCCCTTTTCCCCATCTCTTTCAACCACTGTCTCTCACCCCCCTCTCTTTCAACTCCCTCACTCAACCTCTCTCTCTCAACACCTCTCTCTCACCCCCTCTCTCTCCCACCCCCTCTCTCTCCCACCCCCCCTTCTCTCTCACCCCCCTCTCTCTCACCCCCTCTCTCTCACCCCTCGCTCTCTCACCCGTCTCTCTCACCCACTCTCTCTCACACCCTCTCCCTCTCACTCCACTCTCTCTCCTACCCCCTCCCCACTTTCTCTCTCTCAATTACTCCTTGTCTCTCACCCCCTCTTTCTCCCACCTCCCTCTCTTTCTCTCAAACCCCCTCTCTCTCTCTCCCCCTCTCTCTCTCAACCCTTCTCCCTAACCCCTCGCTCTCTCACCCCTCTCTCACATTCCCTCGCTATCTCTCACCATCCCCTCTCTCAAACCCCCTCACTCTCTCATCCCCTCACTCTCTCTCGCCCTCACTCTCTCACCCCCTCCCTCTCACACCACTCTCTCTCACACCCTCTCTCTCTCCCACCCCCCTCTCTCTCACCACCACCTCTCTCTACCCCCCTCACTCTCTCATCCCCTCACTCTTTCACACCCTCAATCTCTCACGCCCTCTCTCTTTCTCAAACCCTTTCTCTCGCCCCACTCTCTCTCTCACACCCTCTCTCTCACCCCTCTCTCTCACTCCCTCTCACACCCTTTCTCTCTTACCACGCACTCTCTCTAACCCCTCACCTTCTCACCCCTCTCGCTCACCCCTCTCTCTCACCCACTCTCTCAATCACACCCTCCCCTTCTCACTCCACTCTCTCTCTTACCCCCCCCACACTTTCTCTCCCTCAACCACCCCCTCACTCTCACCCCCCTCATTCCCTCTCTCTCACCCCGTCTCTCACCCGCTCTCTTTCTCACTCACGCTCTCTTTCTCACTTACACTCTCTTTTTCACTCACTCTCTCTTTCTCACCCCCTCTCGCTCTCAACCCCACTCTCTTTCAACTCCTCTCTCTCCCCCTCTCTCTCTCCCCTCTCTCTCCCCTCTCTCCCCCTCTCTTGCCCCCCACTCTCTATCCCCTCTCCCCTGTCTCTCACACCCCCTCTCTCACTCCCATCTCACTCTCTCTCACCCCTCGCTCTCTCTCCCCTCTCTCTCACCCACTCTCTCACACACCCTCTCCTTCTCACGCCATTCTCTCTCTTACCCACTCCCCACTTTCTCTCTCTCAAACACCCCTTGTCTCTCACCCCTCTCTCTCACACCTCTCTCTCACTCCCTGCGTCTCTCACCACCCCTCTCTCACCACCCCCTCTCTCAACCCCCTCACTCTTTCATCCCCTCTCTCTCACCCCTCTCTCTGTCACCCCCTCTCACCCTCCTCCCTCTCTCACCCCCTCACCCCTTTCTCTCTTACCCCGCGCTCTCTCTCGAACCCCTCTCCCTCTCACCCCTCTTGCTCACCCCCTCTCTCTCTTCCTCTCTCTCTCTCACCCTTCTTTTTTCTCTCACCCTCTCTCTCTCACCACTCTCTCTCACACACTCTCTTTCTCTGTCAACCTCTCTATCTCACACCCCTCTCTCACTCCCTCTCTCTCTAAACGCCCCCCTCTCACCACACCCTCTCTCAACACCCCTCAATCTCTCATCCCCTCACTCTCTCACACCCTCAGTCTCTGAACCCCCTCTCTCTCAACCCCTCTCTCTCTCTCATATCCACCTCTCTCTCTCACCCCCTTTCTCTTCAAACTCTCTCTCACCCCCCTCAATCTCTCATCCCCTTACTCTCTCACCTCATCAGTCTCCCACACATCCCTCTCTCTCACACCCTCTCTCTCACCCCCCTCTCTCACCACCCCTCAATCTCTCATCCCCTCACTCTCTCACACCCTCAGTCTCTCACCCCCCTCTCTCTCAACCCCCCTCTCTCTCACATCCACCTCTCTCTCACCCCCTCTCTCTTCAACCCCTCTCTCACCCCCCTCGAACTCTCATCCCCTTACTCTCTCACCTCATCAGTCTCTCACACAACCCTCTCTCTCACCCCCCTCTCCCACCTTCCTCTCTCTCACCCCCCTCTCTCACCACCCCTCAAACATCTCCCTCTCTCCTCCCTCTCCCCTCTCTCTGTCACCCCTTTCTCTCCCACCCCAATCTCTTTCACATTCCCCCTCTCTCTCACACACACTCTCAAACACTCTCCCTCTCTCCCAACATCTCTCTGCCTCTTTCTCTCCCCTCTCTCCTTCTTGCTTCCTCTCTCTCACCCCCTCTCTCTCACCCCCTCTCTCTCACACCCCCTCTCTGTCACTCACTCCCACCTCTCCCTCAGCGCCGTCTCACCCAGCTCTCTCTCTCTCACCCCCTCTCTCTCTCCCACACCCCCTCTCTTCCTCCCTCTCACTCTTTCACCCTCTCTCTCTCACACCCCACCCCTCTCTCTCACCCCCCTCAGTCTCACCCACCACCCCTCTCACTCTCAACCCCCCTCTCTCTCTCACCCCCCTCTCTGAACCCCTCTTTCTCACTCCCTGTGTCTCTCACCACCCCTCTCTCACCATCCCCACTCTCATCCCCTCTCTCTCACCCCTCTCTCTGTCACCCCTTCTCATCCCTCCTCCCTCTCTCACCCCCTCACCCCTCTCCCTTTCTCTCTTACCCCGCGGTCTCTCTCTCTAACCCCTTCCCCTCGCACCCCTCTCGGTCACCCCCTCTCTCTCTTACCCTCTCTCTCTCACCCCTCTCTTTCTTTCTCAACCCTTCTCTCTCTCACACACTCTCTCTCACCCCTCTCTCTCTGAACTCGCTTTCTCTGTCAACCCCTCTCTCTCATTCCCTCTCTCGCTCACCGTCCCCCTCTCACCGCCCCCTCTCTCACCACCCCTCTCTCAACACCACTCAGTCTCTCACCCCCTCTCTCTCAACCCCTCTCTCTCACATCCATCTCTCTCTCACTCCCCTCTCTCTCACCCCTCTCTCTCCGTCACCCGTCTCTCTCTCCCACCCCAATCTCATTCACATCCCCCTCTCTTGCACACACTCTCACACACCCTTGCTCTCTCACCCCCCCTCTCTCTCTCACCCCCTCTCTCTCTCACACGTCTCTCTCTCACTTCCTCTCTCTTTCACCCCCTTGTCTCTCACCACCCTCTCTCTCAACCCCCTTCACTCTCGCATCCCCTCACTCTCTCACACCCCCAATCTCTCCTGCCCTCTCTCTTTCTCAAACCCTCTCTCTCTCACCCCCCTCTCTCTCTCATTCCCTCTCTCACGCCCTCTCACACCCTTTCGCTCTTACCCCGCGCTCTCTCTAACCCCTCCCCCACTCTCTCACCCCCCTCTCTCACCCACTCTCTCAATCACACCCTCTCCTTCTCACTCCACACTCTCTCTTACCCCCTCCCCACTTTCTCTCTCTCAATCACCCATTGTCTCTCACCCCCTCTCTCGCCCCTCTCTCACTCCTTGTGTCTCACCCCACTCTCACCACCCCCTCTCTCAACCCCCCTCACTCTCTCATCCCCTCTCTCTCATCCCTCTCTCTCATCCCTCTCTCTCTAACCCCCTCTCACCTCTCCTCCCTCTCTCACCCCCTCACCCCCTCCCTCTCTCACACTCTTTCTCTCTTACCCCGCCCTCTCTCTCTCTAACCCCTCCTCCTCTCACCTCACTCGCTCACCCCCTCTCTCACCCACTCTCTCTCACCCCTCGCTCTGTCACCACTCTCTCACCCACTCTCTCTCACACCCTCTCCTTCTCACTCCACTCTCTCTCTTACCCCCCACTTTTTCTCTCTCAATCAACCCTTCTCTCTCAACCCCTTCTCACCCCCAGCCCCCTCTCTCTCCACCTCTCTCTGCCCCCTTTCTCTCCCCTCTCTCTGCCCCCTCTCTCTCCCCCTCTATTTCCCTCTGTCTCTCACACCCCCTCTCTCTCCATCCCATCTCACGCTCTCACCCCACTTTCTCGCTCTCACCCCACGTCTCTCTCTCTCTCTCCACCTCCTATTCCTTACACCTCTTCTCTCTCACACTCCTTCTCTCTCTCACACCCCTTCTCTCTCACACCTCTTCTCGCTCTCACACCCCTTCTCTCTCACTCCATCTCTCTCTCACCACCCCTTTCTCAACCCCCCTCACTCTCTCATCCCCTCACTCTCTCACACCCTCAATCTCTCACGCCCTCTCTCTTTCTCAACCCCTCTCTCTCACCCCTCTCTCTCTCTCATCCCCTCTCTCACCCCTCTCTCTTACTCCCTCTCACATCCTTTCTCTCTTACCCCACACGCTCTCTCTAACCCCTCCCCCTCTCACCCCTCTCGCTAACCACTCTCTCTCACCCACTCTCTCAATCACACTCTCTCTTTCTAACTCCACTCTCTCTCTCTTACCCCCTCCCCACTTTCTCTCTCTCAATCACCCCTTGTCTCTCAACCTCTCTCTCTCGCACCCTCTCTTTCACCCACTCTCTCTTTCTCACTCAAGCTCTCTCTTTCTCATTTATACGCTCTCTTTTTCCCTCACTCTCTCTCTTTCTCATCCCTTCTCTCTCACCCCCTCTCTCTCACCCCCTGTCTCTCTCACCCTCTCTCTCTCTCCCCCCTCTCGCTCCCCTCTCTCTCCCCTTCTCTCTACCCCATCTCTTGCCTCCCACTCTCTACCCTTTCTCTCCCCATGTCTCTCACAACCCCTCTCTCTCACTCCCATCTCACTCTCTCACCCCACTCTGTCTCTTAGCCCACGTCGCTCTCTCTTTCCCACCCCCTCTGCCTCACACACCTTCTCTCTCACATCCCTTCTCTCTCACACCCCTCTCTCACACCCCTGTTTCTCACCCGCCCTCTCACTCCCACTCTCTCATCCCCTCTCTCTCATCACCTCTCTCTCTCAGAGCCCTCTCTCCCCCTCTCTCTCCACCCCTCTCTCTCCCCCTCTCTCTCACCCCTCTCTCTCAACCACTCTCTCTCTCACACCCTCTTTCTCACTCCACTCTCTCTCTTACGCCCTCCCCACTTTCTCTCTCTCAATCACCCTTTGTCTCTCACACCCTCTCTCTCACACCTCTCTCTCACTCCCTCTGTGTCTCACTCTCTCTCTTACGCCCTCCCCACTTTCTCTCTCTCAATCACCCTTTGTCTCTCACACCCTCTCTCTCACACCCTCTCTCTCACACCTCTCTCTCACTCCCTCTGTGTCTAACCGCCCCCTCTCACCACCCCCTCTCTCAACCTCCCTCACACTCTCATCCCCACTCGCTTATCCCTCTCTCTGTCTCCCCTCTCACCCCTCCTGCCTCTCACCCCCTCACCCTTTCCCTCTCTCACCCACTTTCTCTCTTACCCCGCGCTCTCTTTCTAACCCCTCCCCTTCACCCCTCTCGCTCACCGCCTCTCTCTCACCCACTCTCTCTCTCTCTCACACCCTCTCCTTCTCACTCCACTCTCTCTCTTAACCCCCACTTTTTCTCTCTCAATCAACCCTCCTCTCTAAACCCTTTCTCACCCCCACCCCCCTCTCTCTCCACCTCTCTCTGCTCCCACTCTCTCCCCTCCATCTCCCTCTGTCTCTCTCACCCCCACTCTCTCCATCCCATCTCACTCTCTCACCCTACTCTCTCGCTCTCACCCCACGTCTCTCTCTCCCTCTCCACCCCTAATTCTCACACCACTTCTCTCACACCCCTTATCTCTCTCTCACCTCTTCTCGCTCTCACACCCCTTCTCTCTCACACCCCTTCTCTCTCTCTCACCCCTCCCTCTCTCACCCCTCTCTCTCTCACACCGACTCTCTCTCAAACACACCCTCTATCTCACACCAACTCCTTCACCCCCTCTTTCTCATCCTTCTCTCATTCCCCTCTCTCTCTCTCCTCCCCTCTCTCTCCCCTCTTCCCCCCACCCTCTCTCTCCCCTGTCTCTCCAACCTCTCTTCATGCTTTCTCTCCAGCCCCTCTCCCCCACTCTCTCTCTCCCCCCTTTTTCTCCACGTATCTCTCCCCACTCTCACACCCTCTCTTACCATCCCCTCTCTCACCCCCCCTCTCTCATCCCTCTCTCTCCCCCCTCTCTCTCTGTCGCCCTCTCTCTGCCCCCTCTCTGTCACCGTCCCTCTGTCTCCCCTCCCTCTGTCCCCCTCTCTCTGTCCCCATCTCTCGGTCCCCTCCTCAGTCCGCATCTCTCTGCCCCCCTCTCTCTTTTGCACTCTCTCTGTCCCTTCTCTCTCCCCCGCTCTCTGACCCCTCCCTCTGTATCACTCTTTCTGTCCCCCCCTCACTGTCCCCTCTCATTGTCGTCCTCTCTATGCCCCCTCACTGTCACCGTCTCTCTGCACCCCTCTCTCTGTCCCCGTTTCTCTGTCCCCCTGCTCTCTGTCCCCTTCTCTCTGCCCCCTCTCTGTCACCGTCTCTCTGCACCCCTCTCTCTGTCGCCCCTCTCTCTGTCCCCGTTTCTCTGTCCCCCTGCTCTCTGTCCCCCTCTCTCTGCCCGCTCTCAGTCACCGACTCTCTGTCCCACCTCCGTCTGTCCCCCTCCCTCTGTGCCCCCTCGCTCTGTCCCCCACTCCCTGTCCCCTCTCTCTGTCCCCCTCTCTCTGCCCCCCTCTCTCTGTCCCCCTCTCCCTCTGTCCCCCTCTCTCTTTCACCCTCTCTCTGCCCCCCTCTCTCTGTCCACCTCTCTCTGCCCCCCGCTCTCGGCCCCCTCTCTCTGTCCACCCACTCGTTCACCCTCTCTCTGCCCCCCTCTCTCTGTCCCTCTCTCTCTGTCCCCCCCTCTCTGTCCCTCTCAGTCTCTGTCCCCCTCTCTCTGTCCCCCTCTCTCTCTGACCCCGTCTCTCTCTGCCCCTCCTTCTCGCTGTCCCCCTCTCTCTGTCCCACTCTCTCTGTTCACTCTCTCTCTCTGTCCCGGTGCTCTCTCTGTCCGCATCTCTTTCTGTTGCCCCTCTCTATCCCTCCTCTCTCCGTCCACTCCGTCTCCATCCACCCCTCCCCCCGTTCCCCGCTCAGTCCATCCCCCTCTCTCTGTCCCCCAGTCTCTGTCCCCGCCTCACTGTCCCCCTCTCTCTGACGGACTCTCTCTCCCCAACTGTGTACCCCTCTCTCAGTCCCCCACTCTCTGTCCCCCTCCCTCTGTCCCGCTCTCTCTGTCCCCCCTCTCTCTGCCCCATCTCTCTCTGCCCCCCCTCTCTGTCCCACTCTCTCTGCCCCCTCTCTGTCACCGTCTCTCTGTCCCCGCTCACACTGCCCCCCTCTTTCTGTGCCCCTCTCTCTGTCCCCCTCTCTCCCTGTCCCCCTCTCTCTGTCCCCACTCACTCTGTCCCCTTCTCTCTGTCCCCGCATCCCTCTGACCCCATCTTTCTGTCCCACTCTCTCTGTCCCCTTCTCTCTCTGTCCCCCTCTCTCTGTCCCCCTCTCTCTGTTCCCCTCTCTCTGTCCCCCTCTTTCTGCCCCCTCTCTCTGTCCCCCCTCTTTCTGTCTCCTTCCCTCTGTCCCCCTCTCTCTGTCCCCCTCTCTCTGTTCCCACTCTCTGTCCCACTCTCTCAAACTTTCCCCATTCCTGAAGAAGGGCTTATGCCCGAAACGTCGATTCTCCTGTTCCCTGGATGCTGCCTGACCTGCTGCGCTTTTCCAGCAACACATTTCCAGCTCTGATCTCCAGCATCTGCAGACCTCACTTTCTCCTCACTCTCTCTGTCGCCCTCTCTCTCGCCCCCTCCCTCTCCCGCACTCTGTCCCCCACTCTCTGTGCCCCCACTCTCTTTCCTCCCTCCCTATGACCCCCTCTGTCTCCCGCTGTCTCGGTACCCCCTCCCTCTGTCCCCCTCTTTCTGCCTCCTTTCTGCCCCCCCCGTCCCCGTCTCTCTGACCCCATCTCTTACTGTCCCCCCTCTCCCTCCACTCTCTGTCCTCTCCCCCTCTGTACCACACGACCCCATCTCTCCCCCTCTCTCTGACCCTCTCTCTGCCCCCCTCTCTCTGTCCCCCTCTTTCTTTCACCCTCTCTCTTTCACCCTATCTCTGTCCACCCTTCTCTGTCCCCCTCTCTCTGTCGCCCTCTCTGTCCCTCTCTCTCTGTCCCCCTCTGTCCCCCATTTCTCTGTCCCCCTCTCTCTCCCACCTGCCTCTCTCTGTCCTCCTCTCTCTGTCCCTCCTTTCTCTGACACCCTCTCTTTCCCCCACTCTGTAACCCTCTCTCTGTCCCCACTCCCTCTGACCACCTCTATTTTCCCCACTCTCTGTGCCCCACTCTCTGTCCCACGCTCTCTGTCCCTCGCTCTCTGTCCTCCACTCTCTGTCCCCCTCTCTCTGTCCCGCGCTC
Source organism: Chiloscyllium plagiosum (assembly GCF_037043375.1). NCBI lineage: Eukaryota > Metazoa > Chordata > Chondrichthyes > Orectolobiformes > Hemiscylliidae > Chiloscyllium > Chiloscyllium plagiosum. The sequence continues at coordinate 73,726,598 of NW_028270162.1, read as the reverse complement.
TCTGTCCTTCGCTCTCTGTCCCCCACTCTCTGTCCCCCTCTCTCTATCCCCCAGCTCTCTGTCTCCCCCGCTCTCTGTCCCCTCTCTCTCTCTCTTTCCCGCCCTCGCTCTGTCCCCCATCTCTTTCCCCCTCTCTCTCTGTCCCGCTCTCTCTGTCCCCCTCTCTCTGTCCCCCTCGCTCTCTGCCCCCCTCTCTGTCCCCTCTCTCTCTCTGTTCCCCTCTCTCTCTGTCCCCCTCTCTCTCTATCCCTCCTCTCTCTGTCCCTCTCTCTCTGTCCCCCTCTCTTTGTCCCCCTCTCTCTCTGTGCCCCTCTCTCTGTCCCCCCTCTCTCTGTCCCCCTCTCTCTGTCCCCCTCTCTCTGTCCCCCTCTCTCTGTCCCCTCTCTCTCTCTGTACCCCTCTCTCTCTGTCCCCCTCTCTCTGTACCCTCTCTCTGTCCCCTCTCTCTCTGTACCCCCTCTCTCTGTCCCCCTCTCTCTGTCCCTCCTCTCTCTGTCCCCCCTCTCTGTCCCCCTCTCTCTGTCCCCCTCTCTCTGTCCGCCTCTCTCTCTGTCGCCCTCTCTCTGCCCCCCTCTCTCTGTCCCCCTCTCTCTCTGTCCCCCTTCTCTGTCTGCTCTCCCTCTCTCTGTCCCTCCTCTCTCTGTCCCCTCTCTCTGTCCCCCTCTCTCTGTCGCCCTCTCTCTGTCCCCCTCTCTCTCTGTCCCCCTCTCTCTCTGTCCCCCTCTCTCTGTCCCCCTCTCTCTCTGTCCCCCTCTCTCTCTGTCCCCCTCTCTCTCTGTTCTCCCTCTCTCTGTCCCTCCTCTCTCTGCCCCCACTCTGTCACCATCTCTCTGTTCCCTCTCCCTCTGTTCCCTCTCGCTCTGTCCCCCTCTCTCTGCGCCCCCACTCTGGTCCTCCCCCTTCCCCCCCGTCCTCTCTCTATGTCCCCTCTCTCTCTGTCCCCCTCTCTCTCTATCCCTCTCTCTCTCTGACCCCCTCTCTCTGCCCCCTCGCTCTGAACCCGCTCTCTGTTCCCCCATCTCTATCGCCCTCTCTCTGTCCCCCCCGTCACCTTCTCTTTGTCCCCTCTCAGTCACCGTCTCTCTGTTCAACCCCCCGTCCACCCCTCTCTGTCGCCCGCTCTCTGCCCCCTCTCTGTCAGAGTTTCTCTGTCCCCCCTCTCTCTGTCCCGCTCGTCCCCCCCTCTCTCTGTCCCCCCCTCACTGTCCCCTCTCAGTCACCGTCTCTCTGTTCGCCCCCCGTCCCCCCTCTCTGGGTCCCCCCCTTCACTGTCCCCTTTCTTTGTTGGCCTCTCTCTGCCCCGTCTCTCTGCCCCTTCTCTCTCTGGCCACCCTCTTCCTGCCCCCTCTCTCTGTCCCCCTCTCTCTGTTCCCTCTCTGGTCCCCCCCTCTGACCCCCTCTCTGTTCCCCTGTCTCTCTGTAACCACTCTCTCTCTGACCCCCTCTCTCTCTGACCCCCTCTCTCTGTAACCCCTCTCTCTGACCCCCTCTCTCTCTGTCCCCCCCTCTGTCCCCCCCTCTCTGTCCCCCCTCTCTGTCTCCCTCTCTCTGCCCCCTCTCTCTGTCACCGTCTCTCTATCCCCCCCTTCTCTCTGTCCCACCTTTCTCTGTACCCCCTCTCTTTGTCCCGCCCTCTCTCTGTCTCCCTCTCTCTCTGTCCCCCTCTCTCTGTTGCCTCTTTCTGCCCCCTCTCTCTCTGTTCCCCTCTCTCTATCCCCCTCTCTCTCTGTCCCTCTCTCTGTCCCTCCTCTCTCTGTCCCTCTCTCTCTGTCCCCCTCTCTTTGTCCCCCTCTCTCTCTGTGCCCATCTCTCTGTCCCCCCCTCTCTCTGTCCCCCCTCTCTCTGTCCCCTTTCTTTGTCCCCCTCTCTCTGTCCCCTCTCTCTCTCTGTACCCCTCTCTCTCTGTCCCCCTCTCTCTGTCCCCTCTCTCTCTCTGTACCCCTCTCTCTCTGTCCCCCTCTCTCTCTGTCTCCCCTCTCTCTCTGTTCTCCCTCTCTCTGTCCCGCCTCTCTCTGTCCCCTCTCTCAGTCCCCATCTCTCTGTCGCCCTCTCTCTGTCCCCCTCTCTCTCTGGCCCCCTCTCTCTCTGTCCCCCTCTCTCTGTCCCCCTCTCTCTCTGTCCCCCTCTCTCTCTGACCCCCTCTCTCTCTCTGTTCTCCCTCTCTCTGTCCCTCCTCTCTCTGCCCCCACTCTTTCACCATCTCTCTGTCCCCTCTCCTTCTGTTCCCTCTCGATCTGTCCCCCTCTCTCTGCACCCCCACTCTGGTCCACCCCCTCCCCCCCGTCCTCTCTCTCTGTCCCCTCTCTCTCTGTCCCCCTCTCTCTCTATCCCTCTCTCTCTGACCCCCTCTCTCTGCCCCCTCGCTCTGTTCCCCGCTCTCTGTTCCCCCATCTCTATCGCCCTCTCTCTGCCTCCCCCCGTCACCGTCTCTCTGCCCCCTCTCAGTCACCGTCTCTCTGTTCAACCCCCCGTCCACCCCTCTCTGTCGCCCGCTCGCTGCCCCCTCTCTGTCACAGTTTCTCTGTCCCCCCTCTCTCTGTCCCCCACGTCCCCCCCTCTCTCTGCCCCCCCCCTCACTGTCCCCTCTCAGTCACCGTCTCTCTGTTCGCCCCCCGTCCCCCCACTGTGGGTCCCCCCCTTCAGTGTCCCCTCTCTTTGTTGGCCTCTCTCTGCCCCGTCTCTCTGCCCCTTCTCTCTCTGGCCACCCTCTGTCTGCCCCCTCTCTCTGTCCCCCTCTCTCTGTTCCCTCTCTGGTCCCCCCCTCTACCCACCTCTCTGTTCCCCTGTCTCTCTGTACCCCCTCTCTCTCTGACCCCTCTCTCTCTGACCCCTCTCTCTCTGCCCCCCCCTCTGCCCCCCCCTCTCTCTGTAACCCCTCTCTCTGACCCCCTCTCTCTCTGCCCCCCCCTCTGCCCCCCCCAATCTCTCCCCCCTCTCTGTCTCCCTCTCTCTTTGTCCCCCTCTCTCTGTCACCGTCTCTCTATCCCCCCTTCTCTCTGTCCCACCTTTCTCTGTTCCCCCTCTCTTTGTCCCGCCCTCTCTCTGTCCCCCTCTCTCTCTATCCCCCTCTCTCCGTTGCCTCTTTCTGCCCCCTCTCTCGCTGTCCCCCTCTCTCTCTGACCCCCTTTATCTCCCCGCTCTCTGTCCCCCTCTCTCTGTTGACTTCTCTCGCTGTCGCCCCTCTCTCTGTCTCACTCTCTCTGCCCCCCGACCTCTCTCTCTGTCCCCTCTCTCTCTGTCCCCCTCTCTCTATCCCCATCTCACTGTCCCCTCTCTCTCTCTCCCGCTCTCTGACCCCCTCTCTGTCATTTTCTCTTTCTGCCCCCTCTCTCTGCCCCCTCTCTCTCTGCCCCCCTCTCTCTCTGCCCCCCTCTCTCTGACCCCCGTCCCCCTCTCTCTGTGTCCTCTCTCTCTCCCCACTCTCTGAACCCCTCTCTGTCGCCCGGACTCTCTGTCACCCTCTCTCTCCGTCTCCCCCTCTCTGTTCTCCCCCTCTGTCCCCCCCTCTCTCTGTCCCCCTCTGTCTGACCACCTCTCTCTGTGTCCTCTCTCTCTCCCCGCTCTCTGACCCCCTCTCTGTCGCCCTCTCTCTCTGTCCCCCTCTCTCTCTCTCTCTGCCCCCCACTCTCTCCATATCCCCACTCTCTGTCCCCCTCTGTCCCCCCTCTCTCCCACCCGCATCTCTCTATCCCTCCTCTTTGTCCCCCTCTCTCTCTGTCCCCCACTCACTCAGTCACGCGCTCTCTGTTCCCACATCTCTGTCCCCCTCTCTCTCTGTTCCCCTCTCTCTGTCTTCCCCTCTCTCTGTCCCCCTCTCTCTCTGTCCCCCCTCTCTCTGTCCCCCGCTCTCTGTCCCCCTCTCTCTCTGTCCCCCTCTCTCTCTGTCCCCCCTCTCTCTGCCCCCTCTCTCTGTCCCCTCTATCTCTCCCTGTCTCTCTGCCCTCTCTCTGTCCCCTACTCTCTCCATCCCCCCACTCTCTGTACCCCTCTCTCTGTTCCCACTCTCTGACCGCCTCTATCTCCCCAACTCCCTGTCACCCTCTCTCTGCCCCCTCTCTTTCCCCTCTCTCTCTGCCCCCCTCTCTTTGTCCTCCTCTCTCTGTCCCTCTCTCTCTGCCCCCCTCACTCTGTCCCCTCTGTCTGCCCCCCCCCCTCTGTCTACCCCCATCGCTCTCTGCCCCTCTCTCTCTATCTCCCCCACTCTCTGTTCCCCCCCTCTCTCTGCCCCTCTCCCTCTGCCCCCTGTCTCTGGCCTCCTCTCTCTTTGGCCCCTTCTCTCTTTCTGCCCCCTCTCTCTCTGTCCCCCCTCTCTCTGTCCCCCTCTCTCTGCCCCCTCTCTCTGTCCCCCTCTCTCTGTCTCTTCTATCTCTCCCTCTCTCGCTCTGCCCCCTCTCTGTCCCCCTCTCTCTCTCTGACCCCCTCTCTCTGGCCTCCTTCTCTGTCCCCCTCTCTCTCTGACCCCCTCTCTCTCACTGCCCCCTCTCTCTGCCACGGTATCTGTCCCCTTCTCTCTGTGGCCCTCTCTCTGCCCACTCTCTGTCCCCCTCTCTCTGTACCCCCTCTCTCTCTGACCCCTCTCTCTCTGACCCCCTCTCTCTCTGACCCCCTCTCGCTCTGTACCCCCTCTCTCTGACCCCCTCTCTCTCTGTCCACCCCTCTGTCCCCCCCTCTCTGTCCCCCCTCTCTGTCTCCCTCTCTCTGCCCCCTCTCTCTGTCACCATCTCTCTATCCCCCTTCTCTCTGTCGCACCTTTCTCTGTTCCCCCTCTCTTTGTCCTTCCCTCTCTCTGTCCCCCTCTCTCTCTGTCCCCCCTGTCCCCCCCTCTCTGTCCCCCTCTCTGTCCCCCCTCTCTGTCTCCCTCTCTCTGTCCCCTCTCTCTGTCACCGTTTCTCTATCCCCCCTTCTCTCTGTCCCACCTTTCTCTGTTCCCCCTCGATTTGTCCGTCCCTCTCTCTGACCCCCTCTCTCTTTGTCCCCCTCTCTCTGTTGCCTCTTTCTGCCCCCACTCTCTCTGTCCCCCCTCTCTCTCTGACCCCCTCTATCTCCCCCGCTCTCTGTCCCCCTCTCTCTGTTGCCCTCTCTCGCTGTCGCCCCTCTCTCTGTCCCACTCTCTCTGTCCCACACTCTCTGCCCACCTCACTCTGTCCCCTCTGTCTGCCCCCGTCTGTCTAACCCCATCGCTCTCTGCTCCTCTCTCTCTATCTCCCCCACTCTCTGTTCCCCCCCTCTCTCTGCCCCTCTCTCTCTGCCCCCTGTGTCTGGCCTCCTCTCTCTTTGGCCCCCTCTCTCTTTCTGCCCCCTCTCTCTCTGTCCCCCCTCTCACTGTCTCCTCTATCTCTCCCTCTCTTGCTCTGCCCCCTCTCTGTCCCCCTCTGTCTCTCTGTCCCCCTCTCTCTGGCCCCCTTGTCTGTCCCCCTCTCTCTCTGACCGCCTCTCTCTCTCTGTCCCCCTCTCTCTGCCCCCTCTCTCTGCTCCGGTATCTGTCCCCCTCTCTCTGTTGCCCTCTCTGTGCCCACTCTCTTTCCCCCTCTCTCTGCCCCCCTCACTCTCTCCCACTCTGTACCCCTCTCTCTGTCCCCCACTCTCTGTCCCCCTCACTCTGCACCCCTCTCTCTCTGTCACCAGTCGCTCTGCCCCCCTCTCTTCTCCCCTATCTCTGACCCCTCTCTCTCTGTCCCCCTCTCTCTGCCCCCCCCTCTCTCTGTCCCCCCTCTCTCTGCCCCCCTCTCTCTGTCCCCCTCTCTCTGTTCCCACTCTCTGACCCCCTCTATCTGCCCAACTCCCTGTCACCCTCTCTCTGCCCCCTCTCTTTCCCCTCTCTCTCTGCCCCCCTCTCTCTGTCCTCCTCTCTCTGTCCCTCCTTCTCTGCCCCCCTCACTCTGTCCCCTCTGTCTGCCCCCCTCTGTCTACCCCCATCGCTCTCTGCCCCTCTCTCTCTATCTCCCCCACTCTCTGTTCCCCCCCTCTCTCTGCCCCTCTCCCTCTGCCCCCTGTCTCTGGCCTCCTCTCTCTTTGGCCCCTTCTCTCTTTCTGCCCCCTCTCTCTCTGTCCCCCCTCTCTCTGTCCCCCTCTCTCTCTATCCCACTCTCTCTCTGTCCCCCTCTCTCTGCCCCCTCTCTCTGTCCCCCTCTCTCTGTCTCCTCTATCTTTCCCTCTCTCGCTCTGCCCCCTCTCTGTTCCCCTCTCTCTCTCTGTCCCCCTCTCTCTGGCCCCCTTCTCTGTCCCCCTCTCTCTCTGTCCCCCTCTCTCTGTCCCCTCTATCTCTCCCTGTCTCTCTGCCCTCTCTCTGTCCCCCACTCTCTCCATCCCCCCACTCTCTGTACCCCTCTCTCTGTTCCCACTCTCTGACCCCCTCTATCTCCCCAACTCCCTGTCACCCTCTCCATGCCCCCTTCTCTTTCCCCTCTCTCTCTGCCCCCCTCTCTCTCTCCTCCTCTCTCTGTCCCTCTCTCTCTGCCCCCCTCACTCTGTCCCCTCTGTCTGCCCCCCTCTGTCTACCCCCATCGCTCTCTGCCTCTCTCTCTCTATCTCACCCACTCTCTGTTCCCCCCCTCTCACTGCCCCTCTCCCTCTGCCCCCTGTCTCTGGCCTCCTCTCTCTTTGGCCCCCTCTCTCTTTCTGCCCCCTCTCTCTGTCCCCCTCTCTCTGTCTCTTCTATCTCTCCCTCTCTCGCTCTGCCCCCTCTCTGTCCCCCTCTCTCTCTCTGTCCCCCTCTCTCTGGCCTCCTTCTCTCTCCCCCTCTCTCTCTGACCCCCTCTCACTGCCCCCTCTCTCTGCCATGGTATCTGTCCCCTTCTCTCTGTGGCCCTCTCTCTGCCCACTCTCTGTCCCCCTCTCTCTGTACCCCCTCTCTCTCTGACCCCTCTCTCTCTGACCCCCTCTCTCTCTGACCCCCTCTCTCTCTGTACCCCCTCTCTCTGACCCCCTCGCTCTCTGTCCACCCCTCTGTCCCCCCTCTCTGTCCCCCCTCTCTGTCTCCCTCTCTCTGCCCCCTCTCTCTGTCACCGTCTCTCTATCCCCCTTCTCTCTGTCGCACCTTTCTCTGTTCCCCCTCTCTTTGTCCTTCCCTCTCTCTGTCCCCCCCCCCCTCTCTGTCCCCCCCTTTCTCCCCCCCTATCTGTCCCCCCTCTCTGTCCCCCCTCTCTGTCTCCCTCTCTCTGCCCCCTCTCTCTGTCACCGTCTCTCTATCCCCCCTTCTCTCTGTCCCACCTTTCTCTGTTCCCCCTCTATTTGTCCGTCCCTCTCTCTGACCCCCCTCTCTCTTTGTCCCCCTCTCTCTGTTGCCTCTTTCTACCCCCACTCTCTCTGCCCCCCTCTCTCTCTGACCCCCTCTATCTCCCCCGCTCTCTGTCCCCCTCTCTCTGTTGCCCTCTCTCGCTGTCGCCCCTCTCTCGCTGTCGCCCCTCACTCTGTCCCCACTGTCTGCCCCCCTCTGTCTACCCCCATCGCTCTCTGCCCCTCTCTCTCTATCTCCCCCACTCTCTGTTCCCCCCCTCTCTCTGCCCCTCTCTCTCTGCCCCCTGTCTCTGGCCTCCTCTCTCTTTGGCCCCCTCTCTCTTTCTGCCCCCTCTCTCTCTGTCCCCCCTCTCTCTGTCTCCTCTATCTCTCCCTCTCTCGCTCTGCCCCCTCTCTGTCCCCCTCTGTCTCTCTGTCCCCCTCTCTCTGGCCCCCTTCTCTGTCCCCCTCTCTCTCTGACCCCCTCTCTCTCTCTGTCCCCCTTTCTCTGCCCCCTCTCTCTGCTCCGGTATCTGTCCCCGTCTCTCTGTTGCCCTCTCTATGCCCACTCTCTCTCGCCCTCTCTCTGCCCCCCTCACTCTCTCCCACTCTGTACCCCTCTCTCTGTCCCACTCTCTCTGTCCCCCCTCCCCCTCACTCTGCCCCCCTCTCTCTGTCCCCCTCTCTCTGTTCCCACTCTCTGACCCCCTCTATCTCCCCAACTCCCTGTCACCCTCTCTCTGCCCCCTCTCTTTCCCCTCTCTCTCTGCCCCCCTCACTCTCTCCCACTCTCTCCCCCTCTCTCTGCCCCCCTCACTCTCTCCCACTCTGTACCCCTCTCTCTGTCCCAGTCTCTCTGTCCCCCCTCCCCCTCACTCTGCCCCCCTCTCTCTGTCCCCCTCTCTCTGTTCCCACTCTCTGACCCCCTCTATCTCCCCAACTCCCTGTCACCCTCTCTCTGCCCCCTCTCTTTCCCCTCTCTCTCTGCCCCCTCACTCTCTCCCACTCTGTCCCCCTCTCTCTGTCCCCCACTCTCTGTCCCCCTCACTCTGCACCCCTCTCTCTCTCTGTCACCAGTCGCACTGCCCCCCCTCTCTTCCCACTCTCTCTGTCCCCCTCTCTCTGTCTCCTCTCTCTCTGTCCCCCCCTCTCTCTGTCCCCCCTCTCTCTGACTCCCTCTCTCTGTCCCCCTCTCTCTGTTCCCACTCTCTGATCCCCTCTATCTCCCCAACTCCCTGTCACCCTCTCTCTGCCCCTCTCTCTTTCCCCTCTCTCTCTGCCCCCCTCTCTCTGTCCTCCTCTCTCTGTCCCTCTCTCTCTGCCCCCCTCACTCTGTCCCCTCTGTCTGCCCCCCTCTGTCTACCCCCATCGCTCTCTGCCCCTCTCTCTCTATCTCCCCCACTCTCTGTTCCCCCCATCTCTCTGCCCCTCTCCCTCTGCCCCCTGCCTCTGGCCTCCTCTCTCTTTGGCCCCTTCTCTCTTTCTGCCCCCTCTCTCTCTGTCCCCCCTCTCTCTGTCCCCCTCTCTCTCTATCCCACTCTCTCTCTGTCCCCCTCTCTCTGCCCCCTCTCTCTGTCCCCCTCTCTCTGTCTCCTCTATCTTTCCCTCTCTCGCTCTGCCCCCTCTCTGTTCCCCTCTCTCTCTCTGTCCCCCTCTCTCTGGCCCCCTTCTCTGTCCCCCTCTCTCTCTGTCCCCCTCTCTCTGTCCCCTCTATCTCTCCCTGTCTCTCTGCCCTCTCTCTGTCCCCCACTCTCTCCATCCCCCCACTCTCTGTACCCCCTCTCTGTTCCCACTCTCTGACCCCCTCTATCTCCCCAACTCCCTGTCACCCTCTCCATGCCCCCTTCTCTTTCCCCTCTCTCTCTGCCCCCCTCTCTCTGTCCTCCTCTCTCTGTCCCTCTCTCTCTGCCCCCCTCACTCTGTCCGCTCTGTCTGCCCCCCTCTGTCTACCCCCATCGCTCTCTGCCCCTCTCTCTCTATCTCACCCACTCTCTGTTCCCCCACCCCCTCTCACTGCCCCTCTCCCTCTGCCCCCTGTCTCTGGCCTCCTCTCTCTTTGGCCCCCTCTCTCTTTCTGCCCCCTCTCTCTGTCCCCCTCTCTCTGTCTCTTCTATCTCTCCCTCTCTCGCTCTGCCCCCTCTCTGTCCCCCTCTCTCTCTCTGTCCCCCTCTCTCTGGCCTCCTTCTCTGTCCTCCTCTCTCTCTGACCCCCTCTCACTGCCCCCTCTCTCTGCCACGGTATCTGTCCCCCTCTCTCTGTGGCCCTCTCTCTGCCCACTCTCTGTCCTCCCCTCTCTGTACCCCCTCTCTCTGACCCCTCTCTCTCTGACCCCCTCTCTCTCTGACCCCCTCTCTCTCTGTACCCCCTCTCTCTGACCCCCTCTCTCTCTGTCCACCCCTCTGTCCCCCCCTCTCTGTCCCCCCTCTCTGTCTCCCTCTCTCTGCCCCCTCTCTCTGTCACCGTCTCTCTATCCCCCTTCTCTCTGTCGCACCTTTCTCTGTTCCCCCTCTCTTTGTCCTTCCCTCTCTCTGTCCCCCTCTCTCTCTGTCCCCCCCCCCTGTCGCCCCCTCTCTGTCCCCCCTCTCTGTCTCCCCTCTCTGTCTCCCTCTGTCTGCCCCCTCTCTCTGACACCGTCTCTCTATCCCCCCTTCTCTCTGTCCCACCTTTCTCTGTTCCCCCTCTATTTGTCCGTCCCTCTCTCTGACCCCCTCTCTCTTTGTCCCCATCTCTCTGTTGCCTCTTTCTGCCCCCACTCTCTCTGTCCCCCTCTCTCTCTGACCCCCTCTATCTCCCCCGCTCTCTGTCCCCCTCTCTCTGTTGCCCTCTCTCGCTGTCGCCTCCTCTCGCTGTCGCCCCTCTCTCTGTCCCACTCTCTCTTTCGCACTCTCTCTGCCCCCCTCACTCTGTCCCCTCTGTGTGCCCCCCTCTGTCTACCCCCATCGCTCTCTGCCCTCTCTCTCTATCTCCCCCACTCTCTGTTCCCCCCCTCTCTCTGCCCCTCTCTCTCTGCCCCCTGTCTCTGGCCTCCTCTCTCTTTGGCCCCCTCTCTCTTTCTGCCCCCTCTCTCTCTGTCCCCCCTCTCTCTCTCTGTCTCCTCTACCTCTCCCTCTCTCGCTCTGCCCCCTCTCTGTCCCCCTCTGTCTCTCTGTCCCCCTCTCTCTGGCCCCCTTCTCTGTCCCCCTCTCTCTCTGACCCCCTCTCTCTCTCTGTCCCCCTCTCTCTGCTCCGGTATCTGTCCCCCTCTCTCTGTTGCCCTCTCTCTGCCCACTCTCTCTCCCCCTCTCTCTGCCCCCCTCACTCTCTCCCACTCTGTACCCCTCTCTCTGTCCCCCACTCTCTGTCCCCCTCACTCTGCACCCCTCTCTCTCTCTGTCACCAGTCGCTCTGCCCCCCTCTCTTCTCCCCTCTCTCTGTCCCCCTCTCTCTCTGTCCCCCTCTCTCTGTCCCCCCCTCTCTCTGTCCCCCCTCTCTCTGCCCCCCTCTCTCTGTCCCCCTCTCTCTCTGTCCCCCTCTCTCTGTCCCCCTCTCTCTGTCCCCCTCTCTCTCTCTGTCCCCCACTCTCTCTGTCCCTCTCTCTGTCCCCCTTCTCTGTCCCCCTCTCTCTGCCCCCTCTCTATGCCCCGGTATCTGTCCCCATCTCTCTGTTGCCCTCTCTCTGCCCACTCTCTGTCCCCCTCTCTCTGTCCCCCCTCTCTCTGTCCCCCTCTCTCTGTCCCCCTCTCTGTGTCCCCCTCTCTCTCTGTACCCCCCTCTCTCTGTGCCCCTCTCTCTCTGTTCTCCCTCTCTCTGTCCCTCCTCTCTCTGTCCCCACTCTGTCACCATCTCTCTGTCCCCTCTCCCTCTGTTCCCTCTCGCTCTGTTCCCCGCTCTCTGCATCCCCACTCTGGTCCCCCCTCCCCCCTCTGTCCTCTCTCTCTCTGTCCCCTCTCTCTCTGTCCCCCCCTCTCTCTATCCCTCTCTCTCTCTGACCCCCTCTCTCTGCCCCATCGCTCTGATCGCCGCTCTCTGCACCCCCACTCTGGTCCCCCCTCCCCCCTCTGTCCTCTCTCTCTCTGTCCCCTCTCTCTCTGTCTCCCTCTCTCTCTATCCCTCTCTCTCTCTGACCCTCTCTCTCTGCCCCCTCGCTCTGTTCCCCGCTCTCTGTTCCCCCATCTCTATCGCCCTCTCTCTGTCTCCCTCCCTGTCACCGTCTCTCTGCCCCCCACCCCCGTCCACCCCTCTCTGTCGCCCGCTTTCTGCCCCCTCTCTGTCACAGTTTCTCTCTCTGTCCCCCCCTCACTGTCCCCTCTCAGTCACCGTCTCTCTGTTCGACCCCCGTTCCCCCCCCCCCCCCCGCTGTGTCCCCCCCCTTCACTGTCCCGTCTCTTTGTTGGCCTCTCTCTGCCCCCTCTCTCTGTCCCCCTCTCTCATTTCCCTCTCTGGTCCCCCCCTCTGCCCCCCCCTCTCTGTTCCCCTCTCTCTCTGTACCCCCTCTCTCTCTGAGCCCTCTCTCTCTCTGACCCCCTCTCTCTCTGACCCCATCTCTCTCTGTCCCCCCCTCTCTGTCGCCCCTCTCTGTCTCCCTCTCTCTGCCCCCTCTCTCTGTCACCGTCTCTCTATCCCCCTTCTCTCTGTCGCACCTTTCTCTGTTGCCCCTCTCTTTGTCCTTCCCTCTCTCTGTCCCCCTCTCTCTCTGTCCCCCCCTCTGTCCCCCCTCTCTGTCCCCCCTCTCTGTCCCCCTCTCTGTCTCCCTCTCTCTGCCCCCTCTCTCTGTCACCGTCTCTCTATCCCCCTTTCTCTCTGTCCCACCTTTCTCTGTTCCCCCTCTATTTGTCCGTCCCTCTCTCTGACCCCCTCTCTCTTTGTCCCCCTCTCTCTCTGTTGTCTCTTTCTGTCCCCTCTCTCTCTGTCCCCCCCTCTCTCTCTGACACCCTCTATCTCCCTCGCTCTCTGTCCCCCTCTCCCTGTTGCCCTCTCTCGCTGTCGCCCCTCTCTCTGTCCCACTCTCACTGTCCCACTCTCTCTGCCCCCCTCACTCTGTCCCCTCTGTCTGCCCCCCTCTGTCTACCCCCATCGCTCTCTGCCCCCCTCTCTCTATCTCCCCCACTCTCTGTTCACCCCCTCTCTCTGCCCCTCTCTCTCTGCCCCCTGTCTCTGGCCTCCTCTATCTTTGGCCCCCTCTCTCTCTTTCTGCCCCCTCTCTCTCTGTCCCCCCTCTCTCTGTCCCCCTCTCTCTCTATCCCCCTCTCTCTCTGTCCCCCTCTCTCTGCCCCTTCCCTCTGCCCCCCTCTCTCTGTCTCCTCTATCTCTCCCTCTCTCGCTCTGCCCCCTCTCTGTCCCCCTCTCTCTCTCTGTCCCCCTCTCTCTGGCCCCCTTCTCTGTCCCCCTCTCTCTCTGATACCCTCTCTCTCTGTCCCCTCTCTCTGCCCCCTCTCTCTGCCCCGGTATCTGTCCCCCTCTCTCTGTTGCCCTCTCTCTGCCCACTCTCTGTCCCCCTCTCTCTGCCCCCCTCATTCTCTCCCACTCTGTACCCCTCTCTCTGTCCCCCACTCTCTGTCCCCCTCTCTCTGTACCCCTCTCTCTCTGTCACCAGTCGCTCTGCCCCCCCTCTTCCCCCCTCTCTCTGTCCCCCTCTCTCTCTGTCCCCCTCTCTCTGTCCCCCCTCTCTCTGTCCCCCCTCTCTCTGCCCCCCTCTCTCTGCCCCTCTCTCTCTGCCCCCTGTCTCTGACCTCCTCTCTCTTTGGCCCCCTCTCTCTTTCTGCCCCCTCTCTCTGTCCCCCCTCTCTCTGTCCCCCTCTCTCTCTATCCCCCCCTCTCTCTGTCCCGCCCTCTCTCTGCCCCCTCCCTCTGTCCCCCTCTCTCTGTATCCTCTATCTCTCCCTCTCTCGCTCTGCCCCCTCTCTGTCCCCCTCTCTCTCTCTCTGTCCACCACTCTCTCCATCCACCCACTCTCTGTCCTCCTCTCTCTGACACTCCGTCCCTGACCCCCTCTGTCTCCCTCACTCTGTACCCCTCTCTCTGTCCCCTCTCTCTGTCCCCTCTCTCTTTCCCCTCTCTCTCTGCCCCCCTCTCTCTGTCCCCCTCTCTATGTCCTTCTCTCCCTGCCCCCCTCACTCTGTCCCCCTCTGTCTGCCCCTATCCCTCTCTGCCCCTCTCTCTCTGTCCACCTCTCTCTGTCCCCCTCTCTCTGTCCCTCTCTCTCTCTGTCCCCTCTCTCTCTCTGTACCACTCTCACTGCCCCCTCTCTGTTCCCCTCTCTCTGTCCCCCCCTCTCTGTCCCCCCCCTCTCTCTGTCCCCCCTCTCTCTGTCCCCCTCTCTTTGCCCCCTTCTCTCTCTGCCCCCCCCTCTCTCACTGACCCCCTCTCTCTCTGACCCCCTCTATCTCCCCGACTCTCTGTCCCCCTCTCTCTGTCGCCGTCTCTCTGTCCCCCTCCCTCTCTGTCCCCTCTCTCTCTGTCCCCCTCTATCTGTCCCCTCTCTCTCCCACCCTCTCTGACCCCCTCTCTCCCCCGCTCTCTGACCCCACCTCTGTTGCCCTCTCTCTGCCCCCGCGCTCTCTTCCTCCCGACCCCTCACTCTGACCCCCTCACTCTCTGACCCCCCTCTCTCTCTATACGCCCTCTCTCTGACCCCCTCTCTCTCTGTCCCCCCCTCGGTCCCCCCCACCCTGCCCCCTCTCATTCACCGTCTCTCTGCTCCCCCCAGTCCACCCCTCTCTGTTGCCCGCTCTCTGCCTCCTCTCTGTCACAGTTTCTCTGTCCCCCACTTACACCCCTCTCTCTGTCCCCCCCCTACACTGTCCCCTCTCTTTGTTGGCCTCTCTCTGCCCCGTCTCTCTGCCCCTTCTCTCTCTGGCCCCCCTCTTTCTGCCCCCTCTCTCTGTCCCCCTCTCTCTGTTCCCTCTCTGGTCCACCCCTCTGCCCCCCACTCTGTCCCCCACTCACTGACCCCCCTCTCTCTCTCCCGCTCTCTGACCCCCTCTCTGTCATCCTCTCTCTGCCCCCTCTCTCTCTGACCCCTCTCTCTCTACCCCCTCTCCCTCTGCCCCCTCTCTCTCTTTTCCCCCCTCTCTCTGACCCCCGCCCCCCTCTCTCTGTGTCCTCTCTCTCTCCCCGCTCTCTGACCCCCTCTCTGTCGCCCGCGCTCTCTGTCCCCCTCTATCTCTCTCTGTCCCCCCCTCTCTGTTCTCCCCCTCTGTCGCCCCCTCTCGCTGTCCCCCTCTCTCTCTGTCCCCCTCTCTCTGCCCCCTCCCTCTGTCCCCCTCTCTCTGTCTCCTCTATCTCTCCCTCTATCGCTCTGCCCCCTCTCTGTCCCCCTCTCTCTCTCTGACAGCCACTCTCTCCATCCACCCACTCTCTGTCCCCCTCTCTCTGACACCCCGTCTCTGACCCCCCCGTCTCCCTCACTCTGTACCCCTCTCTCCGTTCTCACTCTCTGACCAACTCTATCTCCCCAACTCTCTGTCACCCTCTCTCAGCCCCTCTCTCTTTCCCCTCTCTCTCTGTCCCCCTCTCTCTGTCCCCCTCTCTCTCTGTTCCTCTCACTCTGTCCCCCCCTCTCTCTGTCCCCCCCTCTCTCTGCCCCCGCTCTCTGTCCCCCCTCTCTCTGTCCCCCTCTCTCTGCCCCCTTCTCTCTCTGTCCCCCTCTCTCTCACTGACCCCCTCTCTCTCTGACCCCCTCTATCTCCCCCACTCTCTGTTCCCCTCTCTCTGTCGCCGTCTCTCTGTCCCCCTCTCTCTCTGTCCCCTCTCTCTGTGTCCCCTCTCTCTCTATTCCCTCTCTCTCTGTCCCCTCTCTCTCTCTGTCCCCCTCTATCTGTCCCCTCTCTCTCCCACCCTCTCTGACCCCCTCTCTCCCCCGCTTTCTGACCCCCTCTCTGTTGCCCTCTCTCTGCCCCCGCTCTCTCTGCCCCCCCGACACCTCTCTCTGACCCCCTTTCTCTCTGACACCCCCTCTCTCTGTACCCCCTCTCTCTGACCCCCTCTCTCTCTGTCCCCCCCTCTGTCCCCCCCTCTCTGTCCCCCCTCTCTGTCTCCCTCTCTCTGCCCCCTCTCTCTGTCACCGTCTCTCTATCCCCCTTCTCTCTGTCCCACCTTTCTCTGTTCCCCCTCTCTTTGTCCCTCCCTCATTCTGTCCCCCTCTCTCTCTGTCCCCCACTCTGTACCCCCTCTCTCTGACCCCCTCTCTCTCTGTCCCCCCCTCTGTCCCCCCCCTCTCTGTCCCCCCTCTCTGTCTCCCTCTCTCTGCCCCCTCTCTCTGTCACCGTCTCTCTATCCCCCTTCACTCTGTCCCACCTTTCTCTGTTCCCCCTCTCTTTGTCCCTCCCTCTCTCTGTCCCCCTCTCTCTCTGTCCCCATCTCTCTGTTGCCTCTTTCTGCCCCCTCTCTCTCTGTCCCCCCTTTCTCTCTGACCCCCTCTGTCTCCCTCGCTCTCTGTCCCCCTCACTCTGTTGCCCTCTCTCGCTGTCGTCCCTCTCTCTGTCCCAATCTCTCTATCCCACTCTCTCTGCCCCCCCCGACCCCTCTCTATGTCCCCTCTCTCTCTCTTCTCCTCTCTCTATCTCCCTCTCTCTGTCCCCCTCTCTCTCTCCCTTGCTCTTTGACCCCCCTCTGTCTCCCTCTCTCTCTCTGTCCCCTCTCTCTGTCCCCCTCTCTCTTTCCCCATCTCACTGTCCCCTCTCTCTCTCTCCCGCTCTCTGACCCCCTCTCTGTCATCCTCTCTTTCTGACCCCTCTCTCTGCCCCCTCTCTCTCTGCCCCCCTCTCTCTCTGCCCCCCTCTCTCTGACCCCCGTCCCCCTCTCTCTGTGTCCTCTCTCTCTCCCCGCTCTCTGACCCCCTCTCTGTCGCCCGCTCTCTCTGTCCCCCTCTCTCTCTGTCCCCCCCCTCTGCTCTCCCCCTCTCTCTTCCCCCCCCCTCTCTCTGTCTCCCCTCTCTCTGACCCCCTCTCTCTGCCCCCTTCTCTCTCTGTCCCCCTCTCTCTCACTGACCCCATCTCTCTCTGCACCCCTCTATCTCCCCCACGCTCTGTCCCCCACTCTCTGTCCCCCACTCTCTGTCCCCCTCTCTCTGTCGCCGTCTCTCTGTCCCCCTCTCTCTGTGTCCCCTCTCTCTGTGTCCCCTCTCTCTCTGTCCCCTCTCTCTCTGTCCCCCTCTATCTGTCCCCTCTCTCTCCCACCCTCTCTGACCCCCTCTCTCCCCCGCTTTCTGACCCCCTCTCTGTTGCCCTCTTTCTGCCCCCGCTCTCTCTGCCCCCCCGACCCCTCTCTCTGACACCCCTCTCTCTGACACCCCTCTCTCTCTGTACTCCCTCTCTCTGACCCCCTCTCTCTCTGTCCCCCCCCCTCTGTCCCCCCCTCTCTGTCCCCCCTCTCTGTCTCCCTCTCTCTGCCCCCTCTCTCTGTCACCGTCACTCTATCCCCCATCTCTCTGTCCCACCTTTCACTGTTCCCCCTCTCTTTGTCCCTCCCTCTCTCTGTCCCCCTCTCTCTCTGTCCACCACTCTGTCCCCCCCTCTCTTTCCCCCCCTCTGTCTCCCTCTCTCTGCCCCTCTCTCTGTCACCGTCTCTCTATCCCCCTTCTCTCTGCCCCACCTTTCTCTGTTCCCCCTCTCTTTGTCACTCCCTCTCTCTGTCCCCTCTCTCTCTGTCCCCCTCTCTCTGTTGCCTCTTTCTGCCCCCTCTCTCTCTGTCCCCCCTTTCTCTCTGAACCCCTCTATCTCCCCCGTTCTCTGTCCCCCTCTCTCTGTTGCCCTCTCTCGCTGTCGCCCCTCTCTCTGTCCCACTCTCTCTGCCCCCCGACCCCCCTCTCTGTCCCCTCTCTCTCTGTTCCCCTCTCTCTCTCTCCCTTGCTCTTTGACCCCCCTCTGTCTCCCTCTCTCTCTCTGTCCCCTCTCTCGGTCCCCCTCTCTCTATCCCCATCTCACTGTCCCCCCTCTCTCTCTCCCGCTCTCTGACCCCCTCTCTGTCATCCTCTCTTTCTGCCCCCTCTCTCTGCCCCCTCTCTCTCTGCCCCTCTCTCTCTGCCCCCCTCTCTCTGACCCCTGTCCCCCTCTCTCTGTGTCCTCTCTCTCTCCCCGCTCTCTGACCCCCTCTCTGTCGCCCGCGCTCTCTGTCCCCCTCTCTCTCTGTCCCCCCCTCTCTGTTCTCCCCCTCTGTCCCCCCTCTCTATATCCCCCTCTCTCTGTCCCCCTCTCTCTGTCTCCTCTATCTCTCCCTCTCTCGCTCTGCCCCGTCTCTGTCCGCCTCTCTCTCTCTGTCCCCCACTCTCTCCATCCACCCACTCTCTGTCCCCCCTCTCTGACACCCCGTCTCTGATCCCCCCTGTCTCCCTCACTCTGTACCCCTCTCTCTGTTCTCACTCTCTGACCAACTCTATCTCCCCAACTCTCTGTCACCCTCTCTCTGCCCCTCTCTCTTTCCCCTCTCTCTCTGCCCCCCTCTCTCTGTCCCCCTCTCTCTGTCCCTCTCTCCCTGCCCCCCTCACTCTGTCCCCCTCTGTCTGCCCCTATCCCTCTCTGCCCCTCTCTCTCTGCCCCTCTCTCTCTGTCCCCCTCTCTCTGTCCCCCCCTCTCTCTATCCCCCTCTCTCTCTGTCCCCCTCTTTCTCTGTCCCCCTCTCTCTCTGTCCCCCTCTCTCTGTCCCTCTCTCTGTCCCCCTCTCTCTGTCCCCCCCACTCTCTGTCCCCCCTCTCTCTGTCCCCCTCTCTCTGCCCCCTTCTCTCTCTGTCCCCCTCTCTCTCACTGACCCCCTCTCTCTCTGACCCCCTCAATCTCCCCCACTCTCTGTCCCCCTCTCTCTGTCGCCGTCTCTCTGTCCCCCTCTCTCTCTGTCCCCTCTCTCTCTGTCCCCCTTTATCTGTCCCCTCAATCTCCCACTCTCTCTGACCCCCTCTCTCCCCCGCTCTCTGGCCCCCTCTCTGTTGCCCTCTCTCTGCCCCCGCTCTCTGCCCCCCCCGACCCCTCTCTCTGTCCCCCTCTCTCTATTCCCCTCTCTCTGTTCCCCTCTCTCTGTTCCCCTCTCTCTGTCCCCCTCTCTCTTTTCCCCTCACTCCTGTCCCCCTCACTCTGTCCCCTCTCTCTCTATCCCACTCTCACTGCCCCCTCTCTCTCTCTCCCGCTCTCTGACCCCCTCTCTGTCACCCTTTCTCTCTGCCCCCTCTCTCTCTGCCCCCACTCTCTCTGCCCCCCCTGTCTGTCCCCCCCACTCTCTGTCCCCCTCTCTCTGACCCTCTCTCTCTCCCCCACTCTGTACCCCTCTCTCTGTCTCCCTCTCTCTGCCCGCCCTCTCTGTCACCGTCTTTCTATCCCCCCCTTCTCCCTGTTCCCCCATTCTCTGTCCCCCCCTCTCTGTGCCCCCTCTCTCTGCCCCCTCTCTCTCTCTGACCCCCTCTCTCTCCCCCGCTCTCTGTCCCCCCTCTCTCTGTCCCCCTCTCTCGCTGTCGCCCTCTCTCTGTCGCCCTCTCTCTGACCCCCTCTCTCACACCCGCCTCTCCCTGTACCACCTCACTGTCCCCCTCTCTCGCTGTCGCACCTCTCTCTGTCCTACTCTCTCTGTCCCACTCTCTCTGCCCCCCCGACCCCTCCCTCTGTCCCCTCTCTCTCTCCCCCGCTCTTTGACCCCCTCTCTGTCACCCTCTCTCCCTGCCCCCTCTCTCGCTGTCCCCCTTTCTCTGTCCTCATCTCACTGCCACCTCTCTCTCTGCCCCCTCTCTCTCTGCACCCCTCTGTCTGAACGCCGTCCCCGTCTCTGTACCCCTCTCTCTCTGTCCCCCTCTCTCTGTCCCCCTCTCTCTGTCCCTCTCTCTCTGTCCCCCTCACTCTGTCCCCCCTCACTCTGTCGCCCTCTCTCTGTCCCCTTCTCTCTGTCTCCCTCTCTCTATCCACCTCTCTCTGTCCCCTCTCTTTCTCCCCCGCTCTTTGACCTCCTCTCTGTCGCCCTCTCTCTCTGCCCCCTCTCTCACTGCCCCCTCTCTCTGTCCCCCTCTCACAGCTCTCTCTCTCTCCCGCTCTCTGACCACCTCTCTGTCACCCCCTCTCTCTGCCCCCACTCTCTCTGCCCCCTCTCTCTGTCCCCCTCTCTCTGCCCCCTCTCTCTCTCCCCCGCTCTCTGACCCCCTCTCTGTTGCCCTCTTTCTGCCCCCTATCTCTCTGCCCCCGTCTCTGTCTCCCCTCTCTCTGTCCCCCTCTCTCTCTGTCCCCCTCTCTCTATCCCCTTCTCATTGTCCCCCCTCCCTCTCCCGCTCTCTGTCCCCCTCTCTCTGTCCCCCTCTCTCTGTCCTCCTCTCTCTGTACCCCCTCTCTCTGTCCCCCCTCTCTCTGTCCCCCCTCTCTCTGTCCCCCTCTCTCTGTCCTCCTCTCTCTGTCCCCACTCTCTCTGTCCCCCCTCTCTTTGCCCCTCCTCTCTGTCCCCCCCTCTCTCTGTCCCCCTCTCTCTGTGTACTCTCTCTCTCCCGCTCTCTGTCCCCCCCTCTCTGTTCCCCCCTCTCTGTCCCCCCTCTCTCTATTCCCCCCTCTCTCTGTCCCCCCTCTCTCTGTCCCCCCTCTCTCTGTCCCCCCTCTCTCTGCCCCCCATCTCTGTCCCCCCTCTCTCTGCCCCCCTCTCTCTGTCCCCCTCTCTCTGCCCCTCCTCTCTGTCCCCCCTTCTGTCTGTCCCTCTCTCTCTGTGTACTCTCTCTCTCCCCGCTCTCTGACCCCCACTGTCGCCCACTCTCTCTGTCGCCCCTCTCTCTGTTGCCGTCTCTGTGTCCCCCTCTCTCTGCCCCCTCTCTCTCTGCCCCCTCTCTCTCTGCCGCAATCTCTCTGCCCCCTCTCTCTGTCGCCCTCTCTCTGTCGCCCTCTCTCTGCCCCCTCTCTCTCTGCCCCCCTCTCTGTCCCCCTCTCTCTCTGTCCCCCCTCTCTCTATCCCCCACTCTCTCCATCCGCCCACTCTCTGTCCCCCTCTCTCTGACCCCCCCCTCTCCCCCACACTGTACCCATCTCTCTCTCTCCCTCTGCCCCCTCTCTCTGTCACCGTCTCTCTATCCCCCCTTCTCTCTGTCCCCCCTCTCTCTGTTCCCCCCCTCTTTGCCCCCCTCTCTCTGTCCCCCCTCTCTCTGTCCCCCCCACTCTGTCGCCCCCGACCCCTTCTCTCTCTGTTCTCCTCTCTCTCTGTACCCTTCTCTCTGTCTACTCTTTCTGACCCCCTCTCTCTCTGACCCCCTCTATCTCCCCCACTCTCTGTCCCCCTCTCTCTGTCGCCGTCTCTCTGCCCCCTCTCTCTGTCCCCTCTCTCTGACCCCCTCTCTGTTGCCCTCTCTCTGCCCCGTCTCTCTCTGCCCCCGACCCCTCTCTCTGTCCTCCTCTCTCTGTTTCCCTCTCTCTGTTTCCCTCTCTCTGTCCCCCTCTCTCTGTCCCCCTATCTCTGTCCCCCTCACTCCTGTCCCCCTCTCTCTGTCCCCCCCTCTCTGCCCCCCCTCTCTGTCCCCCTTTCTCTGTACTCCTCTCTCTGTCCCCCTCTCTCTCTGTCCCCCCTCCCTCTGTCCCCCTCCCTCTGTCCCCCTCTCTCTGTCACCCTCTCTCTGTCCCCCCCTTTTCCCCCCTCTCTGTCCCCCTTTCTCTGTACTCCTCTCTCTGCCCCCCTCTCTATGCCCCCTCCCAGTCACCATCTCTCTGTTCCCCCTCCCTCTGCCCCCTCCCTCTGTCCCCCTCCCTCTGTCCCCCTCACTCTGTCCCCCTCTCTCTGCCCCCTCTCTCTGTCCCCCCTCTCTGTCCCCCACTCTCTGACCCCCTCTCTGCCCCCCCCCTCTGCCCCCCCTCTCTGTCCCCCTCTCTCTGTCCCCCTCTCTCTGTCACCCTCTCTCTGTCCCCCCCTTTTCCCCCTCTCTGTCCCCCTTTCTCTGTACTCCTCTCTCTGCCCCCCTCTCTATGCCCCCTCCCAGTCACCATCTCTCTGTTCCCCCTCCCTCTGCCCCCTCCCTCTGTCCCCCTCCCTCTGTCCCCCTCACTCTGTCCCCCTCTCTCTGCCCCCTCTCTCTGTCCCCCCTCTCTGTCCCCCACTCTCTGACCCCCTCTCTGCCCCCCCCCTCGCTGCCCCCCCTCTCTGTCCCCCTCCCTCTGTCCCCCTCACTCTGTCCCCCTCTCTCTGCCCCCTCTCTCTGTCCCCCCTCTCTGTCCCCCACTCTCTGACCCCCTCTCTGCCCCCCCCTCTCTGCCCCCCACTCTCTGTCCCCCTCTCTCTGTCCCCCTCTCTCGGTCCTCCTCTCTCTGTCCCTCAATCTCTGTCCCCCCCTCTTTGCCCCCCTGTCCCCCTCTCTCTGTCCTCCTCTCTCTGACCCCCTCTCTCTGTTGCCATATCTGTCACCGTCTCTCTGCCCCCCACTCTCTGTCCCCCTTCTCTCTGACCCCCTCTATCTCCCTCACTCTCTGTGGCCCTCTCTCTGTCGCCAACTCTCTGCCCCCCTCTCCCTCCCCGCCTCTCTCTGTCCCCTCTCTCTCTGTCCCACCCATTCAGTCCCCCTCTCTCTGTCCCCCTCTCTCTCTGTCCAACCCACTCTGTCCCCCTCTCTCTGTCCCTCTCTCTCTGTCCCCCTCTCTGTCCCCCATTTCTCTGTCCCCCTCTCTCTCCCACCTGCATCTCTCTGTCCTCCTCTCTCTGGCCCCCTTTCTCTGACACCCTCTCTTTCCCCCACTCTGTAACCCTCTCTCTGTCCCCACTTCCTCTGACCCCCTCTATCTTCCCCACTCTCTGTCCCGCGCTCTCTGTCCCGCGCTCTCTGTCCCTCGCTCTCTGTCCCCCGCTCTCTGTCCCCCTCTCCCTGTCCCGCGCTCTCTGACCCTCGCTCTCTGTCCCCCACTCTCTGTCCCCCCCTCTCTGTCCCCCAGCTCTCTGTCTCCCTCACTCTCTCCCACTCTGTACCCCTCTCTCTGTCCCCCACACTCTGTCCCCCTCTCTCTGTACCCCTCTCTCTCTGTCACGAGTCTCTCTGCCCCCTCTCTTTCCCCCTCTCTCTGTCCCCCTCTCTCTCTGTCCTCCTGTCTCTGTTCCTCTCTCTCTGTCCCCCTCTCTCTGTCCCCCCTCTCTCTGCCACCCCTCTCTCTGTCCCCCCTCTCTCTGCCCCCCTCTCACTCTGTCCCCCTCTCTCTGTCCCCTCTCTCTGTCCCCCTCTCTCTGTCCCCCTCTCTCTCTGCCCCCCTCTCTCTGTCCCCCTCTCTCTCTGTCACCCTCTCTCTGTCCCC
This sequence comes from Chiloscyllium plagiosum, assembly GCF_037043375.1. Lineage (NCBI taxonomy): Eukaryota > Metazoa > Chordata > Chondrichthyes > Orectolobiformes > Hemiscylliidae > Chiloscyllium > Chiloscyllium plagiosum. The sequence continues at coordinate 73,704,192 of NW_028270162.1, read as the reverse complement.
CCTCTCTCTGTACCCCTCTCTCTGCCCCCCTCTCTCTGTCCCCCTCACTGTGTCCCCCACTCTCTCTGTCCCCCTCTCTCTCTATCCCCCCTCTCTCTGTCCCCCCCTCTGTCTGTCCCCCCTCTCTCTGTGCCCCTCTCGCTGTCCCCTCTCTCTGTCCTCCTCTCTCTCTGCCCACTCTCTCTGTCCCCCCCTCTCTGTCCCCCTCTCTCTGTCCCCCTCTCTCTCTGTCCCCCTCTCTCTCTCCCCCTCTCTCTGTCCCCCTCTGTCTCCTCTCTCTCCCACCCACATCTCTCTATCCCTCCTCTTTGTCCCCCTCTCTCTCTGTTCCCCTCTCTCTCAGTCCCGCTCTCTCTGTTCCCCCATCTCTGTTCCCCTCTCTCACCCACCCGCCTCTGTCTCTGTCCCCCCTCTCTCTGTCCCCTCTCTCTCTGTCCGCCCCCTCTCTGTCACCCTCTCTCTGACCCTCTCTGTTTCCCCTCTCTCTCTGCCCCCCTCTCTCTGCCCCCCTCTCTCTGTCCCCCTCTCTCTGTCCCCACCCTCTGTCCCCCATTTCTCTGTCCCCCTCTCTATCCCACCTGCATCTCTCTGTCCCCCTCTCTCTGTCCCCACCCTCTGTCCCCCCCCTGCACCCCCCTCTGTTCCCCCCTCTCTGTGCCCCCCTCTCTGTTCCCCCCTCTCTCTGTAGCCCCTCTCTCTGTCCCCCCGCTCTCTGTCCCCTCACTCTCTCCCACTTTGTACCCCTCTCTCTGTCCCCCACCCTCTGTCCCACTCTCTCTGACCCTCTCTCTTTCCCCTCTCTCTCTGCCCCCTCTCTCTGTCCCTCTCTCTCTGTCCCTCTCTCCCTGCCCCCCTCACTCTGTCCCCCTCTGTCTGCCCCTATCCCTCTCTGCCCCTCTCTCTCTGTCCCCCTCTCTCTCTGTCCCCCTCTCTCTGTCCCCCCCTCTCTCTGTCCCCCTCTCTCTGTCCCCTCTCTCTGTCTCCCTCTCTCTGTCCCCCTCTCTCTCTGTCCACCTCTCTCTGTCCCCCTCTCTCTCTGTCACCCTCTCTCTGTCCCCCCTCTCTCTGTACCCCTCTCTCTGCCCCCCTCTCTCTCTACCCCTCTCTCTCTGTCCCCCTCTCTCTCTGTCCCCCCCTCTCTCTGTCCCCCTCTCTCTGTCCCCTCTCTCTGTCTCCCTCTCTCTGTCCCCCTCTCTCTCTGTCCACCTCTCTCTGGCCCCCTCTCTCTCTGCCCCCTCTCTCTCTGCCCCCCTCTCTGTCCCCCTCTCTCTCTGTCCCCCCTCTCTCTATCCCCCACTCTCTCCATCCGCCCACTCTCTGTCCCCCTCTCTCTGACCCCCCCTCTCCCCCACACTGTACCCATCTCTCTCTCTCCCTCTGCCCCCTCTCTCTGTCACCGTCTCTCTATCCCCCCTTCTCTCTGTCCCCCCTCTCTCTGTTCCCCCCCTCTTTGCCCCCCTCTCTCTGTCCCCCCTCTCTCTGTCCCCCCCACTCTGTCGCCCCCGACCCCTTCTCTCTCTGTTCTCCTCTCTCTCTGTACCCTTCTCTCTGTCTACTCTTTCTGACCCCCTCTCTCTCTGACCCCCTCTATCTCCCCCACTCTCTGTCCCCCTCTCTCTGTCGCCGTCTCTCTGCCCCCTCTCTCTGTCCCCTCTCTCTGACCCCCTCTCTGTTGCCCTCTCTCTGCCCCGTCTCTCTCTGCCCCCGACCCCTCTCTCTGTCCTCCTCTCTCTGTTTCCCTCTCTCTGTTTCCCTCTCTCTGTCCCCCTCTCTCTGTCCCCCTATCTCTGTCCCCCTCACTCCTGTCCCCCTCTCTCTGTCCCCCCCTCTCTGCCCCCCCTCTCTGTCCCCCTTTCTCTGTACTCCTCTCTCTGTCCCCCTCTCTCTCTGTCCCCCCTCCCTCTGTCCCCCCTCCCTCTGTCCCCCTCTCTCTGTCACCCTCTCTCTGTCCCCCCCCTTTTCCCCCCCTCTCTGTCCCCCTTTCTCTGTACTCCTCTCTCTGCCCCCCTCTCTATGCCCCCTCCCAGTCACCATCTCTCTGTTCCCCCTTCCCTCTGCCCCCTCCCTCTGTCCCCCTCCCTCTGTCCCCCTCACTCTGTCCCCCTCTCTCTGCCCCCTCTCTCTGTCCCCCCTCTCTGTCCCCCACTCTCTGACCCCCTCTCTGCCCCCCCCTCTGCCCCCCCTCTCTGTCCCCCTCTCTCTGTCCCCCTCTCTCTGTCACCCTCTCTCTGTCCCCCCCTTTTCCCCCTCTCTGTCCCCCTTTCTCTGTACTCCTCTCTCTGCCCCCCTCTCTATGCCCCCTCCCAGTCACCATCTCTCTGTTCCCCCTCCCTCTGCCCCCTCCCTCTGTCCCCCTCCCTCTGTCCCCCTCACTCTGTCCCCCTCTCTCTGCCCCCTCTCTCTGTCCCCCCTCTCTGTCCCCCACTCTCTGACCCCCTCTCTGACCCCCCCCTCGCTGCCCCCCCTCTCTGTCCCCCTCCCTCTGTCCCCCTCACTCTGTCCCCCTCTCTCTGCCCCCTCTCTCTGTCCCCCCTCTCTGTCCCCCACTCTCTGACCCCCTCTCTGCCCCCCCCTCTCTGCCCCCCACTCTCGGTCCCCCTCTCTCTGTCCCCCTCTCTCGGTTATCCTCTCTCTGTCCCTCAATCTCTGTCCCCCCCCCTCTTTGCCCCCCTGTCCCCCTCTCTCTGTCCTCCTCTC